>NW_026712277.1:8549485-8900438 GCF_030504385.1 Musca domestica
ACTTTCTAACGAACCGGCAGAGGGCACACGAATCTCTCCTTCATAGCTGGGAACCTGATGCTGCTGCTGATGTATTTGTTGTTCTTGCTGGTGTCTTCTTGTTCTTCATCGGCTTGTTAGTCTTCTACTCTAAGAAGGATTTATGTTGTTTTGGTGCGGCACTCACAACAGCAGCCACCCTGAGTGGCTGACTACTTATGAATGAGATGAGTGTGTGTCATAGTATATGTTTTGGGATGGAGGGCCTTCTCGAAAATACTGTTGCATATTTTGAGGCGTTCTAAGCTCTCGTAAACAACAATGGCTACAGAGATGTCGTCTGTGTGTCTGGCTAGGAACCTAGCGACCAACAGCTTGTTGAATGAATGTGACTAATGGATGGAAGGGACCTTATACCTACCTCCCCCCTTTTTCCTACGAAAAAAAAACGTTAGACCTCTGAAATTTTCCAAAAAATCGATGCTAAAACACAAGGATAGAAAAATTTATCATTTGGACCTGGATTATTTTCTATGGGAAAAATGATCATCAGAACATGAGAATTGAGTTCCTACAGGAAAAGATCTATCCCAAAAACCTGGACAATTCTCCCCCTAAAGAGAAAAATCCTCTGAAAATATATCCTAAGGGCCTAAGCACTTTTATAGGGAAAAACCATGGTCAGGACCTGGCTATGAAAATAGTTTGGTAAAAGACTTTGGCAAACAAATTGTGTATTTCTGAATTTCGGCAAAAAAAATGGTCTTATGAGATCCGAATAATTGTGCCTTGAACCAGTCCGGAGAATTTTTCAAAAATTCGATACTTGGACCTGAGCTTTTACCTACTAAAAAAAATCGATCAATGGAAAAATATCGAAACGTTAGACCTGTGAAATTTTCCAAAAAATCGATTCTAGAACCCAAGGATTGAAAAATCTATCATTTGGACCTGGATTATTTTCTATGGGAAAAAATGATCAGGAAAAAAAATGGTCTTATCAGGATCAGAATAATTGTGCCTTGAACCAGTCCTGAGAATTTTTCAAAAATTCGATACTTGGGCCTGAGCTTTTTCCTACGAAAAAACTCGATCAATGGAAAAATATCGAAACGTTGGACCTGTGAAATTTTCCAAAAAAAAATCGATTCTAAAACCCAAGGATAGAAAAATCTATCATTTGGACCTGGATTATTTTCTATGGAAAAAAATGATCATCAGAAAATGAGAATTGAGTTCCTGCAGAAAAATAATCTATCCAAAAATCCTGGGCAATTTTCCCCCTAAATAGAAAAATCCTCTGAAAAATGTATCCTAAGGGCCCAAGCAGTTTTATGGGGAAACCACCATGGTCAGGACCTGGGTATTATTCTTGAACATTTAATGCTCACGATCTGACCAAAGGATGGATAGAACCACTGAAAGACTTCAGTACTTCTATTGGCTCTGGAAGATCTTAAGACCTTCTATTGACTCTGGAAGACCTCAAAACCTTCTATTAGCTGTAGAAGACCACAAGGCCTTCTTTTGCTTCGAAACAACTCAATACTTTCTATTGACTGTAGAAGACCTTAAGGCCTTCTTTTGGCTTCATGAGGAGCTCAAGGCCTTATTTTGGCTTCAGAACAAGTCAAGGCTATCTATTGGCTTTAGAAGACCTCAAGGCCTTTTTTTGGCTTCAGAAGAACTCAGGGCTTTCTATTGGCTCTAGAAGACCTCAAGGCCTTCTATTGCTTTGGAAGACCTCAAGGACTTGTATTGACTGTGGAAGACCTCAAGGCCTCATACTGACTCTGATAGAGGTCAAGGCCTTGTAGTGGCTCTAGAAGACCTCAAGGCCATATATTCGCTCTGGAAGACCTCAAGGATTTATATTGGCTCGAGAAGACCTCAAGTTCATATATTGGCTCCAGAAGACCTCAAGCCTTATATTGGCTTTAGAAGATCTCAAGGCCTTCGTTTGGCTCAAGGCCTTTGCTCGACTCTAGAAGATATCTTTTGGCTCTGGAAGACCTCAAAGCCTCCTACTGGATCTGACAGTCCACATGGCCTTCTATTGGCTCTAGAAGACCTCAAGGCCTGATTTTGACTTCAGAACAACTCAAGGCCTTCTATTTGCTCTGGAAGATCCCAAGGCCTTATACTGATTCTGGAAGACCTGAAGATCTTCTATTGACTCTGGAACACCTTCTATTCCATGTATTTATTTGACAGATTTTTTTCAGAACCTAGTTAGGACCTGGGTGTTTTTCTTAAAAAATGACATTGTTTTAGAAAACAAAATTATTCTCTGGACCTAAGAATTTCAACAGCGATATGTTGAGATTCAGTACCTAAAGAAAAATTGAGGATTTTTCTATAGTTCCCTTCAAAGAAAAAGTCGATTATTAAAGCTTGCGGATTTTCTTCTATAGAAAATAAATTTTAATAAGGATCTGGACCTAGATTATTTTCTAAAAAAATTGACCCTCAAAAACACAGGACCTGAAATCTATTCAGAAAAATGTTGAAAAAAATAAATTCCAGAAAAATGTATCCTCATGACCTAGGCACTTCTACAGGAAAAATCGCCAGCACATGAGTTTTTTCTTCAAAACCCAAATGCTCAGGTCCTGACCTGAGGATACTTCTGAAATAAAAAATTTATTTTCGGAATTTGAGTTTTTTTTACAAATCTACTTTTTCTGAAGACCCAAGCATTTCCATAGAAAAAAATCGATCATCAGGATCCAAGCAATTGTTTTTGAAATGAACAATTTATTTTTAGGACCTAAGGAATTTTTACTCTAAGAAAAATTGATTCACAGGGACTAAGGAATTTCTCCCAAAACCCCTCGATTTTTAGCGTCGGAGGACTTTTCAATAAAGAAACCGAAACGATAATCAGGGAGAGATTGAGATTTTTTTTCTCTAGAAAAATTTACCCTCAGAAGGTAGCCATAAAAATGAACTTCAAGAGAGAGGACAACCCTATACTGTGACCAGAAGACCTCTTCTGTGGAGACAGAAGACCTCTTCTGTGGCCAGAAGATCTGTTATGTGGCCAGAAGATCTGTTATGTGGCCAGAAGACCTCTTCTGTGACCAGAAGACCTCTTCTGTGGCCAGAAGACCTCTTCTGTGGCCTGAAGACCTATTCTGTGGCCAGAAGACCTCTTCTATAAAAATCCTCAGGATCAATCATCCTCTTGAAAAAAAAACTTTCAGATGGCCAGATTTTTTCCTCTAGGTCCCCAAGATCGATTTTCACTTAGAAAATAAACATCATTTCCCCCGGACCGAGTTTTCCAACGGAAAAACTGTTCCTGACCTAAACCAAAGGATGCATTTTTAATTTTTCATGCCAGGAACGGTAAAGTCTCTTAACGGTATAGTCTCTTAAATTTATTTGCGATTTCAACGAACTTATGGACACATTGCCTTCATTTTCCATTTTTATCCCCCTCCTCCCCTTCTCCTCCCTCAGCCATTCATTCTTTTCACCTAATTTCCATGGAAAACTAAGAAATCGAATAAAAATAGAAAATACCAACAATCGCTTAGTTTAGCTGGACGCGTTTCACAAAACCGGATTAAAATAAAAAAGCCAGGACCAAGGGGGTGAAAGAAGCAGGAAAAACAAGGAGGAGGAGGCGTAGCAGTAATGAAAAAATAACACAAAGCAAACTTTGTTGCCATTGTTACTGGCGGCTAGGCGGCAAGTACTTTACCTCCTTTTCTCTTCTATCCTCTCCTCTCTCCCATGAATGAAAATCGATTTTCCAACCCCCCAAAACGGATAGAAGAAGCACGCATTTAGAATAAAAACAAAAAACAGCAAGCTAATGCACTTGGCCCTGACAAAATCCACAACAACACTAAGTTAACGAGCAAAGGCTATGTGGAGAGATTGTCCACAACCCAATATAGAACGCCAGTGAAAGGCATTAACAAGCAAATGTCGGCCTGTCTGTCTCTCCGCCCGTCCTTAGGTTACTTTTTTTTCCATCGGAACAACAACGCAATGACGACGATGAAAGCGACGAAGGGTCAAACCGAAAACATGTCGACCCCGTCTATCAGCGGAAAAAATCGCTTAACCGATTACTAAAAATAAAAACAAAAACAACGAGAAAGCGTGGAAGAAATAGAACAAGTATCTGTTGTTAAGATCCGGTGTGGCGCAAAAAGATTGGGGGATGCAGGGCAGAGGAGAGGTAGGGGTGCTTGAATTTTTGCCTCGCGGCCGGCTAGTTAATGGAAATTGGAATCACCACCACTTCTACGTTACAAAAAAAAATGAAAAAGGTTTGATGGATACACATCATCATCGTCATTGCAATCGCCAGCGACTGGAAACGTGGCCGTTATGGAAGATGATTGACGGTGGTGGTGGTGGCGTTGATGGCCCACTGAACATGGCTTGATTGTTGTGACGACGACGACGACGGCCAACAAACGATATTTGATTTTTGACTTAATGACCTGGAGGAAGGAAGCTATAAATATGGGGACGAAGTTATGTTGTGAGGTGCATAAAAATAGACATAAAAATTATTTATCTTCTGCGGAGACAGAGGACCTCTTCGGGGACAGAAGACCTCTTCGGGGACAGAAGACCTCTTCTGTTGAGACAGAAGACCTATTCCGTGGACACAAGAAGACTTCTTCTGTGGAAACAGAAGACCTCTTCTGTGGAGACAGAAGACCTCTTCTGTGGAGACAGAAGACCTCTTCTGTGGAGACAGAAGACCTCTTCTGTGGTCAGAAGACCTCTTCTGTGGAGACAGAAGACCTCTTCTGTGGCCAGAAGACCTCTTCTGTGGAGAGAGAAGACCTCTTCTGTGGAGAGAGAAGACCTCTTCTGTGGCCCGAAGACCTCTTCTGTGGAGACAGAAGACCTCTTCTGTGGAGACAGAAGACCTCTTCTGTGGAGACAGAAGACCTCTTCTGTGGAGACAGAAGACCTCTTCTGTGGAGACAGAAGACCTCTTCTGTGGAGACAGAAGACCTCTTCTGTGGAGACAGAAGACCTCTTCTGTGGAGACAGAAGACCTCTTCTGTGGAGACAGAAGACCTCTTCTGTGGTCAGAAGACCTCTTCTGTGGAGACAGAAGACCTCTTCTGTGGCCAGAAGACCTCTTCTGTGGAGAGAGAAGACCTCTTCTGTGGCCCGAAGACCTCTTCTGTGGAGACAGAAGACCTCTTCTGTGGAGACAGAATACCTCTTCTGTGGAGACAGAAGACCGCTTCTGTGGAGACAGAAGACCTCTTCTGTGGAGACAGAAGACCTCTTCTGTGGCCAGAAGACCTCTTCTGTTGCCAGAAGACCTCTTCTGTGGCCAGAAGACCTCTTCTGTGGCCAGAAGACCTCTTCTGTGGCCAGAAGACCTCTTCTGTGGCCAGAAGACCTCTTCTGTGGCCAGAAGACCTCTTCTGTGGCCAGAAGACCTCTTCTGTGGCCAGAAGACCTCTTCTGTGGCCAGAAGACCTCTTCTGTGGCCAGAAGACCTCTTCTGTGGCCAGAAGACCTCTTCTGTGGCCAGAAGACCTCTTCTGTGGCCAGAAGACCTCTTCTGTAGCCAGAAGACCTCTTCTGTGGCCAGAACACCTCTTTTGTGGCCAGAAGACCTCTTCTGTGACCAGAAGACCTCTTCTGTGACCAGAAGACCTCTTCTGTGGCCAGAAGACCTCTTCTGTGACCAGAAGACCTCTTCTGTGGCCAGAAGACCTCTTCTGTGTCCAGAAGACCTCTTCTGTGGCCAGAATACCTCTTCTGTGGCCAGAATACCTCTTCTGTGGCCAGAAGACCTATTCTGTGGAGACAGAAGACCTTTTCTGTGCCCAGAAGACCCCATCTTTGATCAGAAGACCACTTTTGCGACCAGAAAAGTGAAAATGACCTTCAAGATATGAAAAAGTTCGGGACAAACCTAGGGATATTTAAAAAAATCTTCCTTCAGAGTTCGAGTTTTTTCCTTCTTAAAAAATTATCATCAGAACCCAAGAAATTGGGTTCTCTGTCAGATCCCTTTTAAGGACCTTTCCACCGTCTATTTTCTAGGGTCCCCATGGGTACCTTGAATATTTTCAGAAAGGAGATTCATTTATTTCCAAAAAAATGGCATTTCCGGGTGTTACTTTCTTTTTGAGGTACCTCCGTAAAACGTGGTGTCTTCTGCTTGACCCACGTACCCGCTTTGGGTCCATTTCTTCAATTTTGTTTCCTTTTTTTCAAAAAAAATATGATCTTATCTCAAAACTTACCCTGGCAATCATGTGTACATCCCCGTCACCTCCCTGCTGGACACCGGTGCGTATCTTTTTGTTCTGCGGCCCATCGCTGACCACCAGAACGCCCCCTCCGCCGCCGGCACTGCCATTGGTTGAGCCGTTATAGGGCATGATAGCCTTGGGTATGTTCGGGTCGCTGGGTTGGTGAATTATTTTGACGGCTGTGTTGAACAGTTTGTCGGTTATGAAATTCGGCTCCTGGGTAATTTTTGCGCTTTGCTCGCTCGCTCACGCACACAAACGGACCACGGCTAAATGGGTTAGCAGTTGGGGGTCGGTTTGTGTAGGTGGTGTATTAGAGAGGGCGTAGAACGGCGACGACGACAACGACGTTTACGGCGAAGACGACGATAACCACGAAGGACGATAAGGACGATTTGATAATCTAAGGACGCGAACTTTTAAAGCCTTAGAATGACGCGAATCAAGCGAATTGGGTTCCCCGGAGACGACGATGTAACCGTGATTAAATACCAATTGGATAACGAGCGTTTTCGAATGAGATTTTCTTCGATTGGGATGTGTGTTGTTTGGGTTCCTGTTGTTGTTGTTGGGTTTGTGTTGAATGTTTCCTCTTCTTCTTGCCACTTGCGGTCTGTGGTGTAAATATTGGTTGTTGTTGTTGTTGATGTTTTTCTTTGGAACTGAATCAGCTGTTTAGGCTCTGCTCATTTGTTTGTTGTGTGATGGTGGTTGTTGTAGTTGTTGTTGGTTTTCAAACAAAATGAAAATCGTAGCGTAGCCAGGCCGGAAAAGAAGAAAAGAAAGAAAGAAAAAATTAAATTTAAGAAAATTATTAAATTTTTCGGTTATTGAGTTGAAAGAACTTAAGTCAATATTTATGTTTTTCTTGGTTTCTTTGTTATTGTTGTTGTTGTATTTTTTTTTGTTTTGACTTGGTATCAGTTTCCTAGAATAGTGGCTGGAGCATGGGGTCACATATTAATACAATTGGTCAATTCCCCCCCCCCCCCCCATTCCCTTCGCTCCCACCACTTTTTTCTTCACCTTCTCATTCACTCCCTCCACCACCTCTTAATTTTGTTTTAATTACAACAACTTGTGCCGGCAATGGCAAGTGCAATGGCTCTTTCCGTGTTGTTGTTGTTGTTATAAACAAAAATTATAATTACTGGCGTGTCGTCATCACCATCATCATCATCGGCATCGGCATCGACATGGACATCAGTTTCGACTTTTGTTTGTTTATTTTTACCATGCCAATCAAACCCCTTCTTCCCAAAACCCCTGACCCCCCACCCCTTCTCGCCTTCTCCCTTTCTTTCCCATTTTCCGCTCAAACTTTTCCAAAGCCTCTATCAACTGACGCACATTATTTTTCATTTTTTGTTGTTGTTGCTGCAATTAGATAAAAATTTTCCAAGTTGTTGTTATTGTTGTCTTTATCGTAAACAAATATCGGAATAATTGTTTCTGTTGGGTAGTGAATTATTGAAAATCCATTTAGGCCCGGCAAAATACACTAATCAACTAAAAAATGAAAATTGTTTTTCCGTTGGTATTGTTGTTATTGTTGGTTTGTGCTTTTCCAATCGTTTGCTTTGTTTTTCCCCCATATTCTTGGCCTAAATATGCCACCACCCCGTTGCTGTTGCTGTTTTCGGTTTCCATCCAAAACACGCAATGGCCATAGTTTTATGCTATGCCATCCAGCCAGGCGGCTAGCCTGCCAACAGAAGGTTGTATAATTTTTCTCCTATCCTCTGCTTCTTCTTCTTTTTCCTAATTTTCCATATCGTTTTGTTATGGTGTACCAGTAGCAGAACTAGGATTACCATTATCGGAAAAATAATTATCAATGGCGAAAGTAAAGGTTAGCATAAAACAAAGTTAAAGCAAGTGGCAAAAGTGGGTACATACATTTTTCAGAAATTATATTGATTGTGTATGTATTTTTTTGGGAAGAGATATAATTCTAAATATTTGCTGTTGCGAAAACCTTTTTTTCTCTAGAGTGGATGTTTCCTGCAGTTTGGACTTCAAAATTTATGTTTCCCCCATTAAACGCATTATTTTCTATAGGATATTTGCCACAGTCTACGATCGGATTATGGTGGTATGGCGTAAATTTTTTATGCATGTTTTCATACCTAATGAATTTTTATCCTCGCCTAATAACTGTTAGGAAGGAAGGAAGGAAGGAAATGACATTCCTGAGCATTTTACTTTTCAAAAATCTTGAAACCTATGTAGGGGAGCCACCATAAGAAATGGTCCGATCTCTACTATGTTTATAACAGATATTGTGTAGATGGGTATTTTGGTATGTACCAAGTCTGAAAGGAATCAGATGTTAGTTTCGTGTTTTATGAGCTTCATGGATATTCAAAATTTTGACGCTTTGTGGGGGAGGTACCAGATATGTCCCATCTTCACAGCAGATCTTGTGTTAGTAGAAATAATGATAGGTGTAATATATGAAGAGAACCGGATGCTTATTTCTGATTTTAAAATCGTTTTGTGGGGGAGCTACCGGAAGGAGTAGACCGAAATATCCCATCTTCACAGTAGATCCTGTGTTGATAGAAATATTGATATGTACCTGAAGTCTGATTGGAATCGGATGTTAATTTCTCGTTGTATAAGCTCCATGGATATTTCAAATTCAGACCCTTTGTGGGGGAGGTACCAGAGGGAGTGGTCCGATGTATTCCATTTTCATACTAGACCTTGGGTTAATAAAAAATATTGCGATCTGCGTAATTTGAAAACAATTGGACTCCTACATCACATTTTATAGGTGTTAAGATTATTCAAAATTTTGATCCTTGTGGGGCAAGTATTTGATGGAGTGAACCGATATTGTCAATCTTCGCGCCTGACCTAGAACTTATGCAAATATTAGGATTTGCAAAGTTTAAGCAAAACCGGATTACCCTTTCTCTCTCCGTGCAGTAAAATATTTTCTTTGAAAATTTCGACTTTTTGTGGAGCAGGTACCAAAAGGAGTGGGCCGATGTTGCCCATCTCCGAACTCGATCTAAGTTTGATAATAACATTACAATGTACAAAGTTTGGATCAACAATTCGGCTACTCCCTTCGAAAGTTATCGTACGCACCAGCCAGCCAGCCAGCCGGCCGGCCAGGCAGACAGACGGACGTACGTAACTAGATCGACTTCAAATGTCCTGAAACGGATTTGATCTGAAGAGACCTAGGGTCTGAACCGTTTTTTCGATGAGGCACGTTTCGACCGTATCAAATGATATATATACTCTCTAGTCATATGGCTGAGAGTATAAAAATAGCCATTTTTGTGGTGGGTCCAAACATTTACAGAGCAAGGGGTATTTTTTTATAGAAAAAAATTTTCCAAAAGGCACTCAGACGTTATTCTTTGGTATATGAATAAAATCAATATTTGATATGAGAATGAACTCCTTTTACACAATCCAAATCCAAATGAAAACAAGCGAAAAGACTGGGTTTAATAATCCTCCAAAATACCGAAAAGTGGGTCGCTCTCTCATATGAGCTATGTCATTTCAGCTGCAGTAATTAACATGGACTACTTCTTCAAGATGTTTTGTTACCTATGAGGATGATAAAAATTTCGAGTCTCGGGAAATGGTCCAGATCCATATAAAACTTAGGAAAATTTTGTTGACAAAATGATGCGAGAAGCTTTCCAGTATCTAGAATCGGGAGGTACCATCATCAAAGTTGGACAAAAAAAAACTGGACCGAATCAGGCTATTTGCTAACCTGCCCACTGGCAAAATACACAATTCAAAAGACATATATATAACGAATATATAATATTTTTTTAAATAGAAAATAGTTCAAATCCCCTAAAAAAAATTGAAACAAATGGACCTTGAGGATTGATTTGTTGTAACCGTTTCCATGTTCTCATAAGGAATATTCAAGTCCAGTATAATTGCTATTTGGAATGTACAAAAAATGTTTTGAGCCCCTACAAATTCAATAGAAAATTCCGGACAACGCAGACATCGATTTTTCTTCAGAGTTCTGCGAATCTTTTTTTAAATTAGTTTTCTGTAATGTAGGATTTCAATTTATAGAAGAGGCTAAACCCCAAGTTTTGAATTTAAAAGTTTTTTTGAGAATAATTGTAGCCCTTAGAGAATTAGAGAGGATTCTCTGTTGTAATCTCCAAATTTTTGGTATTTCTAGATCAAGCCTGAAAATGGGATATAACGGAAAGAATTTTGAAATACCATAAATTATTTTTTTAGCCTACGTAGTATCGAATTTATTCCTAACTTTTACACATCCAAATATATTTTCTTCCAACGTATGTCGGTTGCAAAAATGAACAATATCGGGTTATTCCTTCTGGCACCTTATTTTCAAATTGGGGCTTTTTAAAGACATATCTTGGGACTTGCTCAATATATGATGAAAATTTTGGTTATGGGTGTTGGGTATTTATCCAACTTGATAATTTTATCTTTTTTAATTCTAACATAAGAATATATGATTATTTCCAGCATACGTTCTGAATCCAAAAGCAATTAAAAATTGTTGAATATTGACCCCAAATTACCTCTTCTTTTTCACTTTTTTATTAAATTTTTTGCCCTTGGAAATTAAAAACTTAAACTGCTGATATTAAAAAACATTGAAATGGGAGCCAAGTTTAGACATGTATGGCAACCTATATGAAGTGGTTTCCCCAATTCCCTGGAAAATCTATTGACATCCAATTTTGAAAAAAAAATACTCATCTCTTATTGTTTTAATATTTAATTTCTACCACTAAAACCTTATGGTCCTCTACACTTTATTTATCCCCGTTGATATTGGAAAAATCTTTGGCATCCCTGAAAAGAAAATGGCAGGAAAAACTTGTTTGCACCAGCAACGAGAAACCATGCTGCTACCACCTCTGCTGTTGCTGATTCTGCCGCTCTACTCAAATAAATGGCAAAAGCAAAGTCAATGGCAAGCGAGAAAACACCCCCATTTGGTTGGCTTTTGTTGTTACTGATTTTTCGGCAAAAGGCAGGATGCTTGACTGTGAAACGGTATCATCAAAAAAAAAAGAAGATGGAAATTGGAATTTCCACCTTTTTGGAAAAATTCAATTCAGAAAAGGAAAACAAAACCGATTGGGAAAAACCAGCAACAAAATCTAATAAGAAAAACTGTGGGATTTACTGTCCCTTGAAGAGAAAATGAAAGTTCCTGACAAATGAACAAAGGGATGGATGGACGGACAGACAACCCCTAAAAATCTTTAATGTCCCATGCCATGCCAAGGAAAGGGAACAAAAACGGAAGCTTTCAAAAGATTAGAGGATGAAACAGGGATGGAAAAATTGTGAATGCAATGAATGTGGAGAGGAGATGACGACGATGATGATGGCGATGAAAACAAATGAGGGAAAATTTCTTCCCTTTTCCCTTTGTTCCGCCGCTTTTCCCAAGGAATCATAGAAACTTAAACAGCCATGGAGTGGAAAAATTGATGAAAATAAATGAAAAAGAGAGGCAAACAATTGCAATTGTTGAAACACACACACACACGCACGGAAATATTAAACTTTTACAACGGATTTTCACATTATTTTGTAGCTCAGAATAATTCACAATTTCTATGGGTTTTAATTGTTTCAATTATTTCTCAAAATTTAATTTTCTTCACTGTTTTGTTCACTATTCTTGGTGGTTAATATTTTCCGATTTTGGCAGATTTTTGCTCTTTGGATTTTCTTTGCTCACTTTTCACTCCTTGGTATTTGGAATTTGTTAAAATGAATTTTTTGTTGGTTTTTTTTTGTTTGAAATTTTTCTTTTTTTCAGTTCCTTGTCGTTGACAAATTTCTCTAGGTTGACTCAAGTTAATTTTTTTTAAATCATTTTTTTTTTTTTTGGAAATATATGAAATTTTCTACAAGTGATGTGTATATTTCTGCTGACTCGGCTGACAGTTGTATTTCCCACACTTGAGTGTCACAGAACCGAGAACAAGTGTGTGTGTGTGTGTATTTTCCATCATTTTTCATAAATCCAGCCGCCATGCCAAAGAGAAGGAAGGCAATGCCGACATTAAGCGTCAGTGGCGGCGGCGACGGCGGCGTGAAAAGCATTTTTAATTTTTATTTTTTTTTTTTGGTGTTTCGTGATTCTTGGCTTGCCTGGCTTGGTATCGCCGTGTCTGTGTGTGTCTGTGAGTTTGTCAATTTTTGTATTTTTACCGTTTGGTTGTTTTGATCGCGTGTATGGGTTGTGGGTGAATGAATATTTTTTTCTGGCTAAAACGCTCGTCAGCGCCAAAACACAAAATGTGCGTAAGTTCCGCTTAACGTTCTGCTAACAAATGGCTTGGAGTAGTAGCCAACTCTCGCACACACAAAGGAAATATGTACATACACACACAGGAGGCACGAAAGAGAGTTGAGTTGGCGACGGCGCAGCACCAACCAAGTGCGCTCTGTTTGACAAAAAAATCGTATTCAACGAATGCACAACACCACCAACAAATACACCTTCGCTCCAACCACCCACAAAACAACCCAAAGCCCAACACTCACTCTCAACGGTGAGTAAAGAGCAGAGATGATAATAACAATAATAACAACAATAAAACAATAATAGTTTCTGACAAGAATACCAAAATGACAATAATAACGGCGTTCGTACAAAAAAAAAACACAATTGCAGCGAACGACAACAACAACAAAACTACTAATGGTTCACTGTTATCGACGTCTCGGCAACTTAACGGTATAATTTCTTTTTTTTCGGCAAAACAAAAATAATCAGGTAAGCCAGCGAGAATGGTGGTGGTGGTGGCAGTATTGACGTTTAATAAGATGTTATTAAAACTCCACTTTCAGCGCCACCAGGTTTGGGTGGTAGTTTGTTATGTGTTCTCGACAAAGGTAAGCGCGAGAGAGAGGGGGAGGAAAAAACGAGATTCCTGTCTTTGGAGAAAATCTGTTAGAAAACCCACAAAACACCAACAGCAATTCTAACTAGCATTGCCAACAGCAGCCAAAGTAACGAGGAAAAAATCTTGTATACCACGCTCTCTTCTCTCATTGAAAGGGATTCTCTCCCTCTCTGAGTGTTTATTTTTTTTTTATTGTGATAACAAAACTCTTATCCGTGTAACTACCATAAATCTTTTGGGGAGGGAGAGGAGAGTTTTACAGCCGTAGGATTTTTGTGTTGTGTTAAGAAAACAGTGATGCTAACGTTTCAGGGTGTAAAAAATCGCTCTGTATAATATGAAAATTAAAGCATTTTTCTTTTTAGAGAGATTTGAAGTAAATTTCAGAAGGAAACAAAAGGTGCTACTTCAACTAAAATTAATAATAGGTTTTAAAATATTTTTGACCCCTGGGAACCCTAAACGAGTTAGGAACTACAAATTAAGAATTTTTTTGTATTTTTACAGATTTTTTTATATTATTTACTGAAAAATAAAATAATTTTTAAAAAAATATTAAATATGTCCGCATCCTCTTATTTAAGTGATTGTAATTAATGTAACAGGTTAAATACTTTGAAGTAAAGTTCATTACCTTGAGGTATTTGTAGGATAAAAATCAAATCGGATTTATGAAAAATGGCACAGTTTAGTTCAAAATTACAACTTTACGCGTATTTCAAAAATGTTAAACACCATCTCACCAATAGTTGGATGCAATTTTTATTTATCAGGGCAAAAAACTGCCGAGATTATAATGTTTTTTTTACAGACGCATTTACAGACTCTGTGTTTCTTTGTGGTTAAAGTGAAGAGTAAGATTTTATAGCAAAAACTTTGTATTTATAATTTTTTTGCCAAATATTTCTGTTCGTCATAAACATGGCCCATGGAATTTTACATTTTCATGATTTATTTCAACAATATCTTTACAATTTTCAGCCTAAACGCAGAAAGGATTGGCTTTCGCCTTCAAATCTGTATCCGAGCCTAATTTTAATTTTTTTTTATTTCCTCCCATTTTTGGTTTGGTAATGGTTTGCAGAAACTTGTATTTTCAGTTCTCATTAGATGACCCGGATATGACATTTTTTTGAATTTTAAGGATGGTTTATAAAGATTTATTTCTCTTAGAACATCCTGATTTGTAATGTGGGCAGTATGTGGAATTTTCAGAATTCGTCGATTTAGTCATATTTTGAATGGGTCCGTTTATCTTCGTCTGTCCTTGTGGTAGTCCATGTGTTGGCTGCACATAATGGCACACACTAAATTAATATTTCACAAGCCAGGTGCTGGATTCATGTTCTATCAAAATATGAAATGAAAAATATTTCCTTTATAAAATTTTTCATTTGACATTTCTCTCCTTTATAAAAGTTTTCAATTCACATTTTCATAGAACAAGAATTGAGGACCAGGTCTTTGTTAGGCCTTAATTCATGATTTGTTAAAATTTTCCATTAAATCATTTTCCGTTGAAATTTTCCAAATTATTGAATCACCGAGGTATTTTAAACTTCTTTCTTATGGTTCTGGTTGTTTTTTTTTTCCTTCCCATTTTAATAAAAATTTGTAAGTTCGGCCGGTTCGAACTTTTAATACCATCCACAATTTGGAAAGAATTTCACAATTTTCAATAATATAAAATTCGTAAAAAATTCCATTACAATCTTAAAAATACCGTATGTAGCCATCTATACGACGACGTGGACATACATAGGCAATTTTTGTCATAAGCCATTACAATATTCAAATGCGAAACATAAAAAAATCGGTGTATAATAAAGCTAAATTCATCAAAATACCGAGTTACTATTATATGTGCTATACCAAAACGTGGACCTGCACAGACAGTTTTCTGTCATTGGTTGTAGTATCCATTTCGAACTTCAAGTACTAAATTTGAAACAATTCCGGTAAATAATGTCGCTATAATCATCAAAATACCGAATATCGGGAGGTACCGTTATATGGGGGCAATACGAAGACCTGGACCTGCACAGACAATTTTCTGTCTTAGACTGTAGTATCCATTACGAACTTCAAACACCAAATTTTAATCAATTCCGGTGAATAATGTAGCTGAAATCATCAAAATATCGAATATCCGGAGGTACCATTCTATGGGGCTATACCAAAACGTGGACCTACATGACCCATTTTCAATACCAAAAGTCTAGCGGACATAATATACATTTGAGTAAAATTTTATCAACCTACTTCATTTTGTTCGGAAGCTAGAGTGATTTCCACAGACGGACACACGGACGGACATCTCAAAATCGACATAAAATTTTATGCTGATCAAGAATATATATATACTTTCTGGGGTCTAAAATGTATATTTCAATGTGTTACCAACGGAATGACAAACTTAATATACCCTCGATACAATGGTGGAGGGTATAAAAAACTTCTTTTGGTACCAAATTAGAACTACATTTGAAATGACTGCCTTCTTAATTTTTCCATGGGAGGTGGGACCTATTACGAACGAAAATATCAAATTTCAAACACTACGATTGGAAAACATTGTGACAATCATCAAAATACCAAATATCGGGAGGTTCTCTTTTATGGGTACAATACCCTTGTATGGAAACAATTTCGTGGACCAATATATAAATCACTTGGTGTCTAATTTGTTAGTGTCCACTAAGAACTGCAAATACAAACTTCAAGCAATTCCTTTGGAATTCATCAAGGTATAGAATATTAGGTAGGTTACTTTCTATTGGAGGCTATACGAAAAAAATGAAACGACATAGACTTTCTCCAAACCCATTAAAATTTCAGATACAAATAACAAGCGTTTTACCAAAATTAAACATCTAGTTCGATCCATTTGAAAAGAGGTCGCCACAGAAAGAGATTCCCTTCGAAAGGAGATTTCCCTTTGTGAGACTTAAATGATTTTTACTTTTAGTCCCAGACTTTACATTTTAGTCCCAGTAGACAAAGAAAATTAAAGCGATTTTACAAAAATTCGACTTAAAATTTCACGCAACCCTAGAATATATATTCATAAATGTTCTTGAAGGGTTTAAAAATCACCAAATTAGCATCACTGCATCATTTTAACTACTGTTGTAGTTGAAAGGCTCTATTTTGCTCTCCTTCTCTGTTATTCATGGAGAGGAAAACAGAGAGTCACAACTTAGTGGTTATTTCTGAGTGTGGTATACCTGTTTGTATGAGTACGAGTGTCTATGCGTGTGTGTTTGGAAAGGTTGGCGTTGCATTTTTACAAGGCAAAAAAGAAGAGAAAAATAACAAATTGGTGGTGGATTTTTCCAAGCTTTTTTCCTTTTTGTAGGGAAAACTATAAACAAATAAAGAAAGTTGGGGAATATTTAAATTTATAAATTAATTAATTTTTCTGAATAATTATTATTTATCGATGTATCCCATGTTGTAAAAACAATTTTCCATTTGTCAAGCAATCCTGAGAGTAGAAACAAAAACAACAAACCAAAACCTCCACCACGGCACAGCACGGCGACATGCAAACAAGTTTTCCAGCGTAAAATGAAAACGCCATATTTGGCCTTCTCTTCGATGTTGGCAATGCCTAGCACACAACGGGAGACAGTAAACCAAAAAAAAAAAAAAATAACAACAAAATGAGTTGTGGAAAGCCAGTTGGTTGGGATGGGGGAAAAACCCACACACATTTTTCAAATGCTGTTTTTTTTTAATTTTTCCTTCAACTTCCTTTGTGGATCGATAAGAAAGTGTTAATAACATATTTTAAAGAATTACATGGAGCAAATAATTTCCCCTCCCTGACACTGTTACATTTTCCATCGAATTTCACATTCAATTTCCCAATATTTGCACAAAATTCATTTCTGTTTCATGTTTGCATTTGCTCTCCTCTCCTTTGCGGCCAAACAGAGTTACGAATTTTTTACACTTTCACTTGAAAAATCATGAACGAACAATGACTGGTCTGCCTGCCTGCCTGCTTGGCCCGAAGAAAGGAACAACAGCAAAAACAAAAATCCATGCCCCACAGAAAATTAGATGCCGTCGTGTCGAACAACCAGAAGAAAACAATTGCAATTTACAAAACTAATTAACAATTTTTTACACTTTTTCTCTTCTTCTTGTTGTTGCTGTTATTGTTAACTTGTTTCTTTTTTGCAGCTCTCTTCTGTTACTATTTTTTTTGCCACAACTTTTTTACATTCACTTTTTTCTCTACACTTCTTTTTCGTTTTTTTTTTTTCTTCATTTTTGCTTGGCGAGAATTTACCTTTATTTTTCTTCTTTTTTGGCGAAACGGGGGGAGAGATTTTCTTGTTGGATTTTCTTCTCGTTGATGTTGGTTGGTTGGTTGGTTGCTTGGCAGGAAAACGGAAATTCTGTTTTTACACTGCTTCTTCTTCTTCTTAATTTCCACAGAGAATTGTCAAAAAGTGGTTCCTTTTCGTTTTTCCTTTTTACGGCGTTTTCGATAGAAATTTTCTATTTTCCGATTAGATTTGTTTCATTCGAGAAATTTTCCCATTACAAGGTATGCTTGCTGTTATTGTTGTTTGTTTGTTTGCTTTTTTTGCCTCTAGCCTGCTATTGTTGTACACACGACATTCATCAAATTCACAACAACGTTTTTCTCACCGAGCGCTTCTTGTTTATTTGTAATTACAAATTTTTCTTTTGCCGTTTTTGTTGTTATTTTTTTTTTGTTTTACTTCGACTCGACGACTCTGTAAAATTTTACCGTGGTTGTTGTTTTTGGTGGTTGATTTTTTGTTTTGTTTTTTTTCTTATTTCTTCTTCTTCTTCTTTACTTTACTTCTTGTTTCTGTTGCTGCTGTTACACACACATACATACAACATAACACATTCACTACTATATTTTGTTTTCTTGTTGTTGCTGCTGTAGCTTCGAAAAAACACAGAACTATTGAATTTATTTAGCTTTACTTTTGCTCTTGTTGTTGTGGCGATTGCTTGGCTTTCTTGTTGTTGTTATTGTTGTGTGAAAGAAATTAGTTTTGGATTTGCTTCAATTCTTCAATTGTATCCGCTAGTAACCTTCCGTTTCACTTCAAAGTACAATACGTACTGAAAATAATTCAAGTTGTTTCAATGCGAAAAAGAGAAAATTTTCTTTTGCTCTGCCGACGACGATGACGACGACAGCAGCAGCAGCACAATGAGAACCATCAACATCAGCGTCGTCGTCACCATTCGTGTTTATCCAATTTGAAAATCGTGCAAGCATTGATGTGTGTTTGGCTGAGTTGACGACGTTGACGTTGCTGTGGCTCAATGGGCAGAGCACAAACCACAACAACAATGTGTGTGAGTGTGTTTCAATTGCCACCAAGAGAAAAGAGGGAATGTAAAAGAGATCAGTGAATTGGAATGTAGATGGCGTTGCAAAATAACTACTTAAACACTTGTAAGTTAACAGTGGGTCTGAGAAGAGTTGGAGAAATGGATTTTTTATGATTTTTTCAGATTGGAAAGGAACAAAGTAAAAAAATTAAAAAGAGGGAGAACCGTTTTTGGTAATTCGCTTATAGAAATATTTTAGGCAAAGATGAAAATAGCTAAATTTCTAAAAATAAAATTGCCTTGTGTAAATTCAGAAGGTATGGTCTAAATAGAACAATAAAATTGGCCGCTAGTTAACTCGCCTAGTCTAAATAAGAACTTAGTTTGGTATTGTTGTATTATCTCTCTATATATTCTCCCGCTTTTAAAAATACTGTCCCCTTTGTTGAAAATACTACCGGCATAAAATCCAGTCTGTCAGTTCAGTATTGAATCACGACTTGTCAACACTGTTTGGTAACGAGGTAAAATAAAGCTGATTAAGATAAACCTGAATTAGGTAAGATATATTCAATTAAGGGTTGACATGACAATTTTTCGAAGTCAATCAGTCAGAAAAATACATCTGTAATAAGGGCCACTCAAGGCATTATATTTTTTTCACATGGATATAGAGGCATCCTAGCTCTGAAGCTCCTTTAAGATCAATATCTCTTGGAAAAGACGGCCAGTGGGGACCATTATATGTTATTTGCGGGCCTGACAAGGATTCTATCTATTAGATAAGTTTTAAAATTTTAGTTTGGGATAAGATAAGTGCATATCAGGAAAGTTTTCTTTGAGAAAGAGAGAGAGGACAAAATCATCGAATCTCTAATAAGAACATATCAGGACAATTATCTTTAAGATAAGTGGCAGACAGTTCTATTACCTTCCATAAAAAATAATAAAATATAGACATAAAATTCAGGCCAAGCGCCAAACAGGTTCATTGCCTTCGAAATAAAGGTCAGTAAAATCTATAATCTCTAAACTAAGGAGCAGCTATATAAGTATTCTCAGATATGACCATGTCTGAGATAAGGGCTAGTCTGGTACAATCAGGTACAGTTAGAACCTTATGTCTTAGAAAAGCGACAGACAGTTTTCTGAAATGAAGAGC
Source organism: Musca domestica (assembly GCF_030504385.1). Taxonomy (NCBI): domain Eukaryota; kingdom Metazoa; phylum Arthropoda; class Insecta; order Diptera; family Muscidae; genus Musca; species Musca domestica. The sequence continues at coordinate 8,569,114 of NW_026712277.1, forward strand.
AAAACAAATAAATAAGACTTAGCCCAAACCATTGCCTCCAAGATAATAAAAAGGTCAGCTAGAAGCACTATCTCTATGTTATTGGTTAGCTGACAATATAATCTCAGAGACCACCATCATTACTAATGATGTAAGGGTCAACCAAGAGAATGAGAGAAGAGGATTTGAAGAGACTTTTTTCTAAATCCTAAGGCTCATGAGAAGCATTTTAATTAGAAATCCTCAGACACCTGAGAAGAGTTTTGCTTTATAAAAAGAACCTCTAGGTTGCGGAAGAGCCGTTTTCTATAGAAAGAATTTAACCAGGCTCGGCGAAAGACTTTTTCTATTGAAAAATATTCTCGTGTTCCTTAGGAGAACTTTTTTCTATATTGAAAATTACACAGTCGCCGGATGAGCTTAACAATTTTTCAGTTCAAGTTTCTCAGTTCTTTGATAAGCCTTTTTCCTATAGAAAAATATTCTTCATGTCCCTGAGCAAGTCCTTTTTCTTCAAGATTGTATGCAGGTATGCTAATTACCTCAGTAATAAGACGTCTTCTAAAGGTTGGGGGGAGCTTTACAAATGAACGATTGTTTGAAGGTATTCAAAGATGAGAGACTTTCTAAAGATAGAAAACCTTTTGAGAAACTTTCAAAGATAACCTTCGGATAAACCTTCGGTTGCTTTATATAAATCTTTCTGCAGACCTTTGATGAATATCGAAAGGCATTTTTTGGATAGAAAAACTTGGAGGAACTTTTAAACAAAAGATATCTACTGCATGTTTCCAACAGATGGAAGAACTTCCGGAGGTCTTCGTAAGATGGAAGACTTTCGAGAAATCTTCTGCAGCTCGTTTTCTACCAGAAGTTTTCTGGACCTGTTTTATAAATAGAAGACCTTATGGAGACTCTTTTATAAAACCAAAACACATTGAAGATCTTCTGGAGCTAGAATATTGTAGGTCCTCTACGAATAAAAACCTTTAAAAGTCTTCAAGGATTTTTTAAAGCCTTCTATAGCTAAGAAACTACATGAGTTCCTGTATTTTAATTTGTCTTTCATAATTAAAATTACTACCCTATACTTTCTGCGGAAAAATTGGGTATTATGGTGGGCATTTTAAAAACCTCTCTAGAGATTTTCAGGTTTGTATTGGTTTTATTAACTCTGGCGCTTTAGTAAGGCAAGAATCTCTGACATCTGGCAACTTTCTTATGAATACATAATGGTTTATCCCCATCCTTGGTCATTCGACGTAGCCGTAGCCTATATCTGGAAAATATTTAAATTTAAAATTCTAAGTTAAAATCTTTTTTTTTTTTTCTATTTGCAAATTTTCCCTAATTATGGAAAATAATGTCATAATTATCACCCTTTTCTTTTTTAATGGGTTAATCATTAAATTTATCCCCGCATTAAATTTCACCATTAACCACTGTTCACTATCTGACGCGGCGCATTTAATATCTATCTCTGTTTATTTTTTTTATTCCTTCTGCAATATTCAATTGCATTCAAACAGCTCGCATTACAGATCCAAAGATACACAAACTCACAGGCACACACACACACACTCAGAGAGAAACACACATCAACCCGCTATATGCATTGCAAACAGAACGCCAAACTCAAAAACCCTAATGGCCAACAACAACACACCAGAGAGGCCCGGACTCACTTCGTCCGAAACAAACAACAATAAAAAATCATATCACCATCAAATAAGCTCGCGTGCGCACTAACACCAATGCAAATGAAACGGTAAATTTACCAAACTCAATAACTGCTGACTGGCAACAAAAACAAAACGCGATGCGGCGATGACTGAAATGCGAATTCATTGTCATGCGTTGGCAGTGAGGGAGAGAAGAGAGATAAAGTGAACAGCATTGCACACAGAGAAAATGAGAACGGCACTGCCAAACAACATCTCAGTTGGCTTCGCTGCCCGTGTTTGTGGCGTTGTGTTGTGAATGGACAGAGTTTTCTATACTTCGCTTGTTGGCGGCAGTGCTGTTTGTAATATGGTGGGACGTCGGCATCGCTGTTGCTATCGGCAGTGTATTAATTGTGAGTGCATGCATTCTCTTTTTTTGGTTGGGGTATTGTGTGTGCTTGCCAAAGGTATTGTTGCATAGGAAATGCAACCGTTATGGGGAGAGTTGTATCGAGAAGAGTTGTCAGAGTTCACGAATTATTATTGAAAGTGTTTCACAAAAAATAACATACAAATTAAATATTAAATAAATATTAAAAATTATATATAAAATAGGCGCATTAAAAATGAAATGACAAAAATGTTTCTGTACATCCAATCGATCTTATTTTTATTCTGAGTAGCTTCATAGTGAGTAAAAAATAATATAATCAAAAAATTGTTAAAATTGGTCAAAGCTTAGGCATAAACGCCATATAAAGTAGTACCCCATTTAAGGAAATTTCAAAATTTTAAGTACATTTTTTATTGAAATTGGCTGAGATCTGGCATTTGGTGTTCCTAATGGAATGGATACAGCTCTCATAGAACCCTGCACCGGATTTTACTTCTTTCGTGGATTTTTACCATATGTTTTCAATTGATTCAATTGATTCTGAATAAAATATATACCTTCTTTGCGAAAAATTGTTCAATCTTTGGTATTTCTTTCATGCGAAGGTACTTCCACATTTACAGTAGTTTAAAGGTTAATGTGACAATTTGAAACACGAGTAGGATCCACAGATGCAAAAATATGCACATTTTTTTAGTGGTTAGGACAAAAGTTTGAGAGTGCCATGGAATGCCAGAGTAGAACTTCACCTTTTTAAGAATATATAAGTAAAGTATGAATATTGGCAGCGCTAAAGTTAAACTTTGTTATATTCAGGTTTTTATACCCTTCATCATTCTATGGAGGGTATATTAGCTCCACCTCCATAGAGGAGCAGAAGGCATCTCCTCAGTCTCCTCCTCCATAGGGGAGCAGAAGGCACCTCCTTCGGTCTCCTCCTCCATAGAGGAGCAGAAGGTACCTCCTTCGGCATCCTCCTCCATAGAGGAGCAGAAGGTACCTCCTTCGGTATCCTCCTCCATAGAGGAGCAGAAGGTACCTCCTTCGGTATCCTCCTCCATAGAGGAGCAGAAGGTACCTCCTTCGGTATCCTCCTCCATAGAGGAGCAGAAGGCAAAAAAATTAGTATGCAGGTGCCCCTTTATAACGGTACCTTCCGATATTCGATATTTTTATGATTTTAGCGACATTATTCACCGAATTGTTTCAAATTTCCTATTCAAAACTTGTTGTGGGTACTACAGCCTTTGGCAAATTTCGTATGCTGGTTCATGTCTTCGTATGGCCCCCATATAACGGTATCTCCCGATATTCGGTATTTTCATGATTTTAGAGACATTATTATTTATAATGGGTACTACGGCCCTTGAAAAAAATTTTTCGTATGCAGGTGCATGTCTTCGTATAGCCTCCATATAACGGAATCTCCCAATATTCGGTATTTTCATGAATTTAGAGACATTATTCACCGAAATTGTTACAAATTTCGTATTCAAAGTTCGAAATGGATACTACAGCCTATCACAAAAAATTCAATATGCTGTGCCTCCCTTTATTCGGCGTTTTGATGATTTTGTCGTCATTATTCACCGGAATTTTTTCAAACGGGGTTTTCAATTTTTTAAGTTCCTCCAAGAAGTTGATTTTTGTCATGGTTTGGGACCATTGTGCAATGGTTGGAAAAATAGTTTGCAAAATTGGTAGGCTAACATTTACACTTAATCTATTTTTTTTTTTTTCAAAAATTTGTTTATTTTCAGGATTTCTTTTTATGATATGAAGAGATTACCACCCTACCAAGGGTAAAGTAATTTTTCCGATAAATTGACAATTAAGTTCTCTTAAGGAATTTTTCGTACAAAATTTTTACTTGATTTCCAATCTTCAGATGCGTTTCTGAAAATTGTATGCCTAGTAAACTGTTAAATTTCTTTTTATTTATTTTTTTAATTAATTTATTTATATATTATTTTATTTATTTCGGTTTTTTTTTTTTTTTTTTTTTTGAAGTGAGGAAACGTCAATTTTTCTAATTTAAAAATTGGCGTTAACCTAGTGTTTGTGAGAAGTTTCACAACTGAACAACTTTAAAAATTATTATTGTATTAATATTAATTATTTATTTAATAATAATTTTAATTTTATTTAATATTAATTTTCATATTCGTTTTTAAAAATGTACTCTGAACTCCCTTTCATTCAAAGTCTCCTTTGGATATCAACGAAACAACACAAACAACCATTTGGAAGTTACAACTGAGCAGCCAAACATTACCAACAAGAAAACAGCATGGCATGCGTACTCACTTGCTCTCAGACGACAAAGAGAAGAGCATGGCGTTTCTAATTATCAAAGAGAAAACCCCCCCAACTACTGGGAAACCATTCAAAGAGAACCAATCAATGGGTATTTTATGGCGATGTAACTGACTCCGCTGCTGCGGTGGCAGTGAGCGTTGGTGCTTGGCATTGTTAATGAAATTTTCAAATTTGAAATTTTGCTCACGCCAAAACGCCGAGCAACAGCAACAACAATTAAAACACGTAACAAAAGACGGGATGGAAAATTAAAACAAATGTTTGGTTGGCTTGGTTTGATGAGGTGACAGGAGGGAAGGTGGAGAACCTAGCCACACACAACGTGGCTAAGGTGGATAGGCGGTTAGGTAGCTAGACGATTTTATGCTTCCAAACAACCAGCAATTATGAATTAATTCGATACAGCACTAGCAACAACACAATGGCAATTGTTTTGGATACGTCGTCATGTGGAAATTCATTGAGCTTTGAAAGCTTAATTCACAACCTCCTCGGCCCTCCACCCCTTCACCCAATCATTTAGTTACTCAGGTAAGCGCATCGTTACTGGCATTTCTTTTCTTTGGCTTTTGGCTGCAATTTAACGCCATGTTGTCAACTACATTTCAAAGTCAGCCAAAGAAAATAGCTGGCAAACGAATGCCCGAACAAAGGCAGGCAGCGCAAAACTAATGTCGAAAAAGAAAATGCCGCCGAAATGAATGAAAGAAAATGCTGTTGTCTGTCTATTTGTCTGTCAGTCAGCCATTCGAACGTGGAGTTCAATTTCAGCTCAGTTACCAAACTATTTTCGGTTTTCCGTTGTTAACCCATTTCTATTCGCCGATTTGGAATGACGCCTCTAACATGTCCATCAAAAGGGCAACAACAACAACACGCCTTGCCATCTTGTCACTCCACATGTTGTAAGGCAACAGCAGCAACAACAAAGCGTGAAATTTACTTCATTTTTTTGTAAATCCAAGAAAATGTCATGAAGGTCGGTGGGCTTTGGATAGTTCCCTCGTCCCCACTGTGCATTGAGGCATTGCTGCTCCCACCAATTTCCACAGCTCCACGGGTATTTTCCTGTTGTGCGGTGGCACATTTTGCCGGTAGCATTTTGGAGTTGCTGATAGCGGCGTTGCTGTTGTTGCTGGTGTAGCGACGCACGCCTCCAGCTGAATTTGTGTGAAACCACTGTAGCATGAAATACAGAAATGCAGTTTTGTGTTTCAATTCTCGAATTCGAATCATTGTTGTTGTTGTTGGAGGAAAAGCCCACAGTGTTTCAAGGGGTATAATTCAGTGGAAAGCGATAGAATTTTAAATGAGGAACAGAAAGTACCTTCCTCCCCAATAGAGGAGCAGCAGAAGGTCTCCCTTCTGTCTTCTCCTCCCTAGAGGAGCAGCAGAAGGTCCCTCCTTCTGTTTCCTCCTTACTAGAGGAGCAGCAGAAGGTCCCTCCCTTCTGTCTCCTCCTCCATAGAGGAGCAGCAGAAGGTCCCTCCCTTCTGTCTCCTCCTCCATAGAGGAGCAGCAGAAGGTCCCTCCCTTCTGTCTCCTCCTCCATAGAGGAGCAGCAGAAGGTCCCTCCCTTCTGTCTCCTCCTCCATAGAGGAGCAGCAGAAGGTCCCTCCCTTCTGTCTCCTCCTCCATAGAGGAGCAGCAGAAGGTCCCTCCCTTCTGTCTCCTCCTCCATAGAGGAGCAGCAGAAGGTCCCTCCCTTCTGTCTCCTCCTCCATAGAGGAGCAGCAGAAGGTCCCTCCCTTCTGTCAGCAGAAGGTCCCTCCCTTCTGTCTCCTCCTCCATAGAGGAGCAGCAGAAGGTCCCTGCCTTCTGTCTCCTCCTCCATAGAGGAGCAGCAGAAGGTCCCTGCCTTCTGTCTCCTCCTCCATAGAGGAGCAGCAGAAGGTCCCTGCCTTCTGTCTCCTCCTCCATAGAGGAGCAGCAGAAGGTCCCTGCCTTCTGTCTCCTCCTCCATAGAGGAGCAGCAGAAGGTCCCTCCCTTCTGTCTCCTCCTCCATAGAGGAGCAGCAGAAGGTCCCTCCCTTCTGTCAGCAGAAGGTCCCTCCCTTCTGTCAGCAGAAGGTCCCTCCCTTCTGTCTCCTCCTCCATAGAGGAGCAGCAGAAGGTCCCTGCCTTCTGTCTCCTCCTCCATAGAGGAGCAGCAGAAGGTCCCTGCCTTCTGTCTCCTCCTCCATAGAGGAGCAGCAGAAGGTCCCTGCCTTCTGTCTCCTCCTCCATAGAGGAGCAGCAGAAGGTCCCTGCCTTCTGTCTCCTCCTCCATAGAGGAGCAGCAGAAGGTCCCTGCCTTCTGTCTCCTCCTACATAGAGGAGCAGCAGAAGGTCCCTGCCTTCTGTCTCCTCCTCCATAGAGGAGCAGCAGAAGGTTTCCCTTCTGTCTCCCCCTCCATAGAGGAGCAGCAGAAGCTCAGCCTTCTGTTTCCTCCTCCACAGAGGAGCAGCAGAAGGTCTCTCTTCTGTCTTCTCCTCCATAGAGGAGCAACAGAAGCTCTGCCTTCTGTCTCCCCCTCCATAGAGGAGCAGCAGAAGCTCAGCCTTCTGTTTCCTCCTCCATAGAGGAGCAACAGAAGCTCTGCCTTCTTTTTCAGCAGAAGGTCTCCCTTCTACCACCTCCTCCATAGAGGAGCAGCAGAAGGTCCCTGCCTTCTGTCTCCTCCTCCATAGAGGAGCAGCAGAAGGTCCCTGCCTTCTGTCTCCTCCTCCATAGAGGAGCAGCAGAAGGTCCCTGCCTTCTGTCTCCTCCTACATAGAGGAGCAGCAGAAGGTCCCTGCCTTCTGCCTCCTCCTCCATAGAGGAGCAGCAGAAGGTTTCCCTTCTGTCTCCCCCTCCATAGAGGAGCAGCAGAAGCTCAGCCTTCTGTTTCCTCCTCCACAGAGGAGCAGCAGAAGGTCTCTCTTCTGTCTTCTCCTCCATAGAGGAGCAACAGAAGCTCTGCCTTCTGTCTCCTCCTCCATAGAGGAGCAACAGAAGCTCTGCCTTCTTTTTCAGCAGAAGGTCTCCCTTCTACCACCTTCTCCATAGAGGAGCAGCAGAAGGTCCCTCCCTTCTGTCTCCTCCTCCATAGAGGAGCAGCAGAAGCTCTGCCCTCCGTCTCCTTTTTTGTAGACCTGTTTTTCTTTCTCTTCGAAATACTGTGCTGTGTGTTTCCCTAACGGAAGACCTGTTTACCGTTGGTGGTTTGTGTTACGGTTAACGCCTAAAAACCAAACGACGACATTTCAATATGGAGTTGATTCCGGCACATCCGTGCGATAAACGTAATGCCACTGTTAGCTCGATTCCATGTAAACCGAACTAAACCTATGTACCATGTATTACAACCCCTTTATCCCTAAATAGGCCGTTTAAAACGAATTTCATAAACATTTATTAGCCATGTTTAAAGTTGCGTCCTTTATCCTGCTAAAGGTGTTGTTGTTTTTGTTTTTCACCACCACGCTTGTTAGTGGATATGAATTGCAAATGGAATCCATGCCGTTGACGAACTCTATTTTGTCGATTCTGGAAAAAAATTTGTCAAACTGTCTAAACATATATCAAAGAGTCTATCTCTAGGATGGGATAGGATAGCCCGGCGAACATTTGTCAATCCTTGGACAAACATTTATATTTACGGCCATTCATCGCTCGCTTGGCAGTGGATGAAAATGGCAAGAAAAACGGTCAAGCGATTTAATGAAAAACCAACAAGGATGTGAAAAAAACTGGACGATGCCCCCCCCCCCCCCTCCTCACCGCTGGCGAAAAGGTTATAAATTGGAAAACAAATGAATTCATCAGCCGAAAATTGGGGAGAGAAGGACATGATATCCTTTCCATTTTTGGGAGGAATGAGAAGTTCGCCCAAAGCTTGATTGATTTATCATAATCACCCACTCATGGGCTCTTTATCATCATCTGAATCATCTCCATTATCCTCATTATCCACTCCTTGTCATTAACAATTTAAAGACTTCCATTTGACATCTTTGAGGTCTCATAAATGGGGATTTTGTTTTTTTTTTCGGTTGATATCCTTATTAGGATGTTTGATAAACCAAAAATGCCTACAGGATTTGAGGCATTAAATGCCTCTTTGATAATGCTGTTAAAATATTCTCATCATCCATGTCATTATGCCACCGCACACAACAACATCGCACATCCCTCTCTCTCTACTTCTACACCTCTCCCCCCCACCCACAACACAAATAAAACCTGAGCTAATTCGTTTTAATGAATATCCTTGGCAAAATATTGAGTTCCCGGAATAACCTTAATTTCCATAGCCAGGTTTGTTTGTAAATAGCTAAGCACATATGTTCAAATAGACATACACACGTATCAGCAGAGACATCTACATGTGTATGGGTGGCACACACACATTTACACACTCGTTTACATTTATAAATTTGCATTAAAATCAAATAACACTTGTAATTGTATTTATGTTTTGGTGGAGGATATTAGGGTCCTTGGAGGATAAATAGAGATTTTTGGAGAGAGACAGGGATATTTTCTTTCTTTTTCTATGGAAATTATCTAATTCAATGGTCATTATTTTTTTGTTTAAATAAGTCCAGAGGTTCTCCTCTTCTCCTTTACGTAAGGGGAACATGAGGTCTTCATCACTATAGAGAGGAGTAGAAGGTTTTCAACCATTATAGCGGAACACAAGGCCCCCCTACATCCACCATAGAAGAATATAAGGTCCTCCTCCTCCAATACAAAAGAACAGAAGTTCATCCTTGTCACCATACATTAACCAAAGGGCCTCCATCCCACCATAGATGAACAAAAGGTTCTCTTTTCCAGCCTAAAGGAGCAGAAGGTACTCCTCACCCTCTTCCACAGAGAAAAACTAGGACCTCCCCTTCCATAGGGGAGCATTATCCATTCCTTCTCATTCCCTAACGAGATGCAAAAAGTCCTCATTTTCCTCAGGTTCTCCTTTTCCATAGATGAGAAAAGGTCCTGCTTCCCACCATAGATGAACAGTCGGTCCTCTTTTTCCACCATAGAGGAGTAGAAGGTCCTCCTCACCCCTTCCCACTGAGAAAAATAAGGATTTCCTCCTCCATAGAGGAACAGAATACCCTCTTCCTTCTCATCCCATAACGATATGCAAAAGGTCCACATTTTCCTCAGGTTCTCCTTTTTCATAGAGGATCAGAAGGTTCTTCTCCTTTATGTAAGAGGAGCAGGAGGTTCTCCTCCATTATAGAGAGGAGTAGAAGTTCCTCATCCATCACAAAGTAACAGAAGGCCCTTCTACATCCACCATAGAAGAATAGAAGCTCCTCTTCCTTTACCATAAAAGAACAGAAGTTCATTCTTGCCACCATAGATGAACCAAAGATCCTCCTTCCCACCATAGATGAACAGAAGGTCCTCTTTTTCCACCATAGAGGAGTAGAAGGTCCTCCTAACTCTCTTCCACCCAGAAAAATAAGGATCTCCTCCTCCATAGAGGAAAAGAATATCCTCTTCCTTCTCATCCCCTAACGAGATGCAAAAGGTCCTCATCTTCCTCAATAGAGGATCGGAAGGTTTCTCAGAAGTTTCTCTTTCCTTATAGGGAAGGAAAACGTCCCCTCCTTCTCCACAGTGGGGAAGAAAAAGTCCCCTTCTGTTTCCACAGTTCGGCAATAGAAGATGGCCCCTTACTTCTCCACATAGGAGCAAAAAGTCGTCCTTCTTCTCCACAGAGGATCAGAAAAAGGTCGTCCTTTCAGTTTCTACCGAGGAGCAGAGAGTCATCCTCTGCAGAGGGGCAGAAGCTCCTTTCTGTCTCCACAGCGGGTGAGCAACAGGTCCCTTCTGTCACTTCTCCACAATGGGCGAACCGAAGGACCTCCCCCTCACCCTACCAAAAGGTCCTCCTTTTGGTAACAGAAGGTTCTCATTTTCTCCTCGCCTGAATATCAGAAGATCCTCTTCATCCATAGATGAGCAGAGAGTCCCTTCTCCACATCGCAGCAAAAGGTTCCTTCTGTGTCAACAGAGGATAAGAGGAAAAGGTCGTCCTTTCTGTCTCTACAGAGGACCAGAAGGTCGTCACTTCTTTTCCTCTACAGAGAGTGAGCAAAAGGCCCCTTCAGCCTCCACAGTGGGCGTTATAGCAAGTCCTCTTCCTCCTCCTCACCCAAGCAGAAGGTTCTTTTTCGTAGCAGAAAGTCCTCCTTTTAGTAGCAGAAGGACCTCCTATTAGTAGCAGTAGATCCTCCTTTTGGTTGCAGAAGGTCCTCCTTTTAGTAGCAGAAGGTCCTCTTTTTAGTAGCAGTAGATCCTTCTTTTAGTATCAGAAGGACCTCCTTTCCTCCCCGCTTGAGTATCAGAAGATCCTCTTTATCCATAGATGGGCAGAAAGTCCCTTTTCCACAGAGGATCAAAAGGCCCCTTCGGTATCCATAAAGGAAAAGAGGAAGGAGGAAGATTGTTCCCTCAGAGAAGGCCTGAGATTTTTCCTGAGAATACTTTTTAATAAGAGACTTAAATTTCATAAGGGTTCTTCCTCAAAAGAAGGGGCTCTGAGACGGTACTTCTGGGTGGGACTTGAGTTTTTTCTTGCAGAGGCGATTTAATAGTCATCTGGTATAGAATACCAGAATGTCATATTTTAAATAAGTCTGGGAGCTTTACTTCAGAAGTTGTTTTTCTTCGTCCAAATATGGTTTCAGAAGAGATTTTGGCGTATACCTTTAAGGGTAGATCGAAGAATCTTCTCCCAGAGAAGATCTGGTCTACTTCTTTTAAAGACCAGAACGTTAACTATATAAAAATTATTTCTTCATAAACAACCAGAACCTCATATTTTATACTAGACCAGAAAAACGTCATCTCCATCTTCTCTCCTTCTCTAATAGAGCTTCTATGGTTGTTTTTCCAGAGGAGACCTGGGGATTTCTTCCAAAAAACTTGACGGTTTTTTTTTCTAAAAGACGAAAACATCATCTTTGAAAGAAAGCTAGATGGTCTTCTTCAGAAAATAACCTTTTTTTAAAGAAGATGTTCTGAGGTAGGTCTCTCAGAGGCCTTTTTCCTTCTCTATAAGAACTTAGAAGACCGACTTCAAGAGAACTCAAAATACTTTCACATCCATTATCTCTTTTTTTCCATCGGTTGTTTGGTGAGGTTGTTCTTCTCCCACACAGAAGTATGTTTTTTGCTTCTTTTCTGGAAGACTAAGATATCAGGTCTTCCTGCACACCCCAATACACGTACACGCAATCCCACTTCATTCTATCTGACATTTGTATGTGTGATATTAAAATTGTAATCAGTGACAACATATGTCTATATTTTCTCAAACTCCCAGCAAAAGTGGAGGAGATTCATTGCTGCGATAGAGATATAGAGAGAGGAGAACAAATGGAAGAGAGTTCATCTCCGGCAGATATGCAACATTACGAAGGAGCAACATGCCATACGTATCCTATGGTTAGCTTGTTATTTTGTCATGGATTTTGCAAATACATGTGTGTGTGTATGGGTGCATGTATGTATGTGTGTGTACGAAATCGTAATGTGAGTGTGTGCAAAGAAACTCCATGCTATTTCATTTTATACTCTGCGCTTCTCTTCTTTATTTTTATGCAAAGCAATGGTAATTTTTACATTTTCTACAGATACACACAACATACATATATACATTCTTACATACATACATTTACACACATACAATGATATACATGTCTGTGATATTCCATTAATACCTTTGCTACTTATCCGTTACCTTTTATTTGCATGCAAGTGTTAGTCGATCAATATGTGTATGGGTGTGTGTGTGCCTTTGTTGATGATACCCAACCGGAAACGGAAATTCTGATAGAAAAAATAAGTATAACTGATATAAAGTATTCGCCAATGTGTTACGAGGAGTTATTTTCCCTATTTTAATGCGTAGCTTCTTTTTTTTGCAGCTCTAGCTCTCTCCTACTCCTTCTTCCCATTCGAAGAGTGTCTAAAGGATATAAGACAGGGGTAGGTGGAAACCCCCATCGGAATGTGAAAATGTGGCTGCATTAAACATGATTTTTATGCCCTTTGGCAAAACAAAGTTGTTGCTGTGAAAAGCCCCAGGAAATTCTCTGGCTGCTGCTTTGGCGGAAGCCAACAATACTTCTGCTTTTATAAATGTGCATAATATTCGTGTGAGTGGGCGTTGGGTTGGGTTTGGTTATGTTAATGTCTGTGATATTGGTAGGATATATTTTTCTTTATCGATATATGCACCATGGTTAAACGGGGTTGGGAGAGTAGGGGATTGAATTGGCCTTTTCGAAGGAGTAGGAGATTTCCTCATAGGAGAGCAGGAGGTCTCCCCTTCCTTTCAAAGAAAAAAGAAGGTAGTCTTCTCATAGATGACCAGATCTTCTTCTCATAGAAGGCCATTTGGTCTTCTCGTAGATGAACAGGTGGAAGAGCTGGTGCTCTTCTCAGAGAAGAGTAGATGGTCTTCTCAGAGAAGAGCTGGTGGTCTTCTCAGAGAAGAGCTAGTGGTTTCCTCAGAGAAAAGCTGGTGGTCTTCTCAGAGTAGAGCTGGTGGTCTTCTCCGAGAAGAGCTAGTGGTCTTCTCCGAGAAGAGCTAGTGGTCTTCTCCGAGAAGAGCTAGTGGTCTTCTCCGAGAAGAACTAGTGGTCTTCTCCGAGAAGAGCTAGTGGTCTTCTCAGAGAAGAGCTGGTGGTCTTCTCAGAGAAGAGCTTGTGGTCTTCTCAGAGAAGAGTGGGTGCTCTTCTCAGAGAAGAGAGGGTGCTCTTCTCAGAGAAGAGTGGGTGCTCTTCTCAGAGAAGAGTGGGTGCTCTTCTCAGAGAAGAGTGGGTGCTCTTCTCAGAGAAGAGTGGGTGCTCTTCTCCGAGAAGAGTGGGTGCTCTTCTCAGAGAAGAGTGGGTGCTCTTCTCAGAGAAGAGTGGGTGCTCTCTCAGAGAAAAGTAGGTGCTCTTCTCAGAGAAAAGTAGGTGCTCTTCTCAGAGAAGAGCTGGTGGTCTTCTCAGAGAAGTGCTAGTGGTCTTCTCAGAGAAGAGTAGGTGCTCTTCTCAGAGAAGAGTAGGCACTTGGATTTCCCTTAGAAGATTCAATGGTCTCTTCACAGAAACCCTTCCGGTTCCCAAGCCAATGGGCCTCCCGTGACACATAGGCCACCTTCTCGTAGAAGATCAGTTAGATTTCAAAGAGAAGATCATTTGGTCCCCTTACATTAGGATACGGTTCCATAGGGCTGTCATGACTTCTCATAAGAGTCTCATATGTCGCCTCTTAGAATATACATAGAGCTACTCATATAGGGCCACCTTAAAAAAAATTGTAAATTTTGACCACGTTTTAACATTGACCCCATTTAGAAGTTATTTTTTTCTACTAGTTTTTAAGGTCCTCTTCATATTTTGTTACATCATGTTTCATACTTATTGCTTAATTCCATAACTAAATTCGAATTTATTTCCTCAGCTTCCACTCGCCTCATTCTCCTACAATTTTCTGTAATTTTCCATTCTCTTCACTTTTGTGTAGTTTAAAAAGAAGTTATCTTTTCTTTCTACTCAAAGGCTAAAGAGGATCAAAGCAATTTTTATTTTGCCCAGCATTTATGTGATGCCTGCTTCAACTCCTCCTTTACCTCCTACAACTTTTGCAGGATACTTCGTTTCCATTTTAAACACTTGACACAGAATCACCTTGAACGGAAAGGAATGGTCGGTTGGAATGGTTCTGTTTTTGTATTTTTCTCTTTCAAAAACGAAAGATGCGAGTAATGCTACAAATTCCTGGGATTCTAAGAAATGGTCAAAGGTCAGCAGCTATGCAAGGAAACGTAATGTCCGGGAGAGAGACAGAGAGCCAGAGAAATAAGAGTAAAATTGCAATGGCACGTTAGGAAATTGTTCACATAAACATAAATTTTGATAAAAATTATTATTTGAACGTTAATGCAGGTACTTACTTATGGTCGAATATTTATGGCTGAAACAAGCTGCTGGCATAGAGAGGAAGGGTGGGGAAGGGAGGGGAGAAGGAGTTGCTAGACCATTGGCCATATAAAAACTCCCACAGAGAGAAGGATGGTTTTTTTTCTCGCAATGAAGTTGCAAATGAGTAGCCATCTCAGAACAGTGGTATTCGTATGTCAGGATTAATAAATGGAAACTAAAAATTTAATTTAAAACAAGTAAAAAAGCTGTAAGTTCGGCCGGTCCGAACTTTGAATATCCTCCACCATTTGGAATGAATTTGGTATTTATCGAAAACAATAAAATCCGTTAAAAATTCTGTTAAAATCTTAAAAATACCGAATGTAGCTGTAGGGTCCATACGACGACATGGACCTGCATAGGTAACTTTTCTCATAAGCCATTACAATATTCAAATGCGAAATGCGAAGATCGACTTCAGCGAAGTTCAAATACCAAATTTGAAACAATTCCGGTGAATAATGTCGCTAAAATCATCCAATTACCGAATATCGGGAGGTACCGTTATGTGGGGGGCTATACGAAGACGTGGACCTGCACAGACAGTTTTCTATCATGGGCCGTAGTGTCCATTACGAAGTTCAAATACCAAATTTGAAACAATTCCGGTGAATAATGTCGCTAAAATCAACAAAGAACCGAATATCCGGAGGTACCGTTATATGGGGGCTATACGAAGACGTGGATCTGCACGGACAATTTTTCGTCATGGGCTGTTATCCATTACGAACTTCAAATACCAAATTTCAAACAATTCCGGTAAATAATGTCGCTAAAATCAACAAAATATCGAATATCAGGAGGTACCGTTATATGGGGGTATACGAAGACGCGGACCTGCAGGGACAATTTTCCGTCAAAGGCTGTAGTATCTATTACGGACTTCAAATACCAAATTTGAAACAATTCCGGTGAATAATGTCGCTAAAATCAACAAAATACCGAATATTCGGAGGTACCGTTATATGGGGGCTATATGATGACGTGGACCTGCATATACAATTTTCTGTCATAGGCTGTAGTATCCATTGCGAACATCAAATACCAGATTTGAAACAATTCCGGTGAACAATGTCGCTAAAATCATCAAAATACCGAATATCGGGAGGTATCGTTATATGGGGGCTATATGAAGACGTGGACCTGCACAGACAATTTTCTGTCATAGGCTGTAGTATCCGTTACGAACATCAAATACCAAATGTGAAAGAATTCCGGTGAATAATGACGCTAAAATCAACAAAGAACCGAATATCGGGAGGTATGGTTATGTGGGGGCCATAACAAGACGTGGACCTGCGCAGACAATTTTCTGTCTTAGGCTGTAGTATTCATCACGAACTTCAAATACCAAATTTGAAAGAATTCCGGTGAATAATGTCGCAAAAATCATCAAAATACCGAATATCGGGAGGTATCGTTATATGGGGGCTATATGAAGACGTGGACCTGCACAGACAATTTTCTGTCTTGGGCTGTAGTATTCATCACGAACTTCAAATACCAAATTTAAAACAATTCCGGTGAATAATGTAGCTAAAATCATCAAAATACCGAATATCGAGAGGTACCGTTATATGGGTGCTATACGAAGTCGTGGACCTGCACAGACAATTTTCTGCCATAGGCTGTAGTATTTATTTCAAACTTCTAATACCAAATTTGAAAGAATTCCGGTGAATAATGTCGCTAAAATCATCAAAATACCGAATATCGGGAGGTACCGTTATATGGGGGCTATACCAAGACCTGGACCGGCATAGACAATTTTCTGTCTTAGGCTGTAGTATCCATTACGAATTTCAAATGCCAAATTTGAAACAATTCCGGTGAATAATGTCGCAAAAATCATCAAAATACCGAATATCGGGAGGTACCGTAATATGGGGCCTATACGAAGAAGTGGACCTGCACAGACAATTTTCTGTCATAGGTTGTAGTGTCCATTACGAACTACAAATACCGAATTTGAAAGAATTTCGGTGAATAATGTCGCAAAAATCAACAAAGTATCGAATATCGGGAGGTACCGTTATATGGGGGCTGCACGAAGACGTGAACCTGTACAGACAATTTTCTGTCTTAGGTTGTAGTATCCATAGCGAACTTCAAATACCAAATTTGAAAAAATTCGGGTGAATAATGTCGCTAAAATCAATAAAATACCGAATATAGGGAGGTACAGTTATATGGGGGCTATACGAAGACGTGGAACTGCACAGACAATTTTCTGTTATAGGCTGTAGTATCCATTACGAACTTCAAATACCAAATTTGAAACGATTCCGGTGAAAAAGGTCGCTAAAATCATCAAAATACCGAATATCGGGAGGTAACGTTATATGGGGGCTATACGAAGAGGTGGACTTGCACAGACAATTTTCTGGCATAGGTTGTAGTATCCATTTCGTACTTCAAATATCAAATTTTAAACAATTCCGGTAAATAATGTCCCTAAAATCATCAAAATACCGAATATCCGGAGTTACCGTTATATGGGGGCTATACCAAAAAGTGAACCTGCACAGACAAATTTCTGTCATTGGCTGCAGTATTCATCACGAACTTCAAACACCAAATTTTAAACAATTCCGGTGAATAATGTCACTAAAATAATCAAAATACCGAATATCGGGAGGTACAGTTATCTGGGGTCTATACCAAAACGTGGACCTACATGGCCCATTTTCAATACCAAAAGTCCTGCAGACATAATATAGATTTACGTAAAATTTTATCAATCTACTTCAATTCGTTCGGAAGCTAGAGTGATTTCCACAGACAGATAGACGGACGGACATCGATAATCGACATAGAATTTTATGCTGATCAAGAATATATACACTTTGTGGGGTCTAAAATATTTGTATTTCGAGGTGTTACAAACGGAATGACAAACTTGTTGTTGCTATTAACGATCTTAATCAAAAATCGAATATCGCAATTTACCCATAACCTAATGCCACTGTAGATCGTATATCCAATTATATCTATATATGTACTTATATATGTGAACGTATTTGTTGTCCATTGTTGTTGTTATTATTGCATAAAATATGCATTTAATTAAAACGAGATATGAGTGGACACACGTGTGTGTGTGTGCGATTGTTCGTATCCGGCAGTGGTATGAGAAATGCATTGTGGTTGAATGCAAAGAATCTGTGGGAGAGAGAAGAGGGGTAAGGAATTGGAGGGGGGGATGGCTGAGCTTAATGTACCACTGAGACAGTGGTTGATTTTTCCCATAGAAACTGTTTACTTGCAGTTGTTTGAGAGTATCGGTGTGTTTGGAGGGGTTTGGGAAGGGGGCTGGTTTCCAACATTTGAACAACTGCCACAATCTCTCCCCTCATTCCGCCCACTCCCCTTCTCTCTTTCTCTTTCTCTACGCCATCTGGCCAGACTGTCAGGTAAAGTTTCTCATCATATCTCTAACCCCCCCAGACCGTTGTGGTCAAAAGAACCCCAACGTCTCCATATTTCTTCTCCCACCCCCACCCTACCCCCTCTAACCGGTCGTTATGCAAATTTATCTCTAATTCAATTCCATGACAATTTGAACTTTGAACTTTTGTATGAGTCTCTAAGTGACGACAGCTGTATTTACGCTACGCTTAAAGTTGTCGCAGCCACACACACACACAGCCACTCAGACGGATAGACACTGCTTGAGTACGCCATCGAGATAAGTGTGTTCTTTGGAGAGATTTCCATTGATGAAAAACGTTGACAATTATTGAAATTAAATTGGATTTAGAAACTGGAATAAATATGGATAAGGGTCGGAGATCAGAGAGGTTTGGACCTTGACTTTAATATGGGTTAGTTATTTTTGAAATTCTGTATATGAAGTCTTGAAGTTTTTTAAGAAGAATGTATGATGGTCTTCTTTGGGAGGAAATGGCCAAATGGCTTTTGTATGATCTACAAAAAGAACAAACTTTAAACAGGCCCAAAAGGATATGTGTTAGAAAACCAAAGTCTTTTAAAAGGAAGGTCAACTGGTTTTCGGCGAAACTATGGCCAACTATGACAAGCTATTCTAGGAGAATATTACATACACTTCTAGGAGAATATCAATTTCTTTTATACGAAAAGCCCACATGATCTTCAATGAGAATACACCAAGCTCTTCTTACAGAAGATGGTATTCTGCTCTGGGAGAAGATCAAGCAGGAGATCCATGAGAAGAACACCTTATCATCATCACCGACTACAAGTTGTCGACTACGGCAAGACTCACATTTCTTCTACGACAAGATCAAGAGGTCGTCCACGAGAAAACCACCTCGGCTCTTATACGAGAAAGTCGGATGCTCTCTTCTATGGGAGCAGAAACAGCTTTTCTTTCAGAAGATAATCTCTATGAAAAGATCATCTGATCTCCTCTATGAAAAGACCACCTGATCTTCTATGAGAAGATCACCTGATCTTCTATGAGAAGATCACCTGATCTTCTATGAGAAGATCACTTGCTCTCCCCTATGAGAAGATCACTTGCTCTCCTCTATGAGAAGATCACCTGCTCTCCCCTATGAGAAGATCACCTGCTCTCCTCTATGAGAAGATCACCTGCTCTCCTCTATGAGAAGATCACCTGCTCTCCTCTATGAGAAGATCACCCGATCTTCCATGAGAAGATCATCTGCTCTTCTCTATGAGAATATCACCTGTTCTCCTCTATGAGAAGATCACCTGCTCTCCTCTATGAGAAGATCACCTGCTCTTCTCTATGAGAAGGTCACCTGTTCTCCTCTATGAGAAGATCACCTGCTCTCCTCTATGAGAAGATCACCTGCTCTCCTCTATGAGAAGATCACCTGATTTTCTAAGAGAAGATCACCTGATTTTCTATGAGAAGATAAACTGATCTTCTATGAGAAGATCAACTGATCTTCTATGAGAAGATCACCCGATCTTCTATGAGAAGATCACCCGATCTTCCATGAGAAGATCTCCTGATCTTCTATGAGACGATCACCTGATCTTCTATGAGACGATCACCTGATCTTCTATGAGAAGACCACCTCCTGCTCTTCTATGAGAAGACCACCTCCTGCTCTTCTATGAGAAGACCACCTCCTGCTCTTCTATGAGAAGACCACCTTCTGCTCTTCTATGAGAAGACCACCTCCTGCTCTTCTATGAGAAGACCATCTGCTCTTCTATGAGAAGACCATCTGCTCTTCTATGAGAAGACCACCTGCTCTTCTATGAGAAGACCACCTGCTCTTCTCTGAGAAGACCACCTGCTCTTCTCTGAGAAGACCACCTGCTCTTCTCTGAGAAGACCACCTGCTCTTCTCTGAGAAGACCACCTGCTCTTCTATGAGAAGACCATCTGCACTTCTCTGAGAAGACCATCTGCTCTTCTCTGAGAAGACCACCTGCTCTTCTATGAGAAGGCCACCTGCTCTTCTATGAGAATACCACCTGCTCTTCTATAAGAAGACCCATAGCATTTCTAAGAGAAGACCCATAGCATTTCTATGAGAAGACCCTACGTCTACTATGAGAAGACCCATAGCTTTTCTTGGAGAAGGTCCATAGCTTTTCTAGGAGAAGACCCATAGCTCTTCTAGGAGAAGACCCATAGCTCTTCTAGGAGAAGATCCATAGCTCTTCTAGGAGAAGACCAGTTGCTCTTTTATGAGAAAATCAATTGCTCTTCTATGTGAAGAGTAGTAGCTCTTCTATGAGAAGACCTATTGCTCTTCTATGCGAAGATCAAATGCTCTTCTATAAAAATACCACCAGATCGTCTACGAGAAGAGCACCAACTCTTCTATTAAAAAATCACCTGAGAATATCACCGATCTTCTCTGCCAAGAACATCTGACCTTTTCAAAGAAGATCATCTGATATTCTCTGAGAAGATCATCCGACTTTCTCTGAGAAGATCACCTGATCTTCTATGAGAAGAGCACCAGCTATTTTATGAGAAGACCACCTGGTCTTGTATTAGAAAGCCAATTGCTTCTCTCGGAGAACCCTTACATCTTCTATAAGAAGGCCACCTATTCTTCTATGAAAAGGCAAAAGCCTGATATACGAAATAATGATCTGGTCTTCTATAAAAAAACCGTTTGCCCTTCTTGGTGAAGCCTAACTGCTCTTCGTGATTAATCCCACGTGGCCTTCCATTAGCTCTTACCTGAGACCTTCAGCTCTCTTCTAACCATATGTTCTTATTAAAGAAATCAAGCTATCTTTGAAAAGACGATAATTTTTTCTAAATTAAGATCTAAGATTAAGACGAATTGTCTCTCAGAGATTACGAAATTGTTCCTCTATGAGAAAACCAAGTGGTCTTCTGTGAGTACCAATGGTCAATGGCAAGTTTCTCCCCTGGATACATCTTTGTTGGAGAACTCAAGTTTTCTCAATCACTATCAGTTTGTCTTTTTTATAAAAAGACCTATTGGCCTTCTTTCAGAAGATTAGACATTTCCGTTTCATATTTTTACAAATCTAAATATTCTGACTTTTTTAAAAAACACATGTGTCTGAGTTTCAAAATCTCATGTCAGGTTAGATTTCTTCTTCTTCCTCCACTTCTAGATTTCCTTTTGCCATTCCCAAAAATTTTGCAAATGTGCCCATTCGCCAGACTAAAATGTCATTTGTTGCTGTGAATTTGCAAATTTGTTGTTGTCACCATCAGCCACCAATTGGGCGGTGCCTAATGTAATATTTTTATTTGAATTCGGTTGTTGTTGTTGCTATTTGTTGTTTGGCGATTTCTTTCGAAAGTGTAAAAGATCTATTAAAAACATATATTTTTCGTCGGGTCTTAACGCTTGACAACCAGTGCAGGCCATTGCAAGAGAAATGGCTGGCTAGCTGGCTGAGTGGCCATGTCTATGAAGGCGTAAAATTATGAGTTTTTTTGCAATATTTTTTTTTGTTTAAATTGTCTATTGCAAACGAACCACCCATGTTCGGCTTGAATGCAAAAAATTTAAATATTTTTTGTCACTTGTGTTTTTTTTTTTGTTTTGGTCTCGGTGAAAACAACAAATCACAGCTAACGAATGTGTGGGAAAATGCCAAGTGATTAATGCCTCCCTCAGAGAGAGAGAGAAAGAGAAAAAGAGGACAACGCCTCTTTGCGGGGAAAAAAAAATGAAAGAAAAATGTCTACCACGGGAAAATTGAAAAATTTGTTTGATTTGTTTACAAGTTCTGCAAGATATATCGAATTAGGCCTTAATTTTTTGAAATTTTAATTGGGGGAAATTATCAAGTGTTTGAGGCGCTAATGGCGGAATTTTAGGTAATCCATTTGGAGAGGTATTCATATTTTCAAAAAAAAAATGCTAATTTGTATTTCTTATGAAAGGTGGGGGGGGGGGAAATATGAGGGGATTTTTTTATTTTATAAAATTATAAATTCCGGAACAGAGATCTGCAAGAATCCAATAGCCTTGCAATTTTTGTTCGATATCACAGAGGAAAAATCGGTTATCGTAGTATGGACTTTACATTCTTGCAGAATGTAATACTTATGTGCCATCGCTGTCATTTCCTCTCGTCCGACAGCTGTTAAAATTATTCCAGTGACAGCTCATTATATTGTTCACAAGCGTACAAAATCATTTTGCTGAGAATTTTCCCGGAAAAAAGTTATTTGTGATGGAGGAATTCAAGCGTGATAGTGTGATTTCTTTATTTTTGGCTGGAGAACAAAAATAGTGCTCTAAGACTCCAGCATTTAAATGTGAATAAATGTTTTGTGTCTCGTACCATCGATCGTTACCGATTATGTGATACTGGTAGCGTAGCCCGACCTCAAGGAAGTGGACGGAAGAAAACAGCAACATCACCAAAAATGGTTCGAAAAGTAAAGAACTCGACTCGATCGAAAGCCGAGTCGCAGTGGCCGCAAAATGGCTCATGAGCTGGACATATCGCAATATTCCGTTCGGCAAATGTTGAAAAAATAAGCTTGGGGTAAAGCCATTGAAATTCCAAAAAAGGGCAAGAACTTATACCGCCACAGAAAGAAAATCGACTCAAAAGAGCTAAAGAGTTGCTTCGCTTGGCCGAAAGTGGTGAACTGCCGAATTTGGTTTTCTCCGTCTCCGATGAGAAAACATTCGTTGTCCAGCAGCAGTTTGTAAACAAACAAAATGATCCTCTCGTGTTTACTTGCCAAAGAGGTCAGCTGAAAAGGTGCACCTTCGATTGGCCACCTGAACTCAAGAGCCGGCCATGGTGATGGTGTGGACCGCCAAAACAGCCGATGGTCGCTCTACGCTCCATATTAATCGACCGTGGAATCAGAATAAATAACGAATATTATCGCGAAAATATTCAGGAGAGACATATTGCAATATTCCATTCGGCAAATATTGAGCTCGAGGTAAAGCCATTGAAATTCCAAAAAGGACAAGAACTTATACCGCAACAGAAAGAAAATATACTCAAAAGGGCTAAAGAGTTGCTTCGCTTGGCCGAAAGTGGTGAACTGCCGAATTTGGGTTTCTCCGACGATGAGAAAACATTTGTTGTCCAGCAGCAGTTTGTAAACAAAGAAAATGATCCGCTCGTGTTTACTTGCCAAAGAGGTCAGCTGAATATGTGCACCTTCGGTTGGCCACCAGAAGAACTTAAGCGCCGGCCATGGTGATGGTGTGGGCCTCCATAACAACCGATGATCGCTCTCCGCTCGTATTAATCGACCGTGGCAGCAGAATAAATACCGAATATTATCTCGAAAATATTCTGGAGGATGTATTAAAGCCTTAGACAGGCAAATGTTTTGGCCGCAGACCTTGGACATTCCAACAGGCCTCAGCACCATCGCACTCAGCCCGCGCCACTGCCACCCAAGAATGGTTACAAAATGAGGTTCCTCGCTTCATTTCCAGCCCACAATGGCCACCAAAATCTTCGGATACCAATCCGTTGGACTATTGTGTCTGGAGTATTTTGGAAAGCAAGGTTGGCACTAAAAATAACCATGGTGTCGATCACCTCAAGCAAGCGCTTCGACGGGAATGGGCCAAAATACCGCAGAGCAACATTCGGACAGCGTGTGACAGGTGCATTGGCCGTTTGAAGGCCAAATACCAAAGTGTCGATCACCTCAAGCAAGCGCTCCACCGGGAATGGGCCAAAATACCGCAGAGCAACATTCGGGCATTGTGTGATGGTTTCATTGGCCGTTTGGCCGCCATAATTCGTGCAGAAGGTGGCCAATTCAAACAAATCTAAACTTATTCTAAAATTTGATGGTATTTCCGATATTTTTGTAAAAATGGCGTTGGACTTTGTTGCAGTTTTTTTTATCTCACCCTGTATTTTAAAACCTTAAAATTGAGTTTTGTTATTATTGCACTAAAGTTCCACTTTTAAATTGCCCCCCACAACAATATCGCTTTTAAGAAATCCACAAAATATGCCCCTGCTTCTTCTTCTTCAACTGACTTACTGCCTGAATGGCGGTGCGGCTGAGTGACTTCTTGATCTCCTTTAATGCAATAAATTACAATGTAAGCAAATTTGCAATGCATTTCGACAATTGCTGGTCGCGAAAGATGTCAACAAAGGAAGACGACGCGGACGACGACGACGACGAAAGCGAGGTAGAAGAAAAATTAAACCACAAATTATATCCATATTGAAAGTGTGCGAGAGACGATGTTATCACAAACATAAGTATACATACATCTACATAAATATATGGTTGCACATATATATGTGTGTATTAAGGAGGAAGGTGTTTATTTGCATTGCGATACTTAAATATGTAAAAATACGGTCGAGAAAAAAATGAAGACGAAAGACAAATTTTACTTCAAGGAGAATGATTTTTTAAGAAAAGAGGATTTCCATCATTGAATAAGACCTTAACCTCCGGGAAAAAATCCGAGCTCTTGCTTAAAAGGGGATCTCTTGATTATCAACGAAAAGAAATCAGAGGAATTTCTGTTACAATTTCAAGATGCGACAAAAATTACAATAGGTACTCTGAAAAAGGACAAATCTGAGGACCTCTTGGTCTTGGTATCTTGGGTCTCTGTAGAAGAACATTTTATTTTTTTGTAATATTATTTTTTGGTCTTAAATAAGATAACATCCTGGTATTTCTATTCGAAAAGTTTTAAGGATTCTTAAAATAGGTTTCTTCTACAAGAAGCCTTAAAGGCCTGTTTTCAGTATAAAAATAAATAATGGGTCTTTTACAAGAAGAAATTTCTGTGTTCCATCTGAATTTTCGAGACTACCTCTTCGTCTTCTATAACACTGCGAATTTTCAGAATTTTCTTGGAAGGCCTAATATCCTTATAGAATAAGATAAGCTGAATCCTATTAGAACCATGATTATTATTTTATGTCTATGGTCTATGGATTTTTAGTCTATAAATAATAATATTTCCTAAAAAAATCCTTCTGTAGGACCCTATAAATTCTACTAAAAGTACTTTTCTTGCTTTGGCAGGCCCCTAAGAAGCCATGGGCCCGTTAAATAATAATACGGAAAATTCGCATTCTTAAAAGCATTTAGAAAGAGTCCTAGTATTTCTTCGAAAAAAAAACCTAAATGCATATTTTAAACTTTGAAAATCCTTGAAAAATATGTTTAAATATTTGAGGCCATAAAGGCCTTCAAAATAATCATAAAATATTCCTAGAAAAATTTAAACTATTATTCTGAAGGTCTGTAATTTTTTTATCGGCAAATATTGCAGTCACGCTACTTGATAAAACAATTTTTAAAAATCCATGAATATTGCATAGAAGGCACTAGAAAATATATATTTGAAAAGTTCACGCTTTGGGCTCTGAAAAGCTTTTAAAAATTTTTGTTTAAAATCTACTTTTAAGGCTCTGATAATCCTTTATTTATTTGCTTCGAAATCCAGGACAATTGTTTTGGAGGACTTCCAAAAAATTTTTTAAAAATCCTTCTTCGAAGCTCTGCAGGACCTTCATTAACATTCTTTAAAAAAATCAAGACATTGAAATCCTTGAAAAAGGCCTAACGTTTAAAAACCTGAAAATCCTTTAAAAAAAATCTCAAAAAAATCCTTCGAAAAATATATATTCTGGAAAATGAAATCACTGACGATCTCCTAAGGATTACTGCTTTGGAGGGCCAACAAATATGTTGGCCTTTAAGACTCGGGAAGTCCTTCAGAAAGTTAAAAAAAAATTATGGTCTAAGTGTTCTTCAAAATATTCCCAAAAATCTCTCCCTCTCTCTCTCTCTCTGTTCTGACAGTCATTAAACTTTGAGGGTCCTCGAAAATTATTTTTCAAAAATCACGTTTAAGACTGGGAAAGTCCTTAAGAAATGGTCTAAAAAATACAGAAATATTGTCTCTGTTCTAACAGTCCTTAAACTCTGAAGTACCAAAAAAAAATTATTTTTTTAAAATCCACCTTTGAGAGCCCGAAAGCCCTTAATAAACACTCTTCAAAAAATACAAGTTTGAAACTCTGAAAGTCCTTTCCTAAAAAATTAAGTTTAAGACTCGGGAAGTCCTTCAAAAAGTAAAAAAAATATATGGTCTAAGTGTTCTTCAAAATATTACTAAAAATATCCCTCTCTCTCTCTGTCCTTAAGAAGGGGTCTAAAAAATCCAAAAATATTGGCCTCCTTTCTAATAGATCTTAAACTCTAAAGTACCTCAAAGATTATTTCTCAAAAATCCACCTTTAAGGGCCCGAAAGCCCTTAATAAACACTCTTCAAAAAATACAAGTTTGAAACTCTGAAAGTTCTTTATAAATATTCTTTAGAATCCAAGATTGTTGCTTTGGGGGACCAGACAAAATTTTTAAGGAACTCCAAAATATTTTCAAAAAATGCAAATTTAAAACTCTGAGGGTCCATTAAAATTCCAATTTTCCAAATTCTTTCAAAAATGTTCATAAAAAAACTAACCTTAAAATTTTTTTTTTTAAATGGGCGATTTTTGCTTGTACAATCCCTTCAGTAATTAAAAAAAAAAATAATAAAATAATAATTAAGTAAAAAATTCTTGAAAAATCGATGCTTAAAAGTGGGAAAGTCCTTTTCTTGAAAAAAAAAATGTAAATTTGGGGCTCTAAAATTTTTTGGAAAAAAAAAACCCAAAAATCCATCCCTTTTTAAAAAAATGAAGTTGAAGATTCTTAAAGTTCCTTAAAAAATATTTTTTAAAAATTACATTTGAAATCTTTGCTGCTTTGCTCTCTCTTTAAAATCTAGGTGTAGGCTTTGAAAATCTTAAAAATATGTCATTAAAAATTAAATTTTCATAAAATGTTCTTCAAAAAATTTGATCCTCAAAATATACCTCAATAATTGCTACTGAATGTCCTTCAAACTCCTCAAAAAAAATCCCCTTTAAGGCTCTGAATGTCCCTCCAGAATTTGAAAATGCTCGTTAGAGAACATATTTGCATTTTAAACAGTCGTGTCTGAATCCATTTGAAAAATAATTTGAAAAAAGTCCTTTCAAAAAAATACTTTTTTTTTTTGAGGCTCCGAAAGTTTCTTCAAAAA
Source organism: Musca domestica (assembly GCF_030504385.1). Classification (NCBI taxonomy): domain Eukaryota; kingdom Metazoa; phylum Arthropoda; class Insecta; order Diptera; family Muscidae; genus Musca; species Musca domestica. The sequence continues at coordinate 8,595,925 of NW_026712277.1, forward strand.
TATTCTTAAAAAAATAACTAAAAGTATGTATTGCCCATGAAAAAAATTAAATTAAAAATTCTCACTCAAGGCTCTAAATCCGCAGAAATAACTTCAGGAATCTAGGTTAGAGGTTCTAATTTTCCTTGGTTAAATCTTCCTAAAAATCCACATTTAAGGCTCTAATTTTTTTGAAAGTACTACTAAATATGTTAATCTGATGACCTTTTATAGAGGATAAATATTTTATTAAAAACAGTTTCAGAATTTCTTCATACGATCCAACATTTCCTTTTAACAGAAACCCAATTTCTCTTCACTGGTCTTGTGTACCGAGACGAAGTAATAGTTCCTTCCAATATTTTGTATGAGTTTTCATTGAGGATTTCCATTCTATATTAATGTCCCCTTAAAGGAGTCCTTTTCGAATTCTGTGTGAGAATACGTCGCCGATATTTTATTCCCCCCATTAGAATGTCAAAGTTGTATAAATAAATTCCAAAAAATCATCTTTAGTTCGATTTGCATAGACATTTTTCTTCGAGTGTACCCTATCGATTTTTGGTCTGACCATCGTCTGTCTTACAATGCCATAGCATTTAAACAATTTGCAAATGGGAAATGCTGTAAAATTTCAGACAATGCTCGACGCACGAACGCACGCACTCACATTATATTCGACAAAAATCCCATCACACATCACAGATCGCGAATAAAAATGTCCAACATCATCATTCACACCAATCATTGCAACGCATCCACGGTCGTTGCTGATGCTGCCAGTGCCACTGCCGTCGCTTTATAGTTTATTAATAAAAATTCATTTAATTTAAAAACTTGGATCTCTTTTGTTGCACAAACACACACGGACACACCGAAAATCCCAACGAAATGTAATGCGACCGACAACAATCAAAAAGTAGCAAAAACCGACAAACGAACAGACGAACAAATAGGTGACAGCCGTAGAACGCCAACAAATTGTTGCCACATACGAACAACAGCAGCAACAACAACAAGAAAAACAAATAAAAATGACAAAATACGCACAATGCAATGCAATTAATTTATATATATAAATGAAAAATACATACAACAACAACAATGACAACAACACTTCGTTCCGTAGTAATAAAATAATGGGCAATGAAAATTCCTCATCTAACAATGGCCGAACCTTTATCGGGGTAGCATTGCAGCTACGTGGCTAATGGGCAACTGTAGCGGATAAATGGCCTATGGCCATTTACAACCCTCAGCTATTGCGCCAACAAATAGCCGGCCCGCTGTTGCAATTGTCAGCCAAGTGACAACAACAAAGTGTTCGAATTTCATAAATAAATGGACCTAGGCATTATTTTTTTTCTAGCATGCTAGAAATTTTTTCCTCGGTCTATCTCTCGCCTTAGGCGAAGTTTCCAAAGAACTTCATTATCACCCGACCGGTGGTTTTTTGTTTTGTTTTTTTTTTTTGTTGCATGTGTCAGACTATCTGTTCATGCCTCAATGCCCGGTTGCACTTGCCTGACATGTATTTGCCGCGTTAATGAGTGACAAAAAGTTGCAAGCAAATGTTTTTGTTGTTGTTGTTGTCGTTGTTGTTTTTTAAGTTGTTACGAAAATAAATCGTCTATTTATCGCTTACAATTCAATTAAAAGATACAATTACATGTTCGGGCCGCATATGGCCGGGAGGCAGGGGAATAAATAAGGGAACTAATGGAAAATTAGGAAAGAAACTCCAAAAGAAGGCATTTTTTGAGACAGAAAATCACTTGAGGTTGATTTTCTTTATAAAAGAGTGCCTTCTAGTGGAGTTTCTTTTTCCATGGTTCGGAGAAATTTTATAGGTCTTCTATCCAAAAATCACATTTCAAAGCTTACAGAGAATATTTCTTAGAGATCATCTATACTATTCAGAGAATACCCTTGCCTATGGGTAGAAGGCATTTTGAAAATCTTTTATATGAAGAAGAGCTTTAAAAGGTGCTCTATGGTCGGAATACCTTACATAGATCTTCTAATGTGGTATTTCTTAGACTGAATACCTGTAAGGGGTCTTCTTTAGACAGAAACCCTTTTCATAGAAGACCTTCCGTCTTCTTCTATCTATAGAAGTTCTTTACGAGAATTTATCTTTTGTATAAGATCTCTGAAATTCTTCGTTTTTTTCTGTAGTCTTTTAAAGGTCTTCTATTCACAGAACTCTTATTGACAGATGGCTTTTATTGACAGAAGACCTATAAAGGGTCCCCTGTAAAAGGTCTTCTTCAAGAGAGACCACCGTGTAACTTTCTTGTAAAGAAGAGTAGATCTTTCAATGGCTTTCAAAATGGAAAGATTTTGCCTTTTGGACGTTTTCTATTAAAGGAAGACATTGAATAGGGAAGATATGTGAAGGTCTTCCGTATTAAAGAGGTCTTTGTAAAAGTCCTCTATAGTTGGAAATTCTTGTGAAAATCAACTATAGAGGATAAGATTTTGTGAAGGTCTTCTATAGAAGAGAATGCCTTCTGAAGGTCTTCCTTTAGATCTTGTGAGGATCTTCTTCAGTAGAAATATTTGTAAAAACTTCTTATCGAGGTGTTCTATAGGAAGCAGGCTTTTAAAAGGACTTCGGTAAACAGAAGGCATTGCGATAGTTTTTATTGAAGTTTTTATTGAAGAGAAGACTTGTGAAGGTGGGCTATAGGAAAGAGGTGCTTGTGATGGTCTTCTTTGGAGGAGAAGGCTTGTGTAAGTCCTCTATAGAACCCAAGTGTAGATCTTCTATAGATGAGAGACCTTAAGAAGGGTTCTATAGTAGAAAAAACTTTGTGAGGGTCTCTTTTAGTAGTGAACACTTGTGAAAACGTTTTCTATAACAGAGAGGAGCTTTTAAATATCTCCTTAAGAGAGAAGACTTATGAAGGAGTTCTATAGAAAAGAAGTTGTGTAGGTCATCTTTAGTTGTGAAGACTGGTGAAAATCCTCTGTGAAGATAAGACTTTGTGTGTGGTGATGGGTGTGGGTGTAGATGAGAGACCTTCAGAAGGTCTTCCATAGTAGAAAAGATTTTGCGAGGTCTACTTTAGTAGGGAAGACTTGCGAAAGTCCTTTTGCGGAGGTATATTTTACCAAAAAGACTCCTAAGAGGTCTTCTGTAGACAGAAGACAGTGTGAAGGTCTTGTACTGAAGAGAAGACCTGATAAAGGGTATTTTACCCTCTATAGCATAAAAGACCTTGTAATAGTCTTCTAAACTTCTTTTGTGGGAAAGAACGAAGAAGAACGCCGTTATATGTATGAAAAATCTCAACTTCTATATGGAAAAAGTCGTCTTCTGTACGTAAAAAATCATCTTCTTCATAGAGAAGGCCGCCTTCAATATTTAAAAAGTCGTGCTCAATATGGAGACGATCGTCTACTATATGTGGAACGAAGTCTTCTGTATAAGAAAGGTTGTCTTCTAGATGGAGAAGTTCATATTATTTGTGAAAAAGGTCGTCTTCTATATGAAGGAAGCCGTTTTCATATGGAGAAGGGTGTCTTCAATGTGAAAAACATCGTCTTCTATATGGAGAATATATTTTTCTTTACAGAAAAGTTCGTCTTCTATACAGAAATTTTCGTTTCTGTATAGAAAAGGTAGTCTTCTATACACTAAGGCGTCTTCTATACACAAAAGGTCGTCCTCTATACAGAAAAGGTCGTCTTCTATTCAGAAAAGACGTCTTCTATACAGAAAAGGTCTTCTTTTATACAGAAAAGTTCGTCTTCTGTATAGAAAAGGTCGTCTTCTGTAGAGGAAAGGTCGTATTCTATACATAAGATTGTCTTCTATACAGCAAAGTTCGTCTTCTACACAGAAAAGTTTGCCTTCTATACAGAAAAGTTTGTCTTCTATACAGAAAAGGTCGTATTCTGTACAGAAAAGTTCGATTTCTATACATAAGATTGTCTTCTATACATAAAAGGCCGTCTTCTATACAGAAAAGGCCGTCTTCTATATAGAAAAGTCACCTTCTATACAGAAAAGGTCGTCTCGTATACAGAAAAGGTCGTCTTCTGTAGAGAAAAGGTCGTATTCTATACAGAAAAGGTCGTCTCCTATACGGAAAGAAGACTTTCTCTCTCTCTCTCTCTCTCTCTCTTATGGAAATTACTTCCCTCTCTATCTCTCTCTACCTTCATATGGATGACTTCTGGAAGGCCTTTTAGAAGTCTTCTATTGACGAGAAAATTATCTCCAGACGGAAAGAAGACTCTCTCTCTCTCCCTCTTATGGAAATTAATTCTCTCTCTACCTCTCTCTATCTTTATTTAAATGACATCTGGGAGGCCCTTTAGATGACTTCTACTGAAGAGAAATTATCCTTTTAAGGATAACAGATCCTTTAAAGCACTTCCAACAATTTTCAATTAATGTGATGATGTATGGGAAATGCCAAAGGTTCTCTCAATTGCCTGGGAATTCATTGGAAAATTCCATTATGTTGAACAATTTGTTGTCAGGTATTTAGACAGGGTTTTTTTGTATTCTCCTTTATTTCTGTATGCTTTTTTACATTTCCCGTTGCAGGGTGGGGGGTGCTTTGATGATAAATTGTTGTTATATTTCCCCGTTCCTCCTTTGTCAAGGTGTTGCAGATGAGATGAAGTGTATGGATGGATGGGAATAATGAAAAAAATATTCTTTAGAATAACAGTAAATACTTGAGGCTGATAATTGTATAAAAAAAGGTGGCCCCACCCCTCCTCCATCATCTCCTTTGTGAGCCTCTGTAAATTGTAAAGGGAGTATATGAAAAAGAAGATTTAAAGGAATAAAATTAAGGCAAATGAAAGGAGCCATGGATTAGTTTAAGTGTGTGCATTTGCAAGCTATCATGACCAAGTTTCTTTCTTTCTTCCTTTTTTTTTGATAAATCCCTGGGAATTTGTGGCACATGATTGCTCCTCGTTAGGGAGAACTTTTCCAAGAAGTTTTTAAAAGGAAATGAAACCTTTTGAAAAAAAAACTGCATTGTAATTGAAAAGATATCCGATGGGGAAAGAGGAAACCTGTTTCTTTTCACGTGGCCAAAGTCAAATCATCGGTTGCCGTAATCGAATTTGAAAAGAGCATAGGTTGCAGTGGATGAATGGATAGATGCCGGGTTGGTTGCACATTCTATTTTAAGTCATTTGACTAATGCTCTAAATATTAGTCATCACAAAAAAGGAATACAAACAGACATAGCTATAAATATAAGGTATCTATCAAATAAAATGAGAACTATAGATAGATACGTTACAAATACGAAAAACGTCTCTTCTCTGATTTTTTTTCAATCAAAGGCAAATGATGTAGTCGCTCTGTCAGTCAGTTTGCCAATCCAACAGCCCGTAGGCAAAACTACAATAGACCAAAGAAATGCAGGCAAACAACAGCAACAAAAAATTCGATGAAATAAAAATAAAGAGATAGACGACTATCAGAGGCAGAATAAAATAGAAAAAAAAAAACAAACGTTTTCGAGGAATGCCGTATTGTCAATTTATTTGTTCATGGTTGAAATATTTAGAATGTTTAAATTCACATTGTATTTGTTTTATAAAAAAGGAAAAAAAATACGAAAAAAAACCCTCATGATAATCTAATGATATTGGGGGTGTTCAAGCGAAGGCATAATTATTGGAATTGAAAAACAAGAGAAATTTTTTTCCAATGAATTCCCAGGCAATTGAGAATTGAGGAATTGGAATTTCCCATAATCAAAATAATTGGAAATTGCTGGAAATTACTTTAAAGGATGTGATGTTCTTTAAAATGCCCGCTGCATCACAAAGGCCTTTAATAGGTCTTCTTTCTTAAATATTTTTTTCTTCAATAGAAGTCTTCTAAAATGCCTTCCAGAAGTTATATATTCAGATAGAGATAGAGGGAGAAAGAGAGAGGGAGAGTAATTTCCATGAGCGGGAGAGAAAGAGTCTTCTTTCCGTATAGAAGACGACCTTTTCTATGTAGAAGACGAACTTTTCTGTAAAAAAGACAAACTTGTGTATGGACGACAACCTTGTGTATAGGAGACGAACTTTTTGTTCTCAGAAAAGGATAATTTGATTAAATTTCACAGGTTTTGAACAAAAAATTGTTAACAAATTGCTATAAGCGTATAAGTAACAATAATCATGGACAATGGGCCGTATGATTTATATTTGGATGAAATTACTCATACGACACACACAGGATTGCTTTCATTGAGTTCTTTTTTTTTCACCCTCAGCCAGAGGGTAGATATCACTTGAAACGGCCAAAACGTGCCTCATCGAAAAAACGATTTTAGACCCTAAGTCTCTTTGGACCAATTCCGTTTCGGAACAATTGGTGTCGATCTAGCGATGTCCGTTCGTCTGTCTGTCTGGCTGGCTGGTGCGCACGATAACTCTCGCAAGGAGTATCCGATTTGGTGCAAATTTGGTACATTGTAATATTATTATCAAACTTAGATCGATTTCGGAAATGGGCAATATTGGTCCACTCCATCTGGTACCTCCCCCCACTAAATGTTAACATTTTCAAAGAAAACTATTTTCTGCACAGCAAGAGAATGGATAATCCGATTTTGCTCCAACTTTGCGAATCCTAATATTTTCATCAGTGCTAGGTCAAGTGCGAAAATGGACAATATCGATGCACTCCATCAAGTACCTCCACCACAAGGGGTAAAATTTTTGAATAATTATAACTCTTATAAAATGTGATGTACTAGTCCGATTATCTTTAAATTACACAAATGGCAATATTTTTATTTACTCAAGATCTAGTGTGAAGATGGAATATATCGGTCCACTTCTTCTGGTACCTCACCCACAAAGGGTCAAAATTTTTAATATCCATAAAGCTCATGAAACGAGCGAAATTAACATCCGATTCTTTGCAGACTTGGTACATCTCAATATTTCCAAAAACACAAGATCTGCTATAAAGATGGTAGAGATCGAACCATTCCCTCTGGTACCTCCCCCACAAAGGGTCGAAGTTTGGAAAAAAAACCAAAATGATCATAAAATGCGAAATAAGTATCTGTTTCTTTTCAAACTACTCACATAATAATATTTTTATTAAACCAAGGTCTGGTGTAAAAATGGAATATATCGGTCAACTCCTTCTGGTACCTCTCTCACAAAGGGTTCAAAATTTTGAATGTTTATGAAGCTCAAAAAACACGAAATTAAGATCCGATTTCATTCAGATTTGGTACATCTCAATATTTCCATCAACACAAGATCTCTTATAGATATGGTAGAGATCGGACCATTTCTTCTGGTACCTCCCCCACATAGGGTTCAAGATTTTGAAAAAAAAAAAAACAAAACGCTCGAAGAAAGCGAAATAAGCAACCAACTCTCTTCAATTTTCAAACACACACAAATATTTTTGCTAATACAAGATCCGTTATGAAAATGATATACAGGGTGAGATAAAAAAACTGCAACAAAGTCAAAGGCCATAATTTTTACATTTTTTTTTAAATTTTATGAAAGAAGGCCTAAAATGTCGGAAATAGCATCAAATTTTAGAATAAATTTAGATTTGTTCCAATTGGTCACCTTTGGAATGAATTATGGCCTTAAGACGGCCAATGAAAGCGTCACACGCTGCCCGAATGTTGCTCTACGGTATTTTGGTCCATTCCCGGCTTAGCGCTTGCTTGAGTTGATCGACACTTTGGTATTTTTTAGTGCCAACCTTGCTTTCCAAAATACTCCAAACACAATGGTCCAACGGATTGGTATCCGGAAATTTTGGTGGCCATAGTGCGCTAGAAATGAAGCGAGGAACCTCATTTTGTAACCATTTTTAGGTGGCGCGTGCTGAGTCCTGTTGTACTGTCCAAGGTCTGCGGCCAAAATGTTTGCGTGCCTACCAAGGCTTTAATACACCCTCCAGAATATTTTCGCGATAATATTCGGCATTTATTCTGATGTCACGGTCGATTAATACGAGCGGAGAGCGACCATCGGCTGTTATGGCGGCCCACACCATCACCATGCCCGGCGCTTGAATTCAGGTGGCCAACGGAAGGTGCACATTTTCAGCTGACCTCTTTGGCAAGTAAACACGAGCGGATCATTTTGTTTGTTTATAAACTGCTGCTGGATAACGAATGTTTTATCATCGGAGAAACCCAAATTCGGCAGTTCAACACTTTCGGCCAAGCGAAGCAACTCTTTAGCTCTTTTGAGTATATTTTCTTTCGTTGTCTGCTGCGGTGTAAGTTCTTGCCCTCTTTTGGAATTTCAATGGCATTACCCCGAGCTTATTTTTTCAATATTTGCCGAACGGAATATTGCGGTATGTCCAGCTCACGAGCCTATTTTCGGTTACTGCAACACGAGTTTCGATCAAGTCGCTTCTTTACTTTGCAAACCATTTCTGCTGATGTTGCTGTTTTCTTCCGTCCACTTCCACTCCACTTGACGTTGGGCTATGCTACACACGAGCCATTTTTCGGCCACTGCGACGCGGGTGGGTTTCGATCAAGTCACTTCTTTACATTTCGAACCATTTCTGCTGATGTTTTTTGTCGCTGTTTTCTTCCGTCCACTTCCTTGACGTCGGGCTACGCTACCAGTATCACGTAATCGGTAACAAGCGATGTTACGAAACACAGCAGATTTATTCACATTTAAACGCTGGAGTGATCGAACGATAGCCACTAGTGGTTTTCCGGCCAAATATAAAGAAATCACACTATCACGCTTGAATTCTATCACGAATAACTTTTTTCCGGGAAAATTCTCACCAAAAATGCTTTTGTACGTTTGTAATCAATATAATGAGCTGCCACTGGAAAAATTTTAACAGCTGTCGGACGAGTGGTTTAGAAATGACAGCAGTCTGGAATTGATGGCAGTCTTTTCATCTCACCTTGTATACGGAGTTTTTCGGTCTATAAAAGATCTTTAAAAAATCGTGTACCCAAAGAAGACCTCCGAAAAACCCCTTTGAATTTTGAACACCCCTAATATTGCCCTTGTTTGTTGTCTTTGTTGCTGCTGTCGTAACCAGAAATTGTTTTAATCGAATAATTTGCAACACATATCTTTTTTCCTAGCACATTTCACACTCATACACACACACTCTGTGTGTGTGTTACATAGGTATGTAAATTTACACACACATACTTTTAAGCGTTTTATTTTTTTTTTTTTGCATTTGTCAAGTGTTGAATGTGAAAATGCATTTGAAGAGTTATTTTTGGCAAACGTCAGGAGAGAAAAAACAATAAAAGTGCATTTAAAAATAAAAAAACACATAGACACACATTACAACAACGAAGGCAAACGGACACACACACAAATTTACACGACAAAATATATTGAGAAGAACTAACGAAACAAAAACGACATTAAATTCTTGGCAGTTGCAAAACTTTCTTCAACCAAAATTAAGAGATACTAAATTAAAAGTGTACAGCAATAACAACAACAACAAGAAGAGGAAAAAAGCAAACAATCCCAAAACAACATGGCCAAAAATGCGTATCTAATAGCAAGGCAAATCAAGAAAATAAAAATACCAAGAAAAAAACGACAAAGAACTGCAAAATTCCTGTAAAGAAAAATTACCCACCAAAAAAAAAAGATCGTGTGGTTTTCGCAGAACAATACTTGGCTGATTAATGCTGCTGAGGCAAAAGTTTGTATTTTGCAATAAAAAAACGGAAAATAATTTAAAAAATATGCATATTGTCGATACTGTCCTCCTCCGTAGTTTTTTTGCTTCTATGAATCAATTGCTCTAAATGCCTATGATACAATGCTGATGAAAATTTCTCTAGCTTTTTTTTTCTCAGTTCAAAGGTTTTGTCGACCACTCAATACTTTATCTGCCATGATTCATTAAATGAATTGTCTTTTCGGTTTGGTAATTGAGGTGGTCGGTCACAAGATATTCGTCATCAGCGGCGATACAAAAAAACAACAAATTCTGAAAATTGATCCAATTATTGGGAATTGAGTATTTTTACTCAGAATAATTTATAATCTGCTTAATTTTCAAAATTTTTATGAATAACCATTTAGAAATGCTCATAAATACTAATAATCTTGTTTATGATCCTCCATGTGGTATGAGTAATATTAATTATGGTTTGTGGGGTCGTATGAGTAATATAAATTAATTTATATCTTATACGTATCAGCTGGAATATAGGGTAACTTGTATACGAAAGGATTAGAATTGATGCAAAATTTTCGATATATCAAAAAATGCTAATTCAAATGGAAAATATATTCGATACAATTGGTTTTCTCTGAAGGATACCTCAAAGATTATATTTTTATAAAAAATCGATTTTTTTAATAAGTTTTAATTATTATACTGACAATTGGGGTCCTAGGAATACTTAAAAAAATTGATTTTTTTATAAAAATATATTCTTTGAGGCATCCTTAATACAAAACCAAGTGCTATGGATTGACAATCCTAACATTTTTGTAATCCTTATAAAAATTCAGGTATGCCAGATGGTCACCATGAAATGCTGTCAGGAAAGCAATCATATGGAGACCCGATTATCATCAATAAAATCTAGGTATCCTGATAATCATTGACAAAAAAATATAGAACCATCTGACCTGAAAATCGTGGGGAAAAATCTTAAAAAATCCAGGTAATAAGGTCTGAAGAATATTAAAAATTTACTCAAAAAATCAGGCTTGGTCCGTAAAAAAAATCTTCATAAAAATTAGGTATCATTAAAATTATTCTTAAAATCCATATTTGGCTTTATATCCTTTTTGGGATCTGTAAAAAATTCGGAAATGTCATAGTTCAAGGATAGTACAATTTGTAAAATGTCATTTTTCGTTTTTTTTTTTTTTTTTCAGATCCACTCCAGGTTCTTCTATAACAACGAGTGATGAATGTTATGAATGAAAAATAATAACAGTCAAGTATAGATGGTGTTTTTTGATGTTTTACAGTCAGGAGACCTTAGAGGTCGCCTTTGTTTGGTACAAATGCCAATGCGGCTGTGCTGGTTTTTTTATTCCATTATCAGTAAAGAACAATGAAATAAGTAAAAATAATGTATCCCCCAGCCTTGATTATTCTAACTGTCGACCCTCTATGGAGTAGGCTCCGAAGGAATGGACCAATATTGTCCATTTCGTAACGGACCTAAATACATGTAATATAAATATTGCGACGTGGCAGATTTGGACTATATCGACTACTTCTTTCACTTTGTGGTAATCTTAAGAAAATGTTCAAATGTGCGCGAGGAGGTACCAGAGATAGTCGACCGAAGTTTTCCTTTTTCATACCTCATCTAATACAGATAAAAATATTGGTATAGACAAAATTACAAAAAAATCGAACATTTATATCCAATTTTTGGCGGAAGAAATCGGTTGGGTTGTAAGGAATCGCTGACCTGTTTCGCAAGTTACCAGAAGAAGCGGACCGATATATTCCATCTTCACAGCAGATCTTGTGCTAGTAGAAAAAATGGGATGTGTGAAATATGAAGACAACCGGATACTTATTTCGGATTTTATGATCGTTTTGGTTATTCAAAACATTGACCCTTTGTGGGAGAGTTACCATTAGGAATGATGCGATCTATTCCATCTTTATGACAGATCTTGTGTTGATAGAAATATTGAGATGTGCCAAGTCTGAATGGAATCGGATGTTAATAAAGCGTTTTATGAGCTTCATGTGTATTCAAAATGTTGACCCTTTTTGGGGGAGATACCAGAAGAAGTGGACCGATATATTCCATTTTCACAGCTCATTTTATTTAAATAGAAATAATGGAATGTGTGAAATATGAAGAGTATCGCATGATTATTTCAGATTTTATAATCGTTTTGGATATTCAAAACTTTGACCTTTTGTGGGGGAGGTACCAGTAGGTATGGTCCCATCTCTACCATCTTTATGACAGATCTTGTATTGATGGAAATATTGAGATGTGCGAGGCCTGAATGGAATCGGATTTTAATTTCGTGTTTTATAAGCTTCATAAATATTAAAAATTTTGACCCTTTGTGGGGGAGGTAGCGGAAAGAGTCGAGTGATATATTCCATCTTCACACCAGACCTTGTGTTAATAAAAATATTGTGATGTGTGTAATATGAAGACAATCGGATGCTTACATCACATTTTATAAGAGCTATAAGTATTCAACATTTTGACCCTTTGTGGGGGAGGTACTTAATGGAGTGGACCGATATTGACCATTTTCGTACCTGACCTAGCACTGATGCAAATATTGGGATTTGCAAATTTGGAGCAAAATCGGATAATCTTTTCTATTTATATGCAATAAATTATTTTCTTTGAAAATGTTGACATTTTGTGGGAGAGGTATCCGAAGGAGTGGACCGATATTGCCCATATCCGAACTCGATCAAAGTTGGACAATAATATTACGATGTACCAGGTTTGGATCAAATTGGATACTCCCTTCGAGAGTTATCGTGCGTACCAGCAAGTAGACAGACGGACGGACATCGCCAGATCGACTCCAAATGTTCTGAATTGGATTTGGTGCAAAGAGACCTAGGGTCTAAAATCGTTATTTCTATGAGTCACATTTGAGCCGTATCAAATGATATATATATAACCTCTCAACCCAGGGCTGAGGGTATAATTACAGTGTTTAGAAAAAAAATCCTAAAAGTAGGCAACATATTTTACATAAATAATATTGGATGGCCTATGCACACATATGATTAAAGGTTACAATACAAATATAAACGATTGTTGACATTTTTGAACATTGAAATATTCTATCAATTACAGTGTTGTATATTCACGCCAAAGTAACGGTTTGAGCTTAAATCTGTCTTAACCGGTGAGGAAAACAATCGAAAATATGATACTGAAAATATCCAAAAGGTCGGAAAAAACATCCTGAAATTGAAGGTATCATTTCAGCTTGAATTTTTCCTTGAATATCTTTGAAGTGCTCTCTAAATTTTTTTGTGAGCGCCATATTGATATCAATATTGGGCGTTGATTGTAAGACGTGCAATCACCTGAGCATACTTTTAGGGGCGGATTTGCAAAGTGACTATATTTTAGTAGCAAAATGGGCATTTTATGAAACAAATTGAATCAGGCCTAATCAGCTCGATATTTTGTTATCCTCAATGACAACATTTCCTTTCTCCCTCATATCACATTCAGGCCTTCAAATTTCATTTTGGAGACTTCATAAATTCCTTTCAAATAATTTCCTCTCAAAAATCCGCAAGGAAATTTTAAATGTTTTTTGGTACATTGTTTCATATTCCCGATGTGTTTTTTTTTTTCTCCAAACGACCAGAGGCATCTAAATTCTTTCGCTATCATACCTTTTATTTCCAACTTCTTGGTGTGAGGTTTCTTACGCATGAACTAGCAAAAAGGCCGAGAATGAATGTTAAATTCTTTATCAAACAACATAAATATTATTTATTATTTTATCACTTGCGTTTCTTCTTTTTTTTTTGTTCGCTTGTCATACTCGTGTTCCTCCTGCTAACATCGTTTTCAGTTCCACAAAAAGGAATACTCATACATTCACACATGTGTGAATTACTATGGCTACAAAAGCAACACGGGATATATTACTTGGCCTTTAAGTTCAACTCCCCAAACATCTGTATTAAACATTTGCAAGTTTCCGCTCGGCGCTCGCCACGAACAGCGGCACCACCACCACCAGCAGCAGCGGCAGCTGTAGTTGTTTCCGGTTTCAAATACCACAGCAGATGTGTGTTAAACTTGTGTGGGTTTTTCTTTTTCCTCTCTTTTGGTATAAGGGGCGGGGGAGTTTCCCCTCACACACACTCGCTCACACACATGTGTGCTTAAAGATGCAGAAAAAAATTATGTCTAAAGGGAAACATTTTTATCGCAATTTTCCGCATTTTATTCTCTTTTTTCTCACATTTCCAAAGTTGCAGGAGGGGGGAGGGGTGGAGAGGAAAAGTGAAAGCAAGTCAATATTAAATAGAATATTAAACAAATGTTTGAAATTTCCATAACTTCCCATCCCCCCACAAAAATAAAAGAAAAACAAAATACGCAACGGAACATTTAATGAGAAAATTTTGCCAGTACATCCTGAAATTCTCCACTCTTCTGCTTGACTTGAACAAATGTTATTAACAAGAAAAATCATGATTTCCTAAAGCAAAAGCTAAAAGTTTAATAGCTATCATATCACATATCAACTTGCAGAGGGGCGGGTGGAGAAGCAATCGGGGGAGGGCCACGAACTTAGACTTAGATAAATGCAATATTGTCAGAATCATCCACATTCTCACCATCATCGCCATAGCTTCTCAAAGTCACACAGCCACAACCACCAGCCGTGCTGGACCGGCAAACACCATCATCGAAGGAAAACAAACATTTTTCCTCAAAGCAAAGCAAACAACACCAACAAAATTTGGCAAACAAAGATTGTTTTTCTTTTGTTGAGAACCACATTTTGGCAAATCTTCATCCATCAATATTGTAAAGCAACTTAAGGATATTACGTTACACATCTTCGGCGGAGAACAGTGGAAACCAAAGGAAGATATGCAATTTCCTTTAAGCATAGATGGAACATCCGAAAATTTAGTGGAGACCACTTTTTTCCAAAAAAAAAAAAAAGTTTGTGGAGACCAAATTTTCCATAGAAAGGTTTGTGGAGACTAAGTTTTCAATATAAAAACCTGGCGGAGAATAAGATTTTTTATAGAAAACTTGGTGGAGACTAAGTTTTTCTCTACAAAATTTGGTGGAGACTAAGTTTTACTATAGAAAACTTGGTGGAGACTAAAAAAAAACTAAGTGGAGACCTCAGTTTTCCATAGAAAACTTAGTGGATTCCTCAGTTTTCTATAGAAAACTTAGTGGAGACCTCATTTTTCTATAGCGGAGACCTCAGTTTTCTATAGAAAACTTGGCGGAGACCTCTGTTTCTATAGAAAACTTGGCGGAGACCTATATAGAAAACTTAGTGGAGACCTCAGTTTTCTATAGAAAACTTAGTGGAGACCTCAGTTTTCTATAGGAAACTTAGTGGAGACCTCTGTTTTCTATAGAAAACTTAGTGGAGACCTTAGTTTTCTATTGAAAACTAAGTGGAGACATCAGTTTTCTATAGAAAACTTTGTGGAGACCTCTGTTTTCTATAGAAAACTTAGTGGAGACCTTAGTTTTCTATTGAAAACTAAGTGGAGACATCAGTTTTCTATAGAAAACTTTGTGGAGACCTCAGTTTTCTATAGAAAACTTGGTGGAGTTCTCCGTTTTCTATAGAAAACTTGGTGGAGACCTTGGTTTTCTATAGAAAACTTGGTGGAGACCTTGGTTTTCTATATAAAACTTGGTGGAGACCTCGGTTTTCTATAGAAAACTTGGTGGAGACGGCAGTTTTCTATAGAAAAATTGGTGGAGACGGCAGTTTTCTATAGAAAACTTGGTGGAGACCTTGGTTTTCTATAGAAAACTTGGTGGAGACCTTGGTTTTCTATAGAAAACTTGGTGGAGACCTTGGTTTTCTATAGAAAACTTGGCGGAGACCTTGGTTTTCTATAGAAAACTTGGTGGAGACCTTGGTTTTCTATAGAAAACTTGGTGGAGACCTTGGTTTTCTATAGAAAACTTGGTGGAGACCTTGGTTTTCTATAGAAAACTTGGCGGAGACCTTGGTTTTCTATAGAAAACTTGGTGGAGACCTTGGTTTTCTATATAAAACTTGGTGGAGATCTTGGTTTTCTATAAAAAACTTGGTGGAGACCTTGGTTTTCTATAGAAAACTTGGTGGAGACCTCCGTTTTCTATAGAAAACCTAGTGGAAACCTCAGTTTTCTATAGAAAACTTAGCGGAAACCTCAGTTTTCTATAGAAAACTTAGTGGAGACCTCAGTTTTCTATAGAAAATCTAGTGGAGACCTCAGTTTTCTATAGAAAATCTAGTGGAGACCTTAGTTTTCTACAGGAAACTTTGTGGATACCTTAGTTTTCTATAGAAAACTTGGTGGAGACCTCTGTTTTCTATAGAAAACTTAGTGGAGACCTCGGTTTTCTATAGAAAACTTAGGGGAAACCTCTGTTTTCTATAGAAAACTTAGTGGAGACCTTAGTTTTCTATTGAAAACTAAGTGGAGACATCAGTTTTCTATAGAAAACTTGGTGGAGACCTCGGTTTTCTATAGAAAACTTGGTGCAGTCCTCCGTTTTCTATAGATAGGATACCTTAGTTTTCTATAGAAAACTTGGTGGAGACCTCTGTTTTCTATAGAAAACTTAGTGGAGACCTCTGTTTTCTATAGAAAACTTAGTGGAGATCTTAGTTTTCTATTGAAAACTAAGTGGAGACATCAGTTTTCTATAGAAAACTTTGTGGAGACCTCAGTTTTCTATAGAAAACTTGGTGGAAACCTCAGTTTTCTATAGAAAACTTAGTGGAAATCTCAGTTTTCTATAGAAAACTTAGTGGTAACCTCAGTTTTCTATAGAAAACTTAGGGGAAACCTCAGTTTTCTATAGAAAACTTAGTGGAAACCTCAGTTTTCTATAGAAAACTTAGGAGACTTCTGTTTTCTATAGAAAACTTAGTGGAGACCTTAGTTTTCTATTGAAAACTAAGTGGAGACATCAGTTTTCTATAGAAAACTTTGTGGAGACCTCAGTTTTCTATAGAAAACTTGGTGGAGTCCTCCGTTTTCTATAGAAAACTTGGTGGAGTCCTCCGTTTTCTATAGAACACTTGGTGGAGACCTTGGTTTTCTATAGAAAACTTGGTGGAGACCTCCGTTTTCTATAGAAAACTTGGTGGAGACCTTGGTTTTCTATAGAAAACTTTTCTATAGAAAAATTAGTGGAGACCTCAGTTTTCCATAGAAATCTTAGTGGAGACTTCAGTTTTCTATAGAAATCTTAGTGGAGACTTCAGTTTTCTATAGAAAACTTAGTGGAGACATCAGTTTTCTATAGCAAATTCTTGCAGAAATCACGGTAACTTTCTTTTCCATAATAACCTAGAGGACAGCCAACATTCCTTTGGAATAATAGTTGGAGACCAGCTTCTTTCCCCTAGGACATACTGTAACATTGGCTACTTATGAAATGTATCCTCGTATACACAAAAGCCACACACATACACACATCAAACGCACTGAGTTCTACTCAAAATCCAATGCATATTTTATTGATGTGGGAAAAAGGCCGTCCGATAGCATTTTCAACAGATCATGTGTAAGAAATAAATAATGGCCAACCATCAAAGTTTAGCTGGAAAAAATACCTTCTTCCACTTCGTCCGCATAGCATAGAGGACCCCTCCTCTAAAATCACTTAAATCTTTCATTGCTCGCCACAAACTATTCACAAAGAGCACTGAAAAGAAATATTGGCAAAATTGAAAATAATTTTTTATGGTCAAACTTAGGCATTTGTGTTTTCAAATGGGGGTACTTTGTCAAATGCTTGACTCATGGAAAATTTATGAAAAAACAAACAAACAACTATTTGTTGGACTAAAAGCTGGATAAAGAAAATTCCACCTAATGAAAATTTAAGCAAGATGGTCATGAGTGAAATGGCCAAGAGATATATAACTTCCATAGTTGCTTAATTTTCATTGCATACTTTAAGGGGCTTCCGTGGGCAGAGAGGGGGGAATTTGTTAACCCAAGCCCTTAAATTTTTAAATATTTTATGTTTCATATTTTAATCCGTGCATTTCATTGTTGTTGCGTTTTCAGCACCAACAATTGTAGGTGCAGTTGTTGCTGCTGTTGTTGTTGTTTCGGCAGTGGCAACAGCAGCCACACTTGTTGACAACCACATCCTTTTCATTTCATAATTTACATCCTTATACACGTTCAAAATGTTCAACTAAATGCTCAAGCTTTCCGACCCAGCTCGCCCTCTGTCATTAACAACTGCATTTGGTTAACATTCATGCAATCTAACCTCACTCTCTCCGCCCTCTCTTTCGCTCTTTGTCTCCATGAGTATCACTTTAATGCTTTTGTCGTTTTGGCTGTGTGAATGAGTTGGTGTGTGTGTGTGTGTGCATCTTTCATTAAAATTGTTCATTTGGTAAAGCAATTAATTTACAACTTAATTGCAACTATTGTCCTTGTTAGTGGCTTCGCAGCAGTCTTGAAAGGGATCTTCACAATTTTCCTCAGAAGGAATCGGAAAAAAAGAAATATTTATTGGTTTTGAGGTTAGGTGTCTTTGTTTATATTTCTTATCATGGGGAGAACAAGGTTTCCTATAAAAACCTCTGTAGAAATCTTAGTGGAGACCTCAGTTTTCTACATAGAAATTTGTGGAGACCTCCGTTTTCTATAAAAAACTCAGTGGAGACCTCAGTTTTCGGTATAAAACTAAGTAGAGACCTAAGTTTTATATAGAAAACTTAGTGGAGACCTCAATTTTCTATAGAAAATTTAGTGGAGACCTCGGTTTTCTACAGAAAACTTGGTGGAGAACTCGGTTTTTGGCGGAGACCTCGGTTTTCTATAGAGAACTTGCTGGAGACTTCGGTTTTCTATGGAAAACTTGACGGAGACCTCGGTTTTCTGTAGAAAACATGGTGGAGACCTCGGTTTTCTATAGAAAACTTAGTGGAGACCTCAGTTTTCTATAGAAAACTTGGTGGAGACCTCGGTTTTCTATAGAAAACTTGGTGGAGACCTCGGTTTTCTATAGAAAACTTGGTGGAGACCTCGGTTTTCTATAGAAAACTTGGTGGAGACCTCGGTTTTCTATAGAAAACTTGGTGGAGACCTCGGTTTTCTATAGTAAACTTGGTGGAGACCTCGGTTTTCTATAGAGAACTTAGTGGAGACATATAGAAAACTGTGCGGATTCCTCGATTTCTATAGAAAACTTGGTGGAGACCTCGGTTTTCTACACATAACTTGGTGGAGACCTCAGTTTTCTATCGAAAACTTGGTAGAGACGCTGGGTTTCTATAGAAAACTTGGTGGAGACCTCAGTTTTCTATAGAAAACTTAGTGGAGACCTCGGTTTTCTATAGAAAACTTGGTGGAGACCTCGGTTTTCTATAGAAAACTTGGTGGAGACCTCGGTTTTCTATAGAAAACTTGGTGGAGACCTCGGTATTCTATAGAAAACTTGGTGGAGAACTCGGTTTTCTAAAGAAAACTTGATGGAGACTTCGGTTTTTTGTAGAAAACTTGGTGGAGACCTCGGTTTTCTATAGAAAACTTGGTGGAGACCTCGGTTTTCTATAGAAAACTTGGTGGAGACCTCTGTTTTCTATAGAAAAACTTGGTGGAGACCTTGGTTTTCTATAGAAAACTTGGTGGAGACCTCGGTTTTCTACAGAAAACTTGGTGGAGACCTCGGTTTTCTATAGAAAACTTGGTGGAGAACTCGGTTTTCTATAGAAAACTTGGTGGAGACCTCGGTTTTCTATAGAAAACTAAGTGGAGACTTCGGTTTTCTATAGAAAACTTGATGGAGACATCGGTTTTCTATAGCAAACTAAGTGGAGACTTCGGTTTTCTATAGAAAACTTGGTGGAGACTTCGGTTTTCTATAGAAAACTAAGTGGAGACTTCGGTTTTCTATACAAAACTTCGTTGAGACCTCGATTTTTATGGAAAACTTCGTGGAGACCTTTTTTTTAACCCGCCCCACCCTCATATCCCCATATAACCATTAAATAATTTTCCTTAATCCGCATCCTGCATAATTTTTCATTAATTATGTTACTGTAATGTAATATTTGTAATATTGTTGGTGTTGTTGTTGCTGCCACAACCACTTGTAACAATTACTAGTGTTATGTAGATGTTGTTGTTGGTTTTGTTGTCGTCCTTATTATGTTAAAACTTCTGAAATTGGTTTGAATGGATGCAGCACCACTGTCTGAAATGAGTGAAATGGAAGATGTGCATGTATGGGTGCGTGTTTGCCACCCAACATGTTTTTGTTCTACAACAACAACAACAACTGCATCAGCAACAGCAGTTGTTGCAGCAGCTATTTGTTGCATGTTTATGTGTCCCTTAAGTACTTAATGGGATGTTAGTAATTTAATTAATTGTTGTAGTTGTTGTTGTTGTAGTTTAAATGGTAATTTGCCACAAGTGCATTTAGTGGAACAAGATGAAGCCATTGGAGTTTCAGCTGCAGCAGCTGCAATTCGGAACAGAGGTCAGTAGTAATGCAATTGGCTGCCAAATGCTGTTAATAAATTTAATTTTTAAATTAGGTTGATGTCGTTTGAATTTAAAAGGTTAAACGAAAGAGAACTATCATTGAAGTATGTAGATCTATGGAGAGTACTGTGGTTCTAACTTCGAAGCCAAAAAAATTGATTTTAGCTAAGAATGGAAATATTATCTGACATAATTCCAAGAATCTGCTTACATTTTTTCAAGGATATGAATTTCATAGATTTGATCCTTAGTTCCTTGATTCCTTGGTATACTGAAGATATAAGAAAATATTGAAAATGCCATGGTCCCACTGAGATCCCTTTCAATCCTTGATGGAGTATGTACAATAAAAGCCACAGCTATTAAGCATACATACCAAACACCACCTTCCTCTGCCATTTTCTTACACTGAATCTTCAGCCTACTATACCTTTGCCTTCTTCGCCGAGGCACACATAATTGCGGCCATCATAGAATTGTGTTTAGGCATTCGTTTGGAAAATGGCTACAATTTGTTACCAAATGTTGCCATTTTCCACTTGAATACCACCACCAGTCAGTCCAGCTGCAAATGGTATGTGGCTGCAACAGTAACTTCATCAGCAGCCATTCACGACATAGAGAATCTAAGCCTTTTCGTCCTTAATTTTAGTGGCCTCACTGAGAGGTATCCTCACTCCCAGGTAGCTACTTTGGCAGGCCGAAAAGATGCAGCATCATTTGCTACTTCATTCTGGATTCAAACGTGAAAATGAAGGACACAAAAATAGACTGGCAATTCTTTACTTGTGTATGTGTGTGTATATGTGAATACATGTGTGAATGTGTGTGCCCTTAATGTAACGGCATATGCCTGCGCCGGGTAAGATATGTACTTACCTGTGCATTTGTGGATGATTGGACCAAGTGGAAATGGTATTGGTAGCATCTTTTGGATTTTTGTTGCACGAACTGGAATATCTTTTATGAATTCTTAATGTGACAAGTGAGATGTTGGCTTAAGAATCCAATATTTTGGGTAAAAATGTACAGAAGCACTTGGACATGGATGCAAGTCATAAACAATAGGCGGATGGGGGAAATAATTGTAGAAACACAGTTTTCTATAGGAAAACGTAATCTCCGCCAAATTTTCTACAGAAAACCGAGGTCTCCACGAAGTTATCTATGGAAAACAAAAGTCTCCAACAAGTTTTCTATAAAAATCAAGGGTTTCTACGAAGTTATCTATAAAAAACAAAGGTCTACACTAAGCTTTCTATAGAAAACGGAGGTCTCCATTAAGTTTTTTTTTTTTTTTTTTTATAGAAAACCGAGGTCTCCACCAAGTTTTCTATAGAAAATCGAGGTCTCCACGAAAATTTCTAGAGAAAACCGAGGTATTTACGAAAATTTCTATAGATAATCGAGGTCTCCACCAAGTTTTCTATAGAAAAGAATTGTCTCCACCAAGTTTTCTATAGAAAACGGAGGTCTCCACTAAGTTTTCTAAAGAAAACGGAGGTCTCCAATAAGTTTTCTATAGAAAACGGAGGTCTCCACTAAGTTTTCTATAGAAAACCGAGGTCTCCACTAAGTTTTCTATAGAAAACCGAGGTCTCCACTAAGTTTTCTATAGAAAACGGAGGTCTCCATCAAGTTTTCTATAGAAAACCGAGGTCTCCACGAAATTTTCTATAGAAAACCGAGGTCTTCACCAAGTTTTCTATAGAAAACCGAGGTCTCCGCCAAGTTTTCTATAGAAAACCGATGTCTCCATCAAGTTTTCTATAGAAAACTGAGGTCTCCACCAAGTTTTCTATAGAAACCCGAGGTCTCCACCAAGTTTTCTATAGAAAACCGAGGTCTCCACTTGATTTTCTTTAGAAAACCGAGGTCTCCACCAAGTTTTCTATAGAAAACAGAATACCAAGGTCTGCACCAAGAATACAAAGGTCTCCACCAAGTTTTCTATGGAAAACAAAACCAAACCAACAAGTTTTCTACAGAAAACAAGGGTGTCCACTAAGTTTTCTAGGGAAAACAAAAGTCTCCGCGAAGTTTTACATAGAGAACAAAGGTCTCCAAGAAGTTTTATATAGAAAACCGAGGACTTCACCAAATTTTCTATAAAAAAACCGAAGTCTCCACCAAGCTTTCTATATAGAACTGGGGTCTCCACTAAGTTTTCTATATAAGACTGAGGTCTCCACCAAGTTTTGTATAGAAAACCGAGGTCTCCACTTAGTTTTCTATAGAAAACGGATGTCTCCATCAAGTTTTCTATAGAAAACGGATGTCTCTATCAAGTTTTCTATAGAAAACGGATGTCTCCATCAAGTTTTCTATAGAAAACCGAGGTCTCCACTTAGTTTTCTATAGAAAACCGAGGTCTCCACTTGATTTTCTTTACAAAACCGAGGTCTCCACCAAGTTTTCTATAGAAAGCCGAGGTCTCCACCAAGTTTTCTATAGAAAACCGAGGTCTCCACCAAGTTTTCTATAGAAAACCGAGGTCTCCACCAAGTTTTCTATAGAAAATCGAGTTCTCCACCAAGTTTTCAATAGAAAACCTAGGTTTCCACAAAGTTTTCTATGGAAAACCGGGGTCTCCACTTAGTTTTCTATAGAAAACCGAGGTCACCACCAAAAACCGAGGTCTCCGCCAAGTTTTCAATAGAAAACCGAGGTCTCCACTAAATTTTCCATAGAAACCTCAGGTCTCCACTAAGTTTTCTTTAGAAACCTCAGATCTCCACTAAGTTTTCTATAGAAAACCGAGGTCTGAGAAAACCGAGGTTCTATAGAAAACTGAGGTCTCCAACTTTTTTATAGAAAACCTTAGACTCCACCAAATTTTATTTTATTTTTTTTATTGAAATCATATGTCTCCACCATGTTTTCTAAAAAAATCCTCAGTCTCCACCAAGTTTTCAATAGGAATCCTAAGTCTTCGCCAAATTTTCTATAGGCATCGTAAGTCTCCACCAAGTTTCCTATGGACAACCAAGTTCTCCATCATTTTTCCTATGGAAATCTTCTTGAATTTGGAAATCCCCAAACTTCCCTCCCCTCCCTCGTTTCGTTTGCAATGAAATCCTTTTCAAAGTCTTATTTTTCATTTGCTTTGCTTTCATGTTTGCCTCTTGTCCAAGACACCAAATGAACAATCAAGAAAATCTTAACACTCAGCACAACCACACACACACACACACACGGTTGCACACATATACACAATGATGCCCATACACATTGCCAGCAAACTTGCAATTCTCCAAAAATCTCTCTGAAGTATTAAATAAACATTTGAAATGATAAATTAAATTTCATTTATTGCACACAAGAATGGAACTTAAATTACATTTCTCTACACCCGGGAGAATATAAATCTCAACGGATGTGGATGGTCTCATTCGGCATCGTCATTTCCATCCCGTTCTCCCTTAACTCCATGTTTTTAGTTTCTTCTTTGATACAACCATAACTCCACCAGGAAACACACAATGGCGCCCAACATCATAAGGCCGTAGATGAGCAGCGGCTTCTGCAAATAGGTCCAATCGAAATATTGCCCAGGAATCTTGTCATTGTCCATGTAGTAGAGTAGATTTAGGGAAATGGCATGATATATGCTGCGATCTTCCCACACCTTGAGCAGGCCACTTTCCTGGATGACAAAAAAGAATTTAATGAGGGCACTGTGAAAGGGGGAGTCCCATTGCATGGGGAATCTCAAGAAGTAGCTGGCCGTACACATGTCACCAGCTGAGGCCAGCCGGAATTTGGGTTTCCACAACAGCTGCTGTTGTAGGTTCAGTTTTCGCCATTCCATCGAGGTGGCCACATAGGCATAGTTGGTGTTGAGTTTATTTTTATTCCACGACGAAAATGTGGCATTGACCTGGAAAAGTCTGGGCCGTAGCACCGCCGGAAGCAGTTCACTGTCAAAATAGATTTCCTTTTCATAGCGATTTACCATTATCTGCAGGCCGGAACGTAGAAGATCCTCTGGGGTGTCAATTTGATCTCCGTACACCGTGGTGCTGAGCAGCGAGGTGAGGGAGGCACAAAATGTGCTCTCCACCAAAACATTCACGGTGACAACGAGGAGATGGAGGACCCTTAGCAATACTTTACGTTGTTGAAAACGCTGTGGCTCCATGGCCTGAAATAGTAACGTGCCAAAGGCATATATCACCCCCTCACCGAAATCAAAGGTCCTTAGACGTAGCAGCTCCACCAGAAAGAGACTCAACAACTCTAGGAATAGAATTCCCAAAATAGTTGGCTGCAGAGACCGATAAATATAATCGCTTGGATGAATTTCAGGGATAACCGGCACAATGATGCAGGCATTTGTGTACCCAATAGGATAACTACCCGAGGTCTCATTGGCATAAGGTAGCAGGCCGGAATATGGATGCACACCAATGTCGATGACTTTTAGGGCGGCCAGTAGCAGAGTTTCCTTGTGATATGAATAAAAGCTGACGTTGCAGTTGAGGACAACGTTGATGGTCCCATTCACATAATGGGTGAATTCGTGGAATATTCTCCCTGCCGTACCAGTGATGTAGGGATAGCTGATGTTGTTGTGATGTTGCTCATAGGGGGTCTGAAAGAATTAAATTTGAAGATAATTATGGGCAGAATTGGATATGGGATATATTAAGGGGTTTCTATTTGGGCTGTCCTGTGAAAAAATAAACTAGGGTGGCCTCTTGATCTCCTTTGAAGAAACGCTTTAGGGTTTGAAAAAGCTCTCCTTTGAAAAGAAGACCTCTTTTTATGAAAAGATTCTTACTTTGGGAAGATGGAATATAGGTTTTCTATGACTTTCATCTTCTCTTATGCTCTGAATTATCTATTGGAAGAAAATGAAGTTTGGTCTTGAAGATGGCCTTGGGTAGGCCTGGGCCCAAAATTGTCAATCTATCTATACAAAAGAGTGGTGAAATAACTGACTGAGCTAAAATCAACGCCCAGACGATACAGCTGAAGCTAGAATCTTGAAATTTTGGACGTGGGTCAGTCTTGGTACGTTGGCGTGGGATAAGGCCGGGTTTTTGGAAGCTCGTACTATAAGGATACGGAAAGTACTAAAATGTACTACAAATGAAATGAGCTAGAATATAGAATAAGAGTCGCTGATGGAGTCCAGAGGGTTTTTGCAAATTCGAACTTTCAGGTTACGTAAAATGGTACTAAACTTCTAAAATGGTACCATTTTATATTATGTGAACCTCTATCCGTTCAAACTCCTTAAAAACTTAAAATTTGGTATGAGAATCAAGGTTGGAAAGTAAGTTTGATACGTATGAAGGTTGTTTTGAAAATGTGTACTAAGCGTGCGAACTGTACCAAATGGTACTAAATTTGGAATAGTGAGGTTAAAGGTGAACCGATGGAGCTGGAATTTTGAAATTGTATATTGGGGTCCCTGTTGGAGATAGGTTCGCGATAAAGAGGTGGTTTTGGAAATTTGTACAACATGTGCACGAAAAGCACTAAATAGTACTATATTTGGTACAATTAGCTATTTCTGTAAACAGATAGTGCTCGTAGTTTGAAATTTTGTATAAGAATCGCTTTTTATGTGTAGCCTGGACAAATGGAGGTGTTTTTGGAAATGCGTCCTAGAATTGTACGAAAAGTACAAAATGGTACTAAATTTAATATTGGGTGAAGGGATAGCGCTGAAATACTCAAAATTGATATTGAGATCTTTGTTGTTGTCTGGAAGTAATGTATGGAGAAGGTTTTGGAAATGTGTACTATAATTGTTCGAAAAGTACTAAATAGTACTATATTTGGTACAATTTGGTATAGGGTGAACAGGCAGTGATTGAAATCTGAAATTTGGTATTAGGATCGCTGTTTATGTGTAGACTGGATATATGGAGGTGTTTTCGGAAATGTGTACTATAATTGTACGAAAATTACTGAATGGTACTATATTTGATATTGGGTGAAGAATAGATTTGAATTTCGGAAATTAGATATTGAGGTCTCTGTGGGTATCTAGAATTAAGATGTGGAGGTTGTTTTGGAAATGTGTACTATAATTGTTCGAAAAGTACTAAATAGTACTATATTTGGTACAGTTTGGTTTTGGGTGAACAGGTAGTGATTGAAATCTGGAATATAGTATAAGGGTCGCTTTTTATATGTAGCCTGGATATATGGAGGTGGTTTTGGAAATGTGTACTATAATAGCTGGAAAAGTA
This sequence comes from Musca domestica, assembly GCF_030504385.1. Taxonomy (NCBI): domain Eukaryota; kingdom Metazoa; phylum Arthropoda; class Insecta; order Diptera; family Muscidae; genus Musca; species Musca domestica. The sequence continues at coordinate 8,622,280 of NW_026712277.1, forward strand.
ATAATGGTACTAAATTGGTATTGGGAGAAGGCATGGATCTGTAATCCCAAAATGTTTTATTCAGGTCTCTATTAGTATCTAGGATTGAGTAGATAATGTTTTGGAAAAATGTACTATAATTGTACGAATAATACTAAATTGGACTAAATTTGGTACAATTCGTTATTTTGGTGACGCTGTCAATGTGTAGCCTGTACATATGGAGGTGATTTCACAAATGTATGCTAAAATTGTTCGAAAAGTACCAAATGGTACGAAATTTGGTATTGTGTGAAGGGATAGGACTGGAGTCCTTAAATTTGATATTAAGGTCTCTGTTGGTATCTGGAATTGTTATAGGGTGGTGGTTTTGTAAATTTGTACCATAATTGTACGATAAGCACTAAATGGTGTTAAATAGTACTAAATTTGGTATTGGTTGTCAGGATATAGCTGAAATCCTGGAATTTGATACAGATGTCACTGTTGGGGTCTGTATATTAAGATATGGAGGTGGTTTTGGGAATGTGTATTATAATTGTACGAAAAGTACTAAATGGTACTAAATTTGTTATTGGGTGAAGGGATAGGACTGGCGTCGTCAAATTTGATATTAAGGTGTCTGATGGTATCTATAATTGAGATATGGAGGTGGTTTTGGAAACTGTACGAAAAGTACAAAATGGTTCTAAATTTACTATTGGGTGAAGGGATAGGGCTGGAATCCCGAAATTTGATACTGAGGTCTGTGTTTGTATCTGAAATAGAGATTTAGAGGTGGTTTTGGAACTGTGTACTATAATTGTACGAAAAGTACTAAATGGTACTAAATTTTGTATTGGATGAAGGGATGGACTTGAACCTCTGAAATAGAGATCTGGAGGTGGTTTTGGAGCTGTGTACTATAATTGTACGAAAAGTACTAAATGGCACTGAATAATACTAAATTGATTATTGGTTGTCAAGATAGAGCAGAAATCCTGAAATTCTGTTGGGTCTGTTATTTCTATATTTATACGAAAAGTACTAAATTTGGTGAGAAGATAGGGCTGGAATCCCGACATTTGATATTGAGGTCTGTGTTTGAATCTGGAATGGTGATCTGGAGGTGATTTTGGAACTGCATACTATAATTGTACAAAACGTACTAAATTTGAACTGTTGAGTGAATGGATAGAGCAGGATTCCAGAATTTTGATATTGAGGTTTCTGTTGGTATCTGGAGATGGTTTTGGAAATGTACGGAGGGTATAAAACAGTACTACATTTTGAGGGAAATTAAAGAACTAAAATCTTGAAATTTGATGATGGTGTAGATATAAAGGTGGATTTGAAATGTGTACTATAATTGTTTAAAAAGTACTAAATTGGGCATTGAAGCAAAAGAGCTGAAATCCCAAAATTTGGTATTGAGGTCTCTGTTAGTATCTGGTGTTGAGATCCTGAGGTGGTTTTACAAATTTTCTAAAATTGGTGTGCGATGAAGGGTTAGAGCTGAAATTCTGAAATTTAATCAGTAAGCTACTGTTGATTTCTAGAGCTTACATATGGTATGATTTTTAGAGCTTGGCCAAATAAATTGGATGTACGTCCATTGTGCAATGGTTTACTAATATCCCCCTCGGAAACCTTTAAAAATTAATTTGAAGACTTTTCGAAAAGAAAGTAAAAGATTTTCCAAATATTCTTTCCGAAAGTGAAAAAACTGGAATAGTGCATAAAAACTGAAAATTTAGTTAGGAAGTTTTGATTCAAAAAAAAAAAAAAATAAATGAATAAATAAATAAAAAAAATTGTAGAATTTCGCAAATTGTGAATTTTGAGTAATAAAAAGACCCAGCACGAACTATCGGAACGAATTCAAAATTTTAAGGTGGGCTTTTCGTTGACGAAGTAGCGGGCACTTGCTAGTGTTTATATATTTTTTCAACATCTACTAAAAATCAATCTATTATTCTCCCAATTGAAAAGGTCACATTCATATAACAGCCATCAATTTCATAGTCAAACTTAGGGGAAATTTCTGGACGTTGGGAATATCGGAATTTCTTGCCCCCCATTTAGATAATACATCTTTGTTCTTTTTCCTTCCATAAAATCTCCCATCCTTAGGAATAAGTTTTACTGTGGAATGAATGGCTGTAATATGAATTTAACCTTCTCAACTGGGAGAATACCCCATCAATGCGTCCAATTTGTAAAACCTATCAAGCTAATCTGCCCCACTTGGCTGTAGTTTGGCATTTCACGGGCTCACATTATATTCCATTCGTTTTTAGATATCTCCGAGGATTTCAGTCGGGTTTTCCGAAAATTTCCTACTTTTGATTTAAAGAAATAACATCATTTACGGCTCACAATGTTTTATGGATCTAATATAATTCACCTTCAAAGTAGCTTTCGAAACGTATGATTATTATTGTTAATATGACTCATACGACCTCCTTCCCAAGTCTTAAATTAACATTACTCATACGATCCAATGTTCTCTATAAGGTTATATGACCCATAGGACCCCACAGTCTTAAATAAATATTACTCATACGATCCAATGTCCTCAATAATGAATAAAAGTATGATTATTATTTTTAATATGACTCATACGACCCCTACAGTCTTTAATTAATATCTCTAATACGCCTCAAAATCCCTTATAATGAAAAAAACTTACCAAAAACACACTCGGCGGATTCATAAAAATGGGTGTATCAAAGACATAGCCCCTCGTATCGTTGATATATTCCAATATAAAATTCATTCTCTCATCAAATACCACCTCCTCTACTTCTTCAAATGCCAGCCAGGGGAAAGGTGAATAACGAAAAATCTTTAAATCCTCAATGGTCTCCTTGCCATGGAATATTATCAATACCACATTGATAATATTGAAGGCCCAACAATTTTCAAAGAAATCCTTTATTGCACGAGAATCGGGTATGGTCTCTGTTTTCAAAATCACCATCATGGCGGTGAAATGTAAATCTGTCAACGTTTCACTGGCCACCCTCAGTAGGGGGTCCCTTAGCTGGCGAATATAGATAAAAACCAAATTATTCAAACCCAACTGATGTTTGAAACGAACTCTGCGTTCCATGCCCCATATGATGAGGGGTATTTGGAGATCTCTCATAAGATATTGTGGTAAATTTGTTTCACCAATTGCCGATTCCGAGGAATGGGAGCAGTTGTCACAAAATATTAAAAACGTGTCGAAATTGTGTCTCTCGTAGAGGAATTCGGTGTAATTGGAGATGAAATCAATATTTTTTTGATTATTTTCCGAAGACAATGGAATTTCATAAGCCGCACTGGCCTTTAGAGAATTGATGAGAATTATTAACAAAGCCACTGGTTCCATTTAAATTTTTGTGGCTGCCTTTTTTCCGAAGCAATAGCTAAACGTTTGATTTCCTCCACCGGTATTGTTGCCCTATTTTAAACGCTTGTGTTTTGTTTTTCGCTCCCCCTCCGAAAAAAGGCGATTTGTAAAGGGCACCATTATTCGAAATGATTGGCAAATATTTGTCAAATATTGCAATTGTTGTTACAATGACAGTTTTTTTTCATTACTCCCGCGATGATGAATGGGAAATGGAAAATGAAAATTTTGTGCCATAGATTCATTTTGAATTTGCCACGGGGATTTAAAAGTTCGAAATATTGGCAGACCGGCTAAAACGAGGGAAATTTATGAACAATATTAGGCAATTGATGGATTATCAACCTTTAAATGATTGATGGGTGATTAATAAAACCCAAAATCGAAATATGCCTCTAATTGTGGCCGTAGCACATAAAGTGGTGCATACTTTTAGGCGTATATTGAGTAAAATACATATCTATCTTCCCTTTGTATTAAATTTTATCTTTTGCATTCTTAAAGCAGTGAAACAGTGAAATTCCAAAACCACCCCCTCCCCCATTTCGAGAACTCTACATACATCCTCTCAAGCTCTCCTCTCATTAGTAAGTAACTCCAACTAAATAAGACAAAAGTAATTTGGCATTACAGCACCAATTACATAAATTATAAATATATGTATTACACATGAAGCGTGTCGGAACAGGTAAAAAGGGGAAATTAGAGGGCAAAATGATGTTCCACTTGAAGTTTGTTTTTTTTTTTAAATAGAAATTAAATTTTTCACTCCCCTATCACACACACACCCACACATACACTTACGTTTCAATGCATAAAATGCCATTAAATCAAGTAAATTTATAGTCTCCTTACATCCAGACCCCACAACCTCCTGCCGGCGCCCGCAGCCATAGAGATATCCAACGAAGAAAAAAAAAATGGTGGCACACATATTTCGCCCAAGGATCTAAACGTGTTTGGCATTGTGTTCGAGTCGCTGTTGCTGGAATGTTTTCGAGGGTTTTGCCTTTTCCGGTTTCCTGTTTTCTTTCGCACTTTTTTGAATAGTAAAGGAATCCTGGTGTCTCTTTTTTTTGCAAAGCTCGCAAGGCGGTGTAAAATACCAGGCAAATGTAACACTTGTAAGAAACATGGAAACAAAGGGTGGAGGGTAGTAAATATGTATATTTTTGGTAAAAAATGAAATGAAAGAAATTCTCAAAAAGGGGTTTATGGGAATATTAGAAAAATATAATTATTATAGCAAAAGAGGTAAATTATATTAGAACTTTTACAAATTGGGACCCAAAGATAATTTATTTTCTAAATCAAAAGTACTATCGTTTCGAAAAACGCCACTGAACCTAATATTTTTGGTAAAAAAGAAAAAAATAATTAAAAAAAGTGTGTTATGGGAATATTTAAAAAATATAATTATTATAGCGGAGGAGGTAATCTAAAATAAAACCCTTTACAAATCGTGGCCCTAGGGTGATTTTTTTTAAATCAAAAGTACGATTTGTTCCAAAAACGCCACTGAAACCCTTAGAGACATTTAAAAGCAAATGGGACATAAAGTGAGGACGTGAAATGCCAAACAATAGCCAGATGGGGCAGAATAGCCTGGTGGGTTTTATAAATTGGACCCATTGATGGGGTATTCTCCAAGTTGAGAAGGTAAAAAGTAATATTTCAGCCATCTATTCCATAGTAAAACTTATGCTTAAGGACAGGAGATTTTGTGGAAGGCAAAAGATGATTATTTTTTAAAATAATAATCGTTGGCGTTGTCAGAAAAGCCCTACAAAACCATTCCAAATGGAAGCAGGCAGAATGAATTTATTTTAACACTAGCAAGTGTCCACTACTTCGTCAGCCAAAAGTCCACCTTAGAATTTTAATTTCATTACCAACAGTTCGTGACAGGCCTATTTTGGTACTCAAAATGCCTTATTTGCTTACATCGAACAAAATTTTCAGATTTTTAATATATTTAAATATTTATATTTTATTCAAGTCTTTACTTTTTCGGAAAGAATAATAGGAAAATGTTTACCTTTTACACCAAAAAGTCCTCAAAATCTTTTATTTTTAGGCATACCGAGGAGGATATAAGGAAAACCTCTTCACAGTGGACCCACATCCAATTTTTCTGTCCAAAACTATTTCAACGTCTCAATTTGTAAACCCTAGAAATTTGATCTTAATATCGAATTTCGGCATTCCAGCTCTATACATTACCTCAAGGGCAAATTTAGCAACATTTAGTAATCACTCATAGAAACCAAACGTGATATCTATACCAAATTTCACCATTCAATACCGAATTTAGTACAATTTAGTACTTTCCGTACAATTATAGTACACATTTCCAAAAACACCTCCATATCTCAATCGTAGATACCAAGATAGACCTTAATATCAAATTTTGGGATTCCAGTCCCATCCCTTCACACATTAACAAATTTAGTAGCATTTTGTAATTTTCGTACAATTATAGTACATGATCCCGAGATCGAGTACTTTTCGTACAATTATAAAACGTATTTTGAAAACTACCTCCATATCTTAATTTCATAGCCAAATAGAGACTTCAAAATCAAATTTCGGAATAACAGCTCCATTCCTTAACTCAACACCTAATTTAGTACCACTTAGTACTTTTTGAACAATTATGGTACACATTTTCCAAATCACATCCATACCTTAACCACAGACACCAACATTGACATCCGTATTAAATTCCAGGACTCAGCTTATTCCTTCACCCAGTACGAAATGTAGTAATAGTAATATGTAGTACTTTTTGTACAATTATAGTACACATTTCTAAAAACACCTTCATATCTCAATCCGATATACCAACAGAAATCAAATTTAAGGTTTCCAGCCCTTTTCTTTCACCCAAGTACTTTTCGTACAAATATAGAACGCATTTCCAATCCACCGCAAAACCTCAAGCCAAGATACTATCATCAATCTAAATATCAAGTTTTAGAATATCAGTTCTATTCCTTCACCCAAAACCAAATTAAATACCATTTAGTACTTCCCCTACAATTATAGTACATAGTTCCAAAAACACCTCAATCCTGGATACAAAGAGACCCCTTTATATCAAATTTCATCATTCAAGCCTTATCCCTTCACCCAATAACAAATTTAGTACCATTTTGTAATTTTCGTACAAATATAAGACGCATTTCCAAACACAGATACCATCAGAAATCTAAATATCAAATTTCAAATTTTTATCTCTATCCCTTCACCCAGTACCAAAATGTGTAGCATTCAGTACTTTTCGTACTTATTATGGTACATATTTCTGAAATCAACTCCATATGTCAAAGCTACACATGAGCAGCGACCCTTTTACCAAATTTCAGATTTCAAGTACTATATGTTCACCCAAATACCAAAATTGTACCAAATTTAGTACAATTATAGTACGCATTTGCAAAACTACCAACATATTCTCAATATCAAATTTCAGGTTTCCAGCTCATCACTTCAACCAATACCTATTTTAGTACCGCTGATTACTTTTCGGACAATTATAGTACCATATATAGTACTATTCTGTATTTTTCGTGCACTTGTAATACACATTTCCAAAAACCACCTCTTTATCACAGACCTACCACCACAAGGGATCCCAATAACAAAACCTCTAAGTTCCTACCCCATCTGTTCATCCTAAACCAAACTGTTCCAAATATAGTACCATTTAGTACAGTTCGCACACTTAGCACAAATTTCTAAAAACACCTTCATATATCAAACTTACTTTCCAACATTGATTCTCATACCAAAGCTCTTTTAGTTCTATCCGTTCGCATAACACCAAATGGTAACATTTAAAAAGATTGGTACCATTTTGGAACTTTTCGTAACTATAAAGTTCGAATTTCCAGGAACCCTTTGGTACATCTATCCTGCACTACATCAGTGACTCTTATATCCATTTCAGAATACTAGCTTATCCCGCTGGTCTAACACAAAGTATTCAATTTTTAGTACATTTTAGTACTTATCGAACTCTTTTAGTACGAATTCCCAAAAACCCAGTATTATTGCAAACCTACGCAACAATATTGGCCCTCGTGCAAAATTTCAATTTCCATTTAAAATTCAAAGCTTTAGCCATTTCGTGCGGGCATTCTCTGTCGGTCAGTCAGTCAGTTATTTCACTACTCTTTTGTATCCATTTATAGATTTGGTGATATCCACGACAATTGTTTCCACCATCCTTGAAAGATCTTATTTAAATAGACCTTCGATGAAATTAAATTCCAATAAATATAATTTTTAGACTCCTCGGATATTATAAATCTTTAACAACCATTGATATCTGATATATCTAATTTTTTAACAATTATTCGAAAAAAGTAAAGTATACTTTCAGGAGTTTTGTTTTTAAACAATTTCATTTAATTTGCATTACACCCTTTTACCCAAACACACGCACCTCTACAACCCTCTTGCTCATACATAATTTAATGTCGTTTTCACAAATGTTCTCCACCTTCCACCACGTGCATACACACATACATACACATATGCATACTCCCATACATAGTTTATGCATTCATATGGCGAATAGTTCTCTACCGTGTCTTTCGCTGCTCTATTGTGCAGCATTACTTGGAGCAAATGGAGAGAGATAGAGAGACAAAGATTTAATGATGATGCCAACAAAATGTTTTTCTTTAAAAGCAAACGTTGCCGACAATGACTGCAAACCTAAATGGCGCTGGTGATTACAGCCACTTTGGCTCTTGACAATGCACGCATATTCAGCTACTTGTGTTGCAAAATCAACCTGGCCCTCCCCCGCAGGATAAATACCCCTTTTGAAGAAATGCGTTGTTTTGCTTTTTTCTTGGCATACCTAGGACGACATTGTCCTCATTGCAAGCTTAAGGCTGCAATGAGTTTCTTTTTTCATCCATGCCACTGCAGCTACTTGCAATGATGGTGGCTGTTGCTCCAGTTAATGCCATTTGGACCAAGCTCAGCAACAGTCTTTATGGCTTTTTCTTCGATGTGTGTGTGTGTGTGGCAACAAAGACCATTTCAATAGCTTTGCACAAAACTGGAGGTTATTAGTTAAAGTAGTTAAGACCATGATACAATGGATCACCACCACCTCTGCCTTTGTTTTTCCACCCCAACCTGCTGCACTTGCAGCAGCTACTGTCCCATTTTCTTCAGTCGTGGACTGTGATTTTTCTTTCTGCGTACAAGATTTTCGATAGGGTTTTTTTATTGTCGTCTGTACGTGTCGGGTTATTCATGAACTGTTCTGCTCTCCAGAATATGTTGTGGATTGTTAATGGTATCTGAACTGTTGCTGTCGCTGCTGTTATTACTGTCTACTTTTTTTCCAGTCCTTGGGTGTTGCTGTCTTGAAAACTGCAAGCTGTTGCTGAGGTGGCTACAAATGTTGTTGTTGTTCTTGTTTTACTTGTTTTACTTGTGTACATTGCTTGATAATGAATAGAGAAGCGAGAAGAAAATTTCTACAGACCACAAGCGAGCTGGGAAGAAGGACAGTGTTTTAGGTGATTTGGAGACTTTCCGCGAATAGTAATCTTATATTTCTCCAAAATGATACGGACTTCTGTCATATCACCTAATCAATTGAAGTATTCGCTTATTATAAGGATACAATTTTGACACTCCAATTTTGCTCTGTTAACAATTTGGAACCTCCCTTATTTGACTCAAAATTGTCTCCATATAATAGGCGGAGACTTCAAATGGTCTACATAAAGCCATGAATATCATCAAACATGCTCCATAATACCATTGGGTACTGCAGAGGTTTTCCACAACTCAGTGGAGACTAGAGGACGTCTCTTAGAACAATTGGAGAGTTTAGAACTCTCTACAAACTAAGGAAATATTTAGAAATGTTCAACTTTTAAAAACGAGAAACACTAAACGACATCCAAAGTAAGACTCGAAGACCTCAAATGGTCTACCCAGAACAATTGGAGACTATATACATTTTTTGCAGTTATTTACTGACCGATTGGAGACTACCACATTTTATATATAATTTTGAGGCTTTTAATTGTGTCCAATTCATAAGTGGAGACTACATAGATTTCATTTGAAGTTATCGATGGTCTCCACTAAACAATTGGAGAACACATTTTTTTAAATTATTTACAGACGGATCGGAGACTATAACATTTTGCATACAATTTGGAGACTTGTGTACAATTCACATTTGGAGACTATATAGATTTCATTGGAGACCACAACTGCGGAATCTTAGCATTTCGGTAGAAAAACTGGAGACTTGAATAAACTTTTTACATAAATCTGGAGATACAAAATGTTCTCGACAAAGCAACCGCAGACTGGAAAGAGGTTGAAAAATGTATCTGCACAAAGATTGAGGTTCCATATGTGCTCTCAAAACATGTAAAGACTTTTAACAAATTCTTTAGAAAAACTTCCGAATCAAAATGTTCTCTACATAAAAATATAAGATCCCAAATATTCTTTGTAGAATACAGTTCAGTGGAGACTTAATTTTTTTTTCTCTAGAAAAATTGGAGATTCCCAATAATTTTGTATAGAACATTGGAGACATAGCAGGTTTTCTACACAACAATTGGAGACTTCTTATTTGCTATGTACTACACGTGGAGACTTCTATTATCTTATGTAAAATAATTAGAGACCAAAATATTTTCAATAGAATAAGTGTAGACCTAGTTCTATGGAACAGTTGGAGACATCACCTGTCCTCTATTCAACAATTGGAGACTTTCAATTTCTTATGTAAAACACTCAGAGATTTTTTATGTTCGATATAGAACAATTGGAGACATAAAAGATTCTCTATAGACTAATTGGAGACTTTAAAATTTCTCCATATAGCAAGAGGAGACTCTTTGGAATAATTGTAGACCTCAAATATTTCCAAAGCAATAATTGGAGACTTACAAATTTCGTCATATATCAGGTGGAGAGCCTTTAGATTACATGAATACGCTAAATATTTCCCAAAATAATAGTTGGAGACTTCATATTTTATCTATAAAACTATTGGAGACTCTAAACATTTCCTAAATGTTCTCTACACTGCATCTGGAGACTTTTTATGTTATTTTGAAATAAATTAATTGCATTAAAAATACTCTACAGAACGCTTAAAGACTATTAAAGTTCTCTACAGAACAATTGGAGACTTCACATGGTTTCTACATAATAATTGGAGACTTTTAATGTATTTGTAGAACAATCGAAACACAAACCATTTAAGAATTGGAGATTTTATAGAATAAGTGGGGACTTCAAATATTCTCTTTTTAACAATTGGAGACTTTTAATATTCTCCATAAACCCATTTGATTTTTTTTTACCTCTGGACTCCGATTATTCCCCAAACAATACTTGAAGAATCCATATTTTCTCTATAGAAAAATTGCAGATTTTTGAGGTTTCCCAAGGAACCGCTAGAGACCACATAGAGAGAGAGAGAGAGAGAGAGAGAGAGGGAGCATACACCATAAGTGTAAAGCAGGCTATAAGTTTTGTCTATACAAAAACTGTAGGCTCTACAATTGGAAGATCCAAATGTTTTCTATATAAAAAGTGGACCCTCTCTGTGGAACAACAGCAGACTAAATATATTCTTCAGAACATGTTGAGGATATGAATATTCTCTCTACAACAATTGGAGACTGAACATTTCTTCAAGAAATCAAAATAATCTCTTTAGGACAGCGCGATACTTCAATTGCTATTCAAAGGCCGAGGAGATTCTACAAGTTTTCTAAGAGCAATTGAAAGATTGGTTCACCGTAGGACAAATGGAGTCCCTAAATTTTTTCCATAAAGGTCAATTTGCGGCTCAAATTGTTACCCCCATAAAAATTGTAGATATTCAAAAATAAAAAAAGCATTCCGCAAAAATAAAATAAACCTCCAAGGCCCCTAAAAGTATGCAATGAAAGTAATAAAAATAATCTACCTAAAAGTATGCCATAAAATGTTGATAATTACTTTTATGTACCGCATGGTTTCTATTCATTTATGGGACAGTGGCCGATTATTTAATCGACTATCAAACAAAATAAAAATCCATAGTCACCCTTCTCTATTATAGCTGGGACTTTTAGAAACTATGCATGATTTCCCATGTCCATCATTCATGGACATCGTTTAAATGCTGTAGATGCTTTTGCAGTTTTTTTTTTGTCTTTCTCTTTCCCTTCTATCAAATCAGTGTCATTCGCCATCATGCCATGAACCGAAAATTTTTGCTCAACGAATTAATGGAGCAAAACTGAATGGATGGCCATCATTTTGGTGGATGTTAATGGTGGTGGCCATGATGGGTGGGGGAGTGGTCTATGGAATAGAAAATAACATAATGTCACCATTTAAAGCGCTATTACATATCCCTTTCCAGCATCGCCCAGCTCCAGTCACCAAGCACCAGCCAAAGAGTCAAGCAAAACGTGGTCCATATGCTGTTGCTTGTTCCAGGGCAATCAATGGAGGTGTTTAAATGCTTGCATTTAGGGGGATTTCATCCTCCATCCTCCTTGCTGTGTGCCTTGCATATCAATGTGGCTCTCGACCGTCAAAAAAACGCAACGCTGCAATGGTTGCAGGATAAACAAGTGCCTGAAAGAGGACCGAGGAGAAAAAAAGCGCAACGTCAACACGAATAATAACAACAGCAGCAACAAGGCGTTGTGAGTTGGGTCATATTTTACGCGAGTCTAAGTGGAACTTCAAAAAGGATCTTAAAGGATATTTTTCAATGGCTGGTGGCTGGGTTTTTTTCTTCTCTCGTTTTAAGTAAGAATTATTACACGTTCCAATCTGGATCAAGAAAATCTATTTGCATGTGAAGTCATGTTGATGTTGCTATTTTTTTTTTTCATCGCCCATTTTAAAGGAAGATTTATTATCGAAATTGGCTGGGGAGAGAAAAAAAAAGGAGTTTCAATTATGCGTAACGTCCAAGGATTTGAAAGGAACACATTAGCTTTGATTGATTTTGTTATATTTTTTAAAATATAAAAAGAAAATTATCTTTGTGATTTATGTAGTATTTTTATCCCCCAAGGGAGAGGGGCCTTGGTTTCAATTAAATAACCGAGAGCCCCCTTGCAACTTCGCAGCATTTGGTCAACGAAATTGAATTTGAATTCATTAACACTAATCGAAATCATTTCCTGGCACTCGGAAATGTCAAAATGCTATCTGGTAACATCTAAACATTCATTAATTTTCGTTACGTGAGAACATCGTTTTGGCACGTGAGATGTCAGCCAGGCAGCCAGCAACAATTCTTTTGGTAGCACCAAAAAGTATGCTTCACATTTTTTCCTTTTGATTGTATAAATGTGTACATGGAATTTTCATTTCTATTTTTATATTTTCCTTATACGCAATCATGTTAAATTAGTATACGTTCTAAGGAGAGAGAGAATGTGGAATAGAGAGAGGGAGAGAGAGAGAGAGGGAGAAAAAATATTATGAAAAAAGTTAAAGGTACACTGAGAGAAAAAATATAATCAAGAAGTACACTTAAAACTTCGAATTTTGATTTAAATTTTTATATCATTTTTATACCGAATCGTGTAAAATTTATGGATGGAAATTTATTTATGAACATAGGGGAGTACTGTGAAAAGAAAAAAAAAGTTGTGAAAAATTTTAAAGTACACTGGGAGAAAAAAACCATTCCAACAAATACAAGCACAGAGGATTGAACTTTCATATAAAATTTTGAATTTTTTATACGCAATCATGCGAAACTTTTAATGTGGATTTTTGTGTATGGACTGAGAAGAGAATGTAGTACACTGAGAGAAAAAAAAAACTTATTAAAAATGGTAAGATACACTGAAAAAAAAAAACTTCCATAAATACACTTTTTGACGTTTTCCCGATTTATATTTTTATGTTCAACTAGCAAATGCCTGCTACAACATCAGCGAAAAGTCTACGTTTACATTTTAGATTCGTTCGTATAAGGCCTCCGTAGTACTCAAAATTAAAAATTTATTCAGTTTGAAAAAAAATTGATAATCAAAAAAAAAAATCGGAAAAAAATCATAGGAAAATTTCCAACTTTTCATTTAGAAGTTAGCCGAGGAGGATATTAATAAACCCATTGCACAGTGGATCTACATCCAATTTTTATGTCAATAACTATTTCAATGTCAGCTTATGTAAACCCAATATCTATTAGTACCACTTAGTACTTTTCGAACAATTACACACTTCCAAAACCACCTCCACAGACACCAACAGTGAAATTCATATCAATTTTTGGTATATAAGCTCTTTAAATTCCCCCATTACCCAATTTAGTACTATTTAGTACTTTTTGTAAAATTTTAGTACTCATTTGCAAAATCACTTCCATATCTCAATTCCAGATACCAGCAATGACCTCGATATCAAATTTGAGAATTCCAGACCTATTCCTTTACCCAATACCAACAACTTAGTACCAATTAGTACTTTTCGTACAAATAGAGGACGTATTTTCAAACCGCCTCCAAATCTTAAACACAGATACCATCAGTAATCTAAATATCAAATTTCAGAAATGTATCTCTTTTTCTGCAACCAATACCAAATGTAGTACCATTTAGTACTTTTAGTACACTTATAATACACCTTTCAAAATTCATCTCCATATGTCGAGGCTGTACATGAACAGCATCCCTAATATCAAATTTCAGATTTCAAGCACTATATGTTCACCCAATACCAAATTGTACCTAATTTAGTTCAATTTAGTACTTTTGGTACAATTATAGTACAGATTGCCAAATCCACCTCCACATCTCAATTCAAGACACTAACAGAGACCTCCATATCAAATTTGAGGATTTCAGCCCTATCACTTGAACTAATGCCATATTTCGTAACAATTAGTACTTTTCGTTTTCGTGCAGGTACCAAAACTATATTCATATTTCAACCTCAGATACCAACAGTTACCTTAATATCAAATTTCAGAATTTTGTCGCTATCCCTTCACCTAGTACCATTTGGTACATTTCGTAAAAATATAGTACACATTTCTGAAACTACCTTTATATGTCCAGGCAGCACATGAACAATACCAAATTTCAGATTTCAAGCACTATCTGTTCACGCAATACCAAATTGTACCTAATTTAGTTCAATTTAGTACTTTTCGTAAAATTATAGTAAAGATTTCCAAAACCACCTTTATATTCCAATTCCAGATACCGAGAGTGACTTCAATATCAATTTAGGGAATTTCCGCCCGATCCCTTCACCGTATCATTACTTCAATTCACAGTACCTTTTTGTACTTTTTGGTACGTTTTTCCATAACCACCTCCAAATCTCAACCCAACACACTAACTGTGATTCTAATGTCGAATTTTAGATTTCAAACAGGATTTGTTCACGCAATATCAAATTTAGTACAATTTAGTACCATTTGTACGCTTTCTGAATGCATTTTCAAGCCCAACTCCTTATCATAACCCTGTCCCAATTTTAAGAGACTCCTCCTTATGTTAAGAGACCCCAATAGCAATATTTTAAATTTCCAGATTAATTCGTTCCACCAAAACCAAATTGTACAGAATTTAGTCCCATTTAGTACAGTTGTTACACCTAGTACACATTTCCAAAACTAATTCCTCACGTCGACCCTACTCCTCAACTTTGATTCCCATTTCAATTATCAAGGTTTTAGCTCTAAAAGTTGCCATGATACGAAATGGTACCAAATATAGTTCATTTTAGTACTTTTCAAAATTCTACCAAATTTAGTGCCATTTAGTACAGTTGCTACACTTGGTAACCGTTTCTAAACTACCTCCTCAAATCGACACTACTCCTCAACTTTGATTCCCATTCCAGTTATCAAGGTTTTAGCTCTAACAGTTCCCATGGTACGGAATGGTACCAAATATTGTACCTTTTAGTACTTTTCGTCACTTATTTCCCTTTGGTACATTAATCATACACCTCATCAGTGATCCTCATTCTAAATTTGAGAGTTCGAGCCCTAATAGTTCATCTAATAAAAAAGGTACTATATTCAGTGCCTTTTTGTACTTTTCGTATCATTCTAGTACGAATTCCATAATGCCATATTCTTATAATTTTTATACCCTCCACCATATATAGTATGTAGGGTATGTTAAGTTCGTCGTTCCGTTTGTAACTCATCGAAATAATAATTTTAGAACCAATAAAGAACATATATCCTTGATCCGCGTAAAATTCTAAGACGATTCGGTCCACGACATCGTATAACCTCCATATAACGGTACATCCCGATATTCGATATTTTGACGATTTAAGCTAGATTTTTTTAATGTAATCGTCTGAAATTCTACACAAGGAGTTCTTTTTGAGCACTTTACCTCCTGGAAGAGAATTGTCTATAAAGGTCCACGATATCGTATAGCCCCCATACAATGGTACCTCCCGATGTTAATGGAATCGTCTGAAATTCTACACAAGGAGTTCTCCGTGAGTACTTTACCCCTTGGAAGATAGTTGTCTACATAGGTCCACGATATCGTATAGTTCCCATATAATGGTACCTTCCCGATATTCGGTATTTTGATGATTTCAGCCACATATTTCAATGGCATTGTCTGAAATTCTACACAAGGAGTTTTTTTTTCTGAGTACTTTACCTCCTGGAATAGAATTGTCTATAAAGGTTCACGATATAGTATAGCTCCCATATCATGGTACCCCCCGATATTCGGTATTTTGACGATTTCCGCCATATTTTTCAATTGAATTGTATGAAAATCCACCCAAGGAGTTTCCTCTGAATACTTAACTCCCGGGAAAAGAATTGTCTGTATATGTCCATGTTTTAGCATAGCACCCATATAACGAACGGAAGTTCGGAATTTTTACTACAGCCTTTGACAAAAAATGACTTATGCAGCACCACGACTTCGTATATCCCTCATATCAAGGTTTTCATTTGAGCGGTATTTTTCGACGGATTTTTTTTTTTTAAATTTTTCAAGTTCCTTCCAAATGGTCGAGGGTATAAAAATTTCGATCCAGCTGAACTTAGCTGCTTTTTTTACTTGTTTGTTATAATTTTGATCCCCTAAAATAGTGCCTCCAAAAAAGTCTCCCATCTTCCTCTTCAACTGCCTTTTGGTTTACCATCAGTGACACTTTAAGAGCAATCTCCAAATTCTTCCCCAGCCAAACCATCCTTCTTGTAATTCATTTCCAAATATTTTTTTCCTCTCCCCCCTCCTGCTATCCTCTTAATATTTACATTAAACATAAACATATTTGAAGTTTATTACATGGCATTATTTTCTTGCCTTTTGAAGGAACATAAATAACTTCCGTTATGTTTTTATTACAGTTTGCTGTGACTTTTGCAACCACCTCTCTCTCTCTCCCTCGCTCTCCCATCGCGAAGAACATAACGCCTGCCATTTGCCTTTGGCATTACTGACTGACATTAAATCAATTATTCATTACCATCGATTAACTTTCACGAAAATTGTGAAATTGTTTCAGGCCCTCAATGAAATTACAAAATGTGGAGGCTGGCGAAGTGGTGGTGGCAATGGTGGTAGCGGTGGCGGTGGCGGTGTTGGAAGCCAGCAATCAAGGCTTTTCCATCAAAATGGCCGCTGAGCCAAGCCGATGCCGACATTACCTTGCACACACACTCACTCACTGGCAGGGTGTTGCTGTTGCTGTAATTCTTGTCATTATCTTTAAATATTTATGAAATTTCTTTGCTGGCGAACAAGCAAATCTTATAACAGCTCTCCGGCAGCAGCCCAACCAGGTTGTTGGTTGCTGATGAAAATTTGTAGAGCCGTTTCCTTATGAATTGGACAAACAAGAACAACAACAACAACAACAAACACATCCAACAAATATATAAGCTAAGGCCAACACGAATGCTTTGCAGCCTTTGGGCAATATTCATTTTCATGGACAACAGTTCTGTTGGTCTTGAATGCCAACCAAGCGACCAAATAACCAAACAACCAACCTGCTGCTGGGTGGTGTTGGCCTGTTTTACGTGCTCTTTTGCAAAGTGGGTTATATGCCATAGTAGTGTGGATAGTTGGACGATACAGTTTGTTTCAGTTTTGGGGTTTTTTCTCTTTTTTTTTTTGGTAGAGTCCCAGGAGAAGGATTTAAAATATTTAATTGAAATGGCAAAGATTTCCCTTGGAGCATTGTCGGACATCTTATCTGTTTTTCTTTTAGCCGTCAAACACATTTGCTGGGTATTGCTGTTGTTGTGGTGAGAAATGTAGTTTTCCTTAATTTTGAAATAAGAAGCCTGGAAGGCAAGTTTTTCAAAGGAAAAGCGATCAATTTGTAATGCATTTATAAAAAAAATCAGTAGAAATTGAATGGAATTATTAAAGCCTACTTTTAGGGAGGGTGCTGAATTTTGGGATATCCCAGAGGAAATCATGAACGTATGTATACAACTTATCAGTTCAATAATTACATAAGAAATATAATAAAAAGTGGTGTATACTTTTAGGCGCCAAAAGTAGAACCAAAGGAATATATTATTTTCCCCCATTGTAATGAATATTGTTAAACAATTTATTAATGTTTATATACAAAAATAACACATACAAAATAGTGCATACTTCTGGGCGTAAAAATAATGAAAGTATTAAGTAATGTAAAACAATAGCTCTGTTCCATAAACTAGTGCATACTTTTGGGCTTAAATAATAAATAATAATAAAACAATAGCATCATTCCAGGGTCTAAAAATACCCTAATTCCATCATTAAAAAGCCTAATCGGCTGAAGCGAATATCCTAAAAATATAAAAAAGATCATTACCGCGTAAACAGGTCCTTAATAACCAACATTTTTCGAAGGATTCTGGGGGAGAGAATTGAGGATCCTTCAATAGATACTGTAAGCCATGGATTTGTGAGAGAAGTTGGAATCTACCAACAAGAAATTTCCACAGGATCCTAAGAAGTCAAGTACAGGCCTTAAAGACCAGAATTTTCGAAGGATGCTGAGGGAGAATTGAGCATCTTTCAATAGATACTGTGAGCCATAGATTTAGAGAGAAATTGGAATCTATAAACATTATTCAAAGAACATCAAGAGGATAAATATAGGTTTTCAAACTGTGACTTCTCAAACAATTAAATAGAGCAAATATTGATCTCCAAAGGTAAAATCTTCAAAGCTGCTAAAAGACATCAACGCGGGCTCTTCAAAGAATTCTAAGAAGGAGAAAAATGAACTATTCCACTTTTACCAAGATATCAAATATATTCCTTCAAACTGTGATTTCTAAAGGATCAAAGGGGAAAAGTATGTGTCTCTAAAACAGGAATCTCCTAAGAAGATGTATTGAGATCATTATATGATGTTTTTTAAAAGGTGTTTGATAGGACAAATATCGGTCTTTAAATGTTTGTCTTTCAAAGGATGCTAAGAAAACGCAAAGAGATCTCCAGGCGTGGCAGTATAGGCTTATTATCGTAATTCTTCGCAGATGTAAAAAGGCCGAAAATAAGCCTACAAACGGGATTTTTGAAATAATCTAAAGATGCCGAAAAAATATCTCCAAGTGGAGAGTCTCCAAGAAGGCAAATATAGAACGTCAAAGGAGGTTTCTTCAAATGATCCATATACCTCCAACATATACCTCCAAATGGGAATTCTCCTAGGGTATTTAAGAGGACAAGTGTAGATTTTTAATAGTGGATTCTAAAAAGGATCCCAATAGGAAAAATAAAGGTCTTTAAACGAAGATACTTTAAACGAACAAAGAGAACAAATATGTGACCTCAAAACTTGATTCCTTAAAGGATCCTAAAAAGGAAAATGGAGACCGAAAAACGTGGATTTTTTAAGGATTGTATTTGGACATATATAGATATTCGGACATAGATTTTTTAAAGGATCCTGTTAAGGAAAATAGAGGTTGAAACATGGATTTTTTTTGCAAGGGTCCAGAGAGATAAAATATAGAAATCTACATTAGTTGATTTTTTGAGATCCTGTGAGGGAAAACATAGATCTGCAAATGTGGTTCTTTCAATAGATCCTGGAATCAGATCATTTACATATTTTCCATAAAAAAGGGATTCTGTTATCAGACCTTTTCTTTAAAAAAAAATCCTGGTGTAACCTAAACTAGTCTTTTTTGGAAATATATGTTTATAGAAAATAATCTGGGACTTTGATTCCTACTTTACAAAAATTTAAAATTCGCAAAATTCTCTTTGTAAATTAGATAATCGTTTTCTGGGATAGATTATCGTTTTCGTGGAAACTGAGCCCCCGATATGGAATAGGAATAGTTACTGAGAATTTCTTAAAGTCGCGTGTCTGGAGCCTTCCACCTCATCATAATATATTTTCATTCAAAAATTCCTCTTAAGACGATCGAAGTTTTTTTTTGATCAAGTTACCTCCGCATAAGCCACCTGCCTTTTTATACCCTCAGCCATATGGCTACAGAGGGTATATATCATTTGATACGGCCAAAACGTGCCTAATCGAAATAACGGTTTTAGACCCTGGGTCTCTTTGGACCAAATCCGTTTCAGGACATTTGGAGTCGATCTAGCGATGCCCGTCCGTCCGTCCGTCTGTCTGGCTGGCTGGTGCGCATGATAACTCTCGAAGGGAGTATCCGATTTTAATCAAACTTGGTATATCGTAATATTATTGTCAAACTTAGCTTGAGTTCGAAGATGTACAATATCAGTCCACTCCCTCTGGTACCTCCCACATAAAATGTCAAAATTTACAAAGAAACTAATTTATTGCACAGAAAGTGAAAGGATAATCCCATTTTGCTCGAACTTTGCAAATCTTAATATTTTCATCAGTGCTAGGTCAGGTGTGAAAATGGACAATATCGGTCCACTCCATCAAGTACCTCCCCCACAAAGGGTCAAAATTTCGAATAATTACAACTCTCATAAATTGTGATGTAAGAGTCCGACTGTCTTCAAATTTTACACACCGCAATAATTTTATTAACCCAAGGTCTGGTGTGAAAATAAAATTTATCGGTCCACTGCCTCTGGTACCTCCCACACTAAACGTCGAAATTTTCAAAAATATATTTTTTGCACAGAAGGTGAAAGAATAATCCGATTTTGCTCCAACTTAGCAAATCCTAATATTTGCGTCAGTGCTAGGTCAGGTGGGAAAATGGTACCTCCCCCACAAAGGGTCAAAATTTTGAATAATTACAACTCTCATAAAATGTGATGTAAGAGTTCGATTGTCTTCAAATTTCACACATCCGCATATCTTTGTAAACCCCAAGGTCTGGTGTGAAGATGGGCAATATCGGTCCACTCCTTCTAGTACCTCCCCCACAAAAGGTCGAAATTTTCAAAAATATATTTTTTGCAAAGAAAGTGAAAGAATAATCCGATTTTGCTCGAACTTTGTAAATCCTAATATTTGCATTAGTGCTAGGTCAGGTGTGAAAATGGACAATGTTGGTCCACTCCATCAAGTACCTCCCCCACAAAGGGTCAAAATTTTGAATAGTTACAACTCTCATAAAATGTGATGTAAGAGTTCGATTGTCTTCAAATTCAAAATTGTCTCCACACATCCAAATATTTTTATTAAACCAAGGTCTGGTTCGAATATGGAATATATCGGTCCACTCCTTCTGGTACCTCCCCTACAAAAGCTTGAAATTTTTAACATTTTCTAAATAGTATCACATCTCAAAATGAAGAAACCAAAGTAGTCCAAGGCTGGAACGTCGCAATATTATATGGAATTGGTTCCGGTCCGATACGAAACGGATAATACTGGCCCATTCCTTCAGAACCTACTCCAAAATCTCAGTAATTATAATAGAAGTCAATGTATATGTAAATAACCGAACGTTTGCTGAGGGTATACATCTGTCGGCAAACTCGACTGAAAATTTTTAACTTCTTTCTCCACTTGTTAATCCCGTCTGTAGGCATCGAAGGACAATCCTCTTAAATTATAAATTCTCAAAATAACATTATTTGCAAAAATTTAAATGTATTTGTTTGGTTTTCTTATAAATTACCACCTCCTACCTCCCAGCTATCCATCACACCCCCTCCCCTTCCCCAAAATCACATCCATCCGCTCGGCCAGGCATTCAATTTTAAAAGCTTTGTCATGTTACCAGTAAATATGCTCTTAATTATGGGTAAAAATTGACAACAATTCCATAAGTAATTGATGCAATCGACATGAGATTGTATTTCACATTTGGTTGGGCATACAACGGCAACGACAGCAGCAGCAGCAGCAACAACAAAATCGATGAGCAATTCAAGCCTCGCTCCAACTATCCGGCCATCCATCCATCCATCTATCTATCAATGGATATTTGGCAATAAAGCCAGTGTGCAGAACAACAAACCCAAAATAATGGCAGAGTGTTAGTGTTATTATCCTAAAAGGACCTATATCAACAGAAACATCAACGAAATCATCATCGGCATCATCATTATTTTCCCCAACAGAAAATTGTTGTTACGCCCACTCACCCACTCTCTTTTCGTCCGGCAATTGTTATAGTTATTTTTGGCCATTTTTCAGATAAGCAAACTCAAACAGACACATCCACACACACAGATGGAGAGAAATGTCCTCTTCTTATCCTGCGAATGATGTCTATGAGTTCTATGTATGTGTGAGTGCTTGTGTTTGGATATTTGACATATCCTGGTAATATTATACAAGCACTTTTCAAACAAACAATTCAACAATACATCATAGCCACCATGTGTCCACTCGGTACTCCTCTCAGCAATTCATCCGGATGGACGTAAACACACTCACACACACACACAATGGCAGAAATAGCCAGAGATATACACATTGTTTGGCCAGCAAAAATGTCCCTTAGAATGACATTCATTACCAATGTATATTCCGCACTTGGCCAATAGAGGAGAAGGAGAAGAGGCTTGGAGTAGTTGCAGAAGGATGGACACAAGTTTATCATTAGACTTGACGGACATTCTTGATAAAAATTCATAAAAATACAATTGCTTGATGGTTAGACGTGAAGTGTGTTTTTTTGTTGTTATCTCGAATTGAAGTGGGAAATGTAAGTTTGGTGGAGGGGCTGATGAAATGGGTTTACTTTCTTCTTTTCTTGTGGAGAGAATGGGGTGGGGGGATAATTTGAAGACAGATGAGTTGAGATTAGGCAAAGCCGTTTGGGAAATACTAGCTAAATTATTGCTTGACATTTATTTATGTCTTTGATTTCTTTACAAGTTACACACACACCTAAAGAAGTAAGAGGATTTGTGTGTTAGGCAGGTAAAGGATTACATCTTAACATTACATTTGGGAGTAGATAAATGTTTATATAAAATTCGTTCCTAAAAGTATGCATTGGATTAAGTTTAGATATAAATAGCGCCTTAAACGTTGATAGTTTGTTTTTGCTGGGAATTTCTAACAAATTCCCTATAAATTCCGAGAACTCCTGAAAGTATGCACTAGTATATGTTTTTTTAGATTACTTTTTTTGAGATGCCCATTTATTCTGGTCTACATTTGAAACGACTGGGTTCTGCGAATTTATTTTTTCCTTAAGAGATGCATCCGAGTTTTCTATAGAATAATTCCATTCAGCAGCTTTTCTGATGAAAAAATAATAAAGACAATATTTTTTGTCTTCATTCAGATCATTGTTTTCAATCATTCTACCACTTTTTCTGTACAAAGGAAAATATAACAACATTTTTCTACAAAAAAGGTCAAAACTGCTAATTTCAGCCAACATTTTCCATGGGAAAATTCAATGCAGCCAAATTTTTTTACAGAAAATATAGCTCGTATATAGAGACCCCCTGCTGGTTGTTCATAAAGTCTCCCTTTATCTCATCTCTAAATTATGTCTATCTCACGAATCTAGAGACTCCCATTCTCTTGTCTCTAAATACTCTATTCTCGTCTCTAGAGACCCCATTTCTCTATTCTCTAGAGACTCCCTTTCTCTCGTCCCTACAGACTTCCTTTCTCTCGTCTATAGAGACTGCCTTTCTCTGGTCTATAGAGACTCCCATTTTATCGTCTCTAAATAATTTCTTTCTCTCGGCTCTACAGACTCCCTTTCACTCGTTACTAGAGACTCCCCTTCTCTCTAGAGAAACCTCTTTTCTCGTCTTAGGGGCTCCCTTTCTCTTGCCTCTAGAGACTCCCTTTCTCTCGCCTCTAGGGACTCCCCTCCTCTCTTCTCTAGAGAAACCCCTTTTCTCGTCTTAGGGGCTCCTTTTCTTTTGCCTCTAGAGACTCCCTTTCTCTCGCCTCTAGGGACTCCTCTTCTCTAGTCTCTTGAGAAACCCCTTTTTTCGTCTTAGGAGCTCCTTTTCTCTTGCATCTAGATACTCCCTTTCTCTCGTCTCAAGAGACTCCCTTTCTCTCGTCGCAAGAGACTCCCTTTCTCTCGTCTCAAGAGACTCCCTTTCTCTCGTCTCAAGAGACTCCCTTTCTCTCGTCTCTAGATACTCCCTTTCTCTCGTCCCTACAGACTTCCTTTCTCTCGTCTATAGAGACTGTCTTTCTCTGGTCTATAGAGACTCCCATTTTCTCGTCTTTAAATAATTTCCTTCTCTCGGCTCTACAGACTCGCTTTCTCTCGTTACTAGAGACTCCCCTTCTCTCTTCTCTAGAGATACCCCTTTTCTAGTCTAGTCTCTTGCCTCTAGAGACTTCCTTCCTGCCGCCTCTAGGGACTCCCCTTCTCTCATATCTAGAGAAACCGCTTTTCTCGTCTAAGGGACTTCTTTTCTCTCGCCTCCAGGGACTCCCTTTCTCTCATCTCTAAATACTCCACTTCTCTCGTCCATAGAGATTCCCTTTCTCTCGAGATTCCCATTTTCTCGTTCCTAGACTCTCTTTTTCTCGCTCTAAAGGGCCCTTAATCTCGTCTCTATAGACCCCCTTCATATCGACTCCAGATACTCCATTTGCCTCATATTTGGCCCCACCTTCTATATAGACCCCATCCTTTTCTCTTGCCTCTAGAGATTCTCTTTCTCTCGCCTCCAGGAACTCCCTTTCTCTCATCTCTAAATACTCCCTTTCTCTGGCCCATAGAAATTCCCTTTCTCTAGATATTGCCATTTTCTCGTTTCTAGACTATTTTTCTCGCTCTAGAGGGCCCTTATTCTCGTTTCTATAGACCCCTTTCATGTCGACTCCAGATACTCCATTTGCCTCATATTTGACCCCAACCTTCTATATAGACTCCATCCAGAAGTAGCTTTCAACTCGTTTATATAAATTTACTTTATTTCACCACTGGGCCTCTCCCTTACTATTTTACATTTGCGCTCTATATATCGTCTATAGAAATGCCGAAGGCTCAGTACTACGAGTCTCCTTAGCTCGTCTTTTATGTCGACCCTTTTTACTCATCTATGGAGACTCGCTGCAAGCCGTCTTTGAAACTTCCTTCAATCCGTCTTTGGAGACCGTCCTTCCAATTCCGTCATTCCGCCCGTCTTTGGGGACTCCATTTTATCTTTCACTGATAAAACCCTCTAACCTGTCTCTGGAATCTCCCTTCAACCCTTCTTTAAAGAATTTTCCTAGTTCAGAGCCTCAATCTTCTTTACAGAACTTTCTTTTCCCTCCCTAACATTCGACAGTATTGACATTCTTTAGTTCATCTGTGCAGACTACCTTTAGCTCTTCTTGGGAGACCTCCTTTAGCTCGTCTTGAGAGACTCCCATCAGTTGGTCTTGAGAGAAACCCTTTTTTTTATGAAGACTCCATTTCGCTCATCAATGGAGCTTCCCTGCGGTTAGTGCTTGTATATGAAGTCCGCTCCCAGATCGTCTGTGAAGATTACCTTCGGCTCGTCTTTGGAGGCTGCTTTCAGCTTGCCGCTGGACACTTACTTCAGCTCGCCCATGGAGATTACCTTCAGTTCTTCTGTGGAGCTGAAAGCTCTATAGATCGCCTAAGCCTTACAATTTAAAATTTGAAATCGTTCCCTTTTCCCCAGTTCTCAGTTCGTCCTTGAAGACTCCCTTTCAGCTGGTCTGTGGAGGCGCTTTCACCTCGTCGGTGAGACTTCCTTTAGCTCGCCAATGTTGAATACCTTCAGTTCTTCTATGAAGTTGAAGGCTCTATAGAGGCATTCTTTTCAGTTCACCTAAGACTTACATATTAACATTTGAATTCGTTTCCTTTCTGATCTGTGGAGACCGCTTTTAGACTTCCTATAGCACGCCAATGGTGATTACCTTCAGCTCTTATATGGAGATTTTTTATTCAATCCGCCCAAGCCTTAAAAATTAGACTTTTAAGCGTTTTCTCAACCCCCCGCGAGAGTTTATGTGTCCATGTGTATGAGTTGCATGAGTGACAGGTATTTTAGCCGCTTTCGCGAGCGTGCTGGAGTTGAAAGTTGTGAAATGTATTTGTCATTCTTAATTAACATTTTAATTATGCAAAATGTATACATTAACACCTTTTGCTGTTATTGTTGTTGTTGGTGGTGCTGGCGGTGGCAGTGGCGGTGTCAGCATCGTTGTTCTCTATATGTTCACAAAAATTCTGTCAATTAGCAGCTTTTGAGGTAGAACATCGAAAATGCGGGCGTCGAACATGAGGTAGACTTTGTGGAGCCTTTGAATAAATAAATGTATGAACACATACATACTTTTAGGCGGTTGGGGGAGAGGGAGAGGGAGAGGGAGAGGGGGCCTAGTTTGTTTAAATGTATTAGGGAGGAATGGAGAAAAAAGTAAATTAATTGATTTTAAAATAATCCCCAAAAAACGTTATTTTAAATATTTTTGGGGGGTATGGAAAAAAAATATTTTGAATAAAAAAACAGTGTCCCAAAGTGAGGTTTTCCCAAATTATTTTGGATTTTTCGTTCGGTCCCTCTTTTAAGGCATTCATGTCTTTTTCGCTTTTTTTTTCTTTTGATGGGAAAAAACAACAACAACAGAATGATCTGTTCCAGATCTCCAGGAATGTAAAAGTTTTTACTACTATAACCGATTTTCTCTTTATGATATCGGAGAAAATTGCAGATTCTTGCAGGTTCTGGAACATACCAAAACAATACCTTATATTTTTTGTCCTATTTTAATCACCCTATTACACCTCCATTATCTTTTCGTGAGAATTCCTTTTAACAATTCAAATTAACGCATTTCTCTTACTTGCTCTTGCTTTACCTCCCCCCCTCTCTCTCTCACTCTCTCTCTCTCTCTGACACACACACACAAATGCAGGCCATAAATTCGCTTAAGCTGTGCATTTCTAATTGAGTTTAATTATGTTGTTGCGAACAAATTAACCGCAAGATTAAAGGTTATAAAGAAAAGACCATTCACACCACTACCAACACACTCACACACACAAAACACCTGCTCACCAGCATTACACAGACACACACACACATGTATGTGTGAGTAAGTAAAGCCATATCATTGTTACCGGTATCTTCTGCTTCATCTTCATTGTCAGCCGTAATTTATACATTGGTTGTGGAACATGCTACCCAAAGCTATTTATAAAATAATTTTCTCCACTTCCGCCTTAAGGCCTCCAAAAGCTCTATTTTTGCCTGCTCCCGGCTGCTGACTGACTTGCCGACGGAGCGTTTTCAGCACAACAGCCGTTGCATAGTAATGAGCTAATTAATTATATAAATGTAGCACGTTAAGTGTTATTAATGTAAACACTTTTTGTGGGGGGAGGGGGGTTGGGTCCTAAGGATGTGTTCCTTTGTAAATAAATATTTTTTGGTTGAAACACGTTTCCTCATAAATGATGACCTTTTGGTCGGCAACAAAAAAAAAAAAACAGGAAAAAAAACACAAAACAAAAATTCACTCAAGAAATTAGCGCCTTGATTTGAGCCAATTAACTGAGAGCAAGAGAACAAAACAAGATATATTTTTGGTTAATTAGGAGTATGTTATTCAAATTTTTCTTATGAAGGAATATTACTCATACGCCCCCTGATGATTATGAGAGTATATCATTGTAACATGTCTTTGCTGTTCGCGGAAGTACCAGGGGGCCTATGGTTAATTTGTCTTTACCTAATTCTCATGTATTTACTTATGATTCTTTAATGCTCTCTCTAACTCTCTCTCACGGCAAGGAAATTATCTCTATGCCCAGTGATCACATATCGGATAAAGAATTAGGTAAATAATTTTCTGTTTTTTTTTTGAGGTAAGGAGACAAAGGACACACAATGTCCTTCAGGGCAAATAACTATTATTTCAGTCGAATTTGTCTATAGGAAAAATCCACACCAGTCGAAGTTTTCTATATTTCTATAGTAAAGCCGAAATTTATCCAAGTTTTTGTATAGAAAAGTGATTTCATTCAAATTTTTCTCTAGAAAAATTCAATTCAGAAATTAGTTCAAACAACTTTAACACTTTCATTTTGCTTTCCCTCTCTCTCAGGATAGAAAATATGAAAGAAAATTGGTCCTTTGGGTCGTTCATAGGGGCTCCCCTTCAGCTCGTCTATAGTGACTACCTGTTCTTTCAGTTGGTCTGTAGAGTTATCCTATCCTGTAGGGACTTTCTTCATCTTGACGTTTGAGACCCTCATCAGAGACTCCCTCGTCTATAAAGATTTTTTTCAGATTGTCTATGGAAGCACCTCTCAGCACGCCTACAGAGATGACCTTCAGCTCGTCTATGGAGTGTCCATGATCCTCTCAGAAATAAAATAAAACAAGTAAAAAAGCTGTAATTTCAGCCGCGCCGATCTTTGAATACCCTCCACCATTTGGAACGGATTTGGCAATTCTCAAAAACAATAAAATCCGTTAAAAATTCTGTTAAAATCTTAAAAATACCGAATGTAGCTATTGGGGTCTATACGAAGACATGAACCTGCGTAGGTAACACTTGTCATAAGCCATTACAATATTCAAATGCGAAATGCGAAGATCGACTTCAGCGAAGTTCAAATACCAAATTTAAAACAATAATGTCGCTAAAATCATCCAATTACCGAATATCGGAAGGTACCGTTATATGGGGGGCTATACGAAGACGTAGACCTACACAGACAATTTTCTGTCTTAGGCTGTAGTATCCATTACGAACTTCACATACCAAATTTGAAACTATTCCGGTGAATAATGTCTCTAAAATCATCAAATTAGCGAATATCAGGAGGTACCGTTATATGGGAGCTATACCAAAACGTGGACCTGCATGGCCCATTTTCAATACCAAAAGTCTTGCAGACATAAGATAAATTTGAGCAAAATTTTATTTATCACTTCAATTCGTTCGGAAGCTAGAGTGATTTCCACAGACGGACGGACATCGCAAAATCGACATCGATTTGTATGCTGATCAAGAATATATATATTTTGTGGGGTCTAAAATGTGTATTTCACATTTACCCTCCACCATACTATGGTGAAGTGCAGTCTCTATTGACGATATAAAAAGATCGTCATGGAGATACTCCCTTCAGTTCGTCTATGGAGATACTCCCTTAAGCTCTCTATGGAGAGACTCCCTTCAGCTCATCTTGAGAAAATCTATCTCTCTCAAGATGACTCTCTTCAACTCGTCTATGGAGAGGCAGATCGTTTAGGGGTAGACTCCCTTCAGCTCGTCTATGGATAGACTCCCTTCAGCTCGTCTATGGACAGACTCCCTGCGGCTCGTCTACATCTGAGGAGACCACCTTCAGCTAGTCTATGGAGAGACTCCTTGCAGCCCATCTATGGAGATACTCCCTTCAGCTAGTCTATTGAGATACACCCTTCAGCTCGTCTATGGAGACACTCCCTTCAGCTCGTCGATGGAGACACTCCCTGCAGCTCATCTATGGAGGGACTACCTTCAGCTCATCTATGGAGAGACTCCCTACAGCTCGTCTATGGAGATACTTCCTTCAGTTCTTCTATGGAGAAACTCCCTTCAGCTTATCTTGAGAGGATCCGTCTCTCTCAAGATGACTCTCTTCAACTCTTCTATGGAAAGACAGCCCGTCTATGGAGAGACTCTCTTAATATCGTCTATGGATAGATTCGCTTCAGCTCGTCTATAAAGATCCGCTACACCTCGTCTCCCTCTGTTTCATCTGTAGAGACTCTATCCGGTTCGTCTATAGAGATTCTATCCGGCTCATGTACAGAGACTCGCTCCGCCTCGTCTAATGAGATTGTCTTCAGCACCTTTATCGAGACTCTCATCAGCTCGAGAAGCCCTTCGTCTCATCTAAAAAAAAACTCTTTCGTCTATGGAGACTCACTTTAGCTCACCTATAGAGACATACTACAGCTCGTCTATAAAGACTGACTTTTGCTCTTTTATGAGAGTCCATTACCTCGTAGACTCCCTTCAGGTAAGAGACTCTTTTTGGTTCTTCCATGAAGACGCCTTCAGCAGGTCTAGGGCGACTTTCTTAAACACATATTAAGACATCCCTTCAGCTCGTCTAAAGCGGCTCTCTCTTTAACCCATTCAACTCTCTACTTCTATCGAAACCCTCTCTTCCCCTCTCTTCCCCTCTCTTCCCCTCTCTTCCCCTTTTCTCCTCCCCTCTTCGTCATCTTTAAACACCTTCTCATCTTACCTCTAAGGGTTCTCTTCTATATTGTCGCCATGAACTATAATTTATCTCGAGTGTCCCCAGGGCTTTTACACCCCTACCTCACCTCTCTCTCTTCTTCTTCTTTTATGGATTAGATTTTATTGCTGTTTTCCTGATTTAATGACATTTTTTGCGGAAATATTTCCATAAAATCAGCATCATTTTGTTGCCGAACAAATTATGGTCAAATGTTTTGCTTATTATAAAATGACCCCTTCAAGCTAAATTTGATTTATATCTCATTTCTTACGACTCCCCCCCCCCTCACCTTTTTCTACACTCCCTGATGCGTTCTATAATCAAATGAAAAGTGAGAAGAAGCTAAAGGGATTTGCATGGGCAAGAAAGGGGAGCAGAAGGATGGGAAAAACACTACACATTTCATTTTAAATATGACATTTTTCATAAGCTTTGAATACTAATTTGTGCAGAGCTTAGCAGTTTATGGCGATGATGATGATGATGATGATAGAGTTGTTGTTGGCAGTGCGAATTGCAACACCATGACATTAAATATATGGCCATGATTTTACAAAATTGCATTTTTCCATACTTGGAAATGAGGCTGTTGCTTGGATGCCCTTAGACCCCCATCCTCATCCTGAGATTTATTTCCAGTTGGAAAAGAAGTTCTTTGCTTTTTCCCCCATCTTCAGCCAAGAGATTAAATTCTATGATGAAAAAAAAATCCAATATAACAACGAATTGCAAGAAAATTATTTAATTTTCTCAAATCTCCTCAGCTGTGCAAGGCTCTGGGAAAATATTATGAAAAGCAAAACCGAAAAGCGAGAAATAGAAAGGCAACGAAGAAAACTGCCAACATCTGCAAAATTTTAACAGATTTCTAATTATGGCAACTGACTAAGCGTGGCATTGGTGGCCATGCATTGCCTCGCCTTGGTCAGTTTCCATTTAAGATGCTGCCAACGACTCCATACAGAACTTGCACTTCATCATGGCGGTATTGTTCTGTTACACATAGGACCACATCCTTTTTTGTCTCTTTCTCTCTGTTTTCCCAACTTCCGCTTTCAGTTTGGTTCCTGGAGAAAAAAAAAACAGCCAACCTCCAACCATGACGCATTTTTACCTTGCGTGAGCCATAATTTTTTTCGCAACACCATTTGTTGTTGCCTTTGTTATTATTGGGGTTTATGAATCCATTCAGAACATTGTTGTTGCTGTTGTTGCAACACCATCATGACGCTGTGTAAGTTTCCGTTTCCCAACTATTGTATGGTCCTCCGACTGGTCAGTCCTTTGGCCAGCAGCTGTATTTGTTATGCGTTGCAATTTTTTGTTGTTGCCGCCATTCTCATGTGTCGCCCACACATACACATACATATTTTTATACATAGGTACCTGTCGCTTGTCATGCTCAATCTTGCAAATTAAGCAGAATTTAATAAAATCATGAAGTTCTGGCTGCACAAAAAGAAAAATATTTAAAAAAGTCCCAAGGTCATCTAATGTGGAGAACATGGGGAACATGTACCCTAGGCTTCTACTGGAAAAATATGCATTTCGGGTCCATCAACTGGAGAGTAGATGGATTTAAGTCTTTCTTCTGGAGAGTAGATGGCATTAGTATCCATGTACATGAGAGTAAATGGCCTTCGGGTCCAACTACTGGAGTGTAAAAGGTCTTCGGGTCCATCTACTAGAGAGTATATGGCCTTCGGGTCCATCTACTGGAGAGTAGATAGCCTTGGGGTTCATCTACTGGAGAGTAGATAGCCTTGGGGTACATCTACTGAAGAGTAGATGGCCTTCGGGTCCATCTACTGGAGTGTACAAGGTCTTCGGGTCCACCTACTAGAGAGTAGATGTTTCTCGGTTCCATCTGCTGAAGAGTGGGAGGTCTCTGGGTCCATCTACTGGAGAGTGGAAGGACTTCGAGTCCATCTACTGGAGAATAGATAGTCTTCGGGTACATCTACTGGAGAGTAGATGGTCTTCGGATACAATTTCTGGAGAGTAGATAGAATCCAGGCCGATCTACTGGAGAGTAGATGGCCTTCGAGTCCATCTACTGTAGAGTAGTTGGTCTTCGAGTCGATCTACTGGAGAGTAGATGGTCTTTGGGTACATCTACTGGAGAGTAGATAGTCTTCGGGTATATCTACTGGAGAGTAGATAGTCTTCGGGTACATCTACTGGAGAGTAGATGGTCTTCGGAAACATCTACTGGAGAGTAGATGGACTCCAGGCCCATCTATTGAAGAGTAGATGGCCTTCGAGTCCATCTACTGTAGAGTAGTTGGCCTGCCGCTCCATTTACTGGAGAGTAAATAGCCTTCGAGTCCATCTACTGGAGAGTAGACGACCTTTGGCTCCATCTACTATAGAGTAGAAGGTCTCCGGTTCCATCTTCTGTAGAATAGAGTGTCCCCTTTGGTCATCAGTACATGTCACCTGCCATCTCCTCTACAGTGGGTGTAACCTAGGGTCACCTACTTCACAGTAGATGCCACCAGGGCCATCTACTCTACAGTAGATGACACCTAGGGTCATCTACTATGCAGTAGATTACACTTTCACTCATCAACTCCTCGGTAGATGACACCAGGAGACATCTACTTCACAGAAGATTCCAACAGGAGTCATCTACTCTATCGTGGATGTCACCAGAAGTCATCTACTGCATTGTAGATGACACCTGAAGTAATCTATTCTATCTAAAATTGCTTCTGGAGGCATCTACTCTACTTAGATGGCACTTGGACTCATATATTCCATCGTAGATGGAAGCTGATGCCAACTACCTCATCATAGATGACAGCTGGGGACAACTACACCATAGTAGATGGCAGCTGTAGCCATCCCCTCCATCGTAGATGACATCTGGGGTCATATATTCTTTCGTAGATGACACCTGTGGTCATCTAATCTATTGTTCGTGGGTGGGGCCATCTACTCCATCGTAGATTGCAGCTGTGTCCATCTACTCCATTGTAGATTGCAGCTGTGTCCATCTACTCCATTGTAGATGACACCTGGACTCATCTATTCTATCGTAAATGGAAGCTTGGGCTGTCTACTCCATCGTTGGTGGCAACTTGGGCCATCTAGTTCATCGTAGATACCAGTTGAGGCCTTCTACTCCATCGTAGATGACATCAGGGGGCCAAAAGTTGTATTGTAGATGACACCTGGGCTCATCTACTTTCTCGTAGATACTTAGCCATCTTTTCGGTAGTATGTAACGTTCTTGTCTTACATAACACACCTTTGTCAAACTTTTCCCCAAAACTTTTTTTGCGTCCTTATTCCAACCTCGATTCCAACGAGAAAAACCAACATTCAAGTTATTCATCCGCAATTATCCCCAAACATTGGCATTTTAACTCGTAGCTCAAAGCTTGCCACACGAACTTGTTTTTCATGGCCATTCATTCGTGAACGCTTTGCTGGCTAAAAGAGATTTTAAAGTCTTCCATTTTTTTTTGGCAAATTTGACTTCATATCTACTCTCTCCCTTCTTCCAAAAAATTTCCAAAACAAAAAAAAAGAATGATGTTGTGTCTTTGTTGTTTTGTTGTATTTCCGCTTTTATCATATCCTGTTACCCCCCTCAAAAACAACAACAAAAAACAATAAGCCAAACTAAGCTGGCTGGGAATAGTGACTGCTGACTTTATCTCGGCATGCCAATGCCTATTTATTGTCCAAAAACAGTTTTAGACAAACAGGCATTAGCATACAAAATAACTACAGCAACTACAACACATCAGCTCTCCTACTCTTTTTCCAAAAATTTGTTCCAAACAATGGAGGAAATTTAAAGCCCTTCACTCACTTTCACTCCCCCACTCTCTTTGGCCATATTTGCTTACTCGCATGATTTTTTGTTTTTTTTTTTTCTCATTGAGCAAACGGTAATGGTTGTTGCTGTTTTTTTCTATTTTGCATTTCGGGCAATGTGTGTTTGATGGCATCTCTTTGTATGTGTGTGTGTGTCTGTTTGGTTATTCATGTTTAGTCAACA
The DNA here is from genome assembly GCF_030504385.1 of Musca domestica. NCBI lineage: Eukaryota > Metazoa > Arthropoda > Insecta > Diptera > Muscidae > Musca > Musca domestica. Next base: position 8,656,225 of record NW_026712277.1, read on the forward strand.
AGATTTGAGTATAAACTTAATTGCTCACTTGAATACGTATTTCCGGTTTTACGCATAACAATTTTTGTAACTTTGTAACATGTCCCCTGGTTTATGTGAGAGGCCGGATTGGGCGATAGAGTGTGTGTGAGAGAGAGAGAGAGAGAGAGAGAGAGTTAGAGAGGATGTGCTTTAAGGTTTGTCTTCAATATACATTTGATGTAAACAACATCATAGCCTTGTGGATTTATTGTGTATATGGTGGAATACAGTGACCAGACGGGGTATTGTGGAGGCCCCTTAAACTGAGACTAAGGACAAATTTTCTTTACAGAAAATGTTTGTGAAAATGGAAGGAAATCTCTTAAAACCTTTATTTTCAAATGTCTCAAGCTTTAAGCGACATATTTCCCTCAAAAAAAAAAAAAATATATAGAGCAGGATGAGACCATTTTTTTAATAAACAAGTGAAATAAAATCATACGGTTTTGCAGACAGATTTATACCCCCAGCCTTGAGTTATGATTATTCAAACTGTTGACGCTTTATGGGGGAGGTTCCAAAGCAGTTGGCCAATATTGACCAATTCGTATCTGACCAAAGACTAATAAAAATATTACAATGTGCCATATTTGGACTATATCGACTACTTCCTATACTTCATATGAGATAGAAGATAGAGAAATGGGACATGTGAAGTTTGAATAGAACCGGATGCTTATTTTGGATTTTATAATAGCTTTGATTGTTCAAAATTTTGAGGTACTAGAAGGAGTGCACCGATATATCCCATCTTCACACCAGACCTTGGGTAATTAAAAATATTAAGATGTGTGAAATTTGAAGAGAACCGGATGCCTATTTCGGATTTTATAATCGTTTTTGGTTATTCAAAACTTTGACCCTTTATGGGGGAGGTACCAGAAGGAATGCCATCTGCCATCTTTACAATAGATCTTGTGTTGCTGAAAATATTGAGATGTACCGAGTCTGAATGGAATCGGATGTTAATTTCGTTTATTTTTGAGCTTCATGAATATTCAAAATTTTGACCCTTTGTTGGGGAGGTACCAGAAGGGTTAGACCGATTTATCCCAACTTCACACCAGACCTTGAGTTAATAAAAATATTGTGATGTGTGTAATTTGAAGAGAACCGAATGCCTATTTCGGATTTTATAATCGTTTTTGGTTATTCAAAACTTTGACCCTTTTTGGGGGAGGTATCAGAAGGAATAGTCCGATCTCTACCATCTTTACAACAGATCTTTTGTTGGTGAAAATATTGAGTTATGCCAAGTCTGAATGGAATCAGATGTTAATTTCGTGTTTTCTGAGCTTTATGGATATTCAAAATTTTGACCCATTGTGGGGGAAGTACCAGAAGGAGTAGACCGATATTGCCCATCTTCACACCAGACCTTGATTTAGTAAAAATATTGTGATGTGGGAATTTGAAAACAATCGGACATCACTTTTTATAAGTGTTATAATTATTCAAAATTTTGACCCTATGTGGGAGAGGTACTTGATGGAGTGGACCGATATTGTTCATTTTCGCACCTGACCCAGCATTGATGGAAATAAGATGATTCGCAAAGTTGAAGCAAAATCGGATAATACTTTCTCTTTCTGTGCGCTAAATTATTTTCTTTGAAAATGTTGACATTTTGTGTGGGAAGTGCTAGAAGGAGTGGACCGATATTGCCCATCTCCAAACTCAATCTAAGTTTGATAATAATATTATGATGCACCAAGTTTGCAACAAATCGGATACTCCCTTCGAGAGTTATTTTGTGCAGCAGCCAAACAGACGGACGGATATCGCTATAACGACTCCAAATGTCCTGAAACGGATTTAGACTAAATAAACCTAGGATCTAAAACCGTTTTTCGATGAGGCACCTTTTGGCCGTATCAAATGATATATAGCCTCTGTAGCCCAATGGCTGAGGGTATAAAAACGCCTCAGACTGTAAGAAAAAATTTTCCCTCCAAAAAATTAGAGCAGGCTTTGAGACCAATTTTTTATTGGCATATCCTCTGATCCTGAGACAATATTTTTACTATCAAAAAATTATGATTTGCCATGGAAATTTTCAACCAAGCCTGGTTGAATCGGAGCTCCTGCAGGAAATCTGTTATTTATGGATTTAGGTCATACAAAAAAATTTTGATGAATCATTTTTCTATCAGGAAATCTTCTGTTCCGCCTGGCAGCACAAGATTCCATGTAGCGTGGCTTAATAAGATTTCCTAAAAAATTCTGAAATTCAGCAAGTTTTAATAGGTTTATTATAGGAAATAATCTAATCAGACCGTTCGGATATGATTTCCAATTGGAAATATTATTCTCCGCCTGACTTAAACTGATTTTACATCATTTCATATTCAGCCCTGGATGAAAAAATCTCCCCACAAAAATCGTCCTCTCAGCGTGGCTGAATAAAATTTGCCTCAGCGAATCTTCAATTCATCTGGGATCAATTTTGCCATAGAAAAAACCACCTCCTCAAAACATTTTACTTAAAGGCATTTCCACAATTTTTGGTCGACCACTGTCAACAGCATCGTCCATGGCGAAATAAGTGCTGTTTTTTTTTTTTTTGGAAATGCCCACCTCTCTCTCTCCCCTTTGCATTTAGCCACTAATGAAATAAACCATTGCCTGGCCTTTTTTCTCAAAACAAAAAGCCAAAAGGATTCGCAATTGTATCTTTAATTTAGAGCACATCCTGCCAGGCAGGCATGGCCCTGGGAAGAATGACGACCACTTGAACGGAATGTAAGCACGTTTTTGCGGTTAGACCAAATAGCTGAACAAAACTGGGAAAAACAAACGAAACCAACAAAATAACAACTAAGAACAACATCCGTTTCCGTTCAATGGCAACGGTAACAGACAATAACAACAACAACAGCAACAACAAAATAAAACCAATGGTTAAGTTAAAAAAGGGAGTCCCCTTAACCAGGCTACTACAATGGCAATGTAAAAGGCTACAAGTACCCCCCTCCCCACCAACCTAAATTCATTTTGGAATAAAGTACTTGGCACTGGTGGCAACCAATCTCCAATCATCCTCTCCATGTTTTCCATTCCCAAACCCAAATTAAATTTAATCAAGCCACAAATTCTTCAGCTATGCCCTGCTCTTCTTCAATTGCTTTCTTTAGATTATTGTTATGCACAATTGCATCAAAAATCCATTTGTTAACGCTCCATGGAATGCATTCAATGGCAGGAATTTTCCCCAGACCTTTAGGATACCTTTAAACGTGGAAGGATATTTGGCCAAGTCATGGATCTAGCCTGGCATGGCGAGGGAGAAAGGAACCACCACAATAACCATTAATTTACCAAACGAAGCCAGGCAACCTGCATGTGAATGGTATCCTGAAAATGCTTGGGCGCCATCCACACACCCAAAGACACACACACATTGGGATAAATGTATATGCGGTAAACACCAGTCGTGTAAACTCAGTCTTTCAAACTTACCGACAGCATGATGTTATCCGGTATTTTCCTATGGCCTAAATCCAAATTCGCGGACATGTATCTCAACAGACCTCATGTACACTCACTCACATATGCATATGTAGACGTCTGTGTGAATTGCAAATGTCAACAGAATTACATTAATTTCACGTTACATTATATTAGGGGATACATATTTCCCACACATCAGTATTGGCTCAATGCTCTAAACCCGAATAATGTGGAGCAAAATGGGAAACTCAGGAGACTTTTAAAAATTAGAACCTGAAAATAGTTTTTTTTACTAAAAAGAAATAAACCGGGTTTAGATTTTTTCTAAAAAACAAATCATATTCGTGATCTGAGGTCAGTTTTTTCCAAAGAAAAGTGCATCCTCGGGGGCTAAGGTTAGTTTTATAGGACAAAAAAGTCAATCTCAGCTCCTGAGGTCAACTTTTTCTATAGCGGAAAATGTATCGTCAGGAACTGAGGTTAGTTTTTTTCTACAGAAAAAAAATTCATCCTCAGAAACTGGGGTTAGTTTTTTTATAGAAAAAAGAAATCATCCTCAGGAATTGAGATTAATTTTTTCTATATAAAAAAACCATCCTCAAAGTTAGTTTTTTTATGGAAACTTAGTTTTTTTCATTAATATAATATTATTATTGATTTTTGAAAAAAAAAATGTCTGCTTTGGGTGGAAATTTATTGGGCGCCATTTTGAAGTTAATTAAAGAAATTCATTTAAGGGCTCGAGGACCAATTTTCTATAGAAAATGCCTCAAATGACAACAAAAAATTTTTATTTTAAGATTTTTTATTCAGAAATACATAACCCCGACTCTATGGGAAAAAATTACCTCATGTTCAAAAAACAATTTCTCATCAGTTGGAAAAAGTTCCCTACCTGCATTAACATTGGGCGCCACATTGGGGTAACTTTTTTTATTAAAAATCCCTGCACAAAATCCCTGTGGATTCCTTTTTATACCCAGTGACCGAAAAAAGGCTCATGAGCTGAACATAGCGCAATATTTCATTGGGCAAATATTGAGAAATGAGCTCGGGATAAAGCCAATGAAATTCCAAAAAGTGCAAGAACTTACACCGCACCGGAAAGAAAATAGACCCAAAAGAGCTAAAGAGTTGCATCGCTTGGGAGAAAGTGGTGAACTGCCGAATTTGGTTTTCTCCGATGGGAAAACATTCGTTGTGCAGCAGAAGTCCAGTTTGTAAACAAACAAAATGATCCTCAAGCAAGCGCTTCGCAGAGAATGAGCCAAAATACTGCAGAGCAACATTCAGGCAGCATGTGACGGTTTCATTGGCCGTTTGAAGACCATAATTCGTACCAAAGATGACCAATGCGGACAAATCTAAACTTATTCTAGAATTTGATGCTATTTCCGACCTTTTTTCTTTCATTCAATAATATTTAACATTTAAAAAAGCTGTAAGTTCGGCCGGGCCGAACTTTTAATGCTCTCCACCATTTGGTACAAACTTGGCAATTTCCAAAAAAAGAAATAAAATCCGTTAAAAATTCTCTTAAAATCTTAAAAATACCGAATGCTTATACGACGACGTGGACCTGCACAGGCAACTTTTGTCATAAGTTATTACAATATTTAAATGCGAAACTTGAAGAAAAATCTGTTTATAATGTAGCTAAAATCATCAAAATTCCGAATATGGGGGTACCGTTAAATGGGGGCTATATGAAAACGTGGACCTACGTGACCCATTTACGAACTTAACCTGCCTACTGGCAAAATATACATGTGTGCAATTTTAGCCTTCTATCACAATTTGTTCGAAGGATAGTGTGATTACAACAGACAGACAGAATTAGAATTTTACGCTGGTCAAGAATATATGTACTTTGTTGGGTCTGACATGAGTATTTCGAGAAGTTACAAACGGAATGACAAAATTAATATACCCTCCATAGTATGGTGGAGGGTATAACAATGTAAAAATTATGTCGTTTGACTTTTTTACAGTTTTTTTTTATCTCACCCTGAATATGTATGGTAGAGGGTATAATTCTCAGGGAATGTTGAACGTTTTTATCTTGAAAAAAATGTCCAGGAATATTGGGTTCCCTTTTTTCTATAAAAAACAGACCTTGAGGGTCTGAGTTCTTTTTCATCTATTTAAAAAATGAATCCTTAGAATTTGAAGATTATTTGCATAGAAAAATAATTCCTCCGATCCCGATGTCTTTTTATAGAAAACTGTCCAATTAATTTGATTTTTTTTTTATATTTTATTTGTACTCAGAACCCCAGGAACTTTCCGACTATAAATCTACCCTTGCCCCCGAAAAAATCCAATAAAAATCTTTTCTTCCACCTTCATCCCTTTTCTCTTCCTTTTTATTATTATTCCTCACATATACAATGACAAATAATTTTCTTTTTCGATTTTCATTTTGTAGATACGTTGCGGCAATGTCTGGACCGCTGCCATTGTCCCACCATGATCATGATAGAAATCACAATATCGAACCCTCGCGTAATCGGAAAATTCTCGACGCAATCGCAAACGTTGTAACTCGGTGGCGGAACATTTTTTCAAATCATGTTCGATTTTATGCATACAGGGGCGACATAGATCCAATTCTGTATTGAAATCATGCCAGTAATCTCCCTGCGGTATTTGCTCACATTTATGGCATTTAGCCACATTCAGGGGGCTACAGATTACCCCAATAGCGGGGAGTATCTTTCGGCGGCTGCCAAATGCTGAGGAAATGCGTAGTTTTGGACGTTCAACGTGATGGGGATATGTTGAGGGACTACAAAGATAGATAAAGAGAGAGAAAAAGATTAAGAGAGAGTAATTAGTTGAGCTTTAAGAGCTAAGTTATAGAAGAGCGGAATTCAAGTTTAGAAATTTCTCTCTTTTTAAATGAAAAGAAGTAATTCCCGTTTACTTTATGGTATTTGAACAATTTCAAATATAATATTATTAACTGAAAAGAAATAATTCTCATTTACCTTAATTGCAATAATATTATAAAATAAAGGGAAATAATTCTCCTTCAGTTTGTATCAAATTTCCTAAATTACCCCGGTGTTAAAAACCTTTCTTTATCCTTCCTCGCCGCTCCAATATTAAACGGTTTGGCTGCATTCCTTAAGGGTTTCCTTGTTTCCACATCATAGCTGCCCACACATGGCATATTGGCATTTGAGGGACCCAATAGCCTTGGAGCCTTACTGGCAAAGGCCGAATAACCTAATTTTGAAGGCCACTAAAATTCACAAACTTAAAATTTACATTAAAATGTATTTAAAAATATGGGCCCACCTTAATTTCCAATAAATTCCTCTCATCAACTCTTGTTGCTGGTCCAGGACTCAGGAAAACATCGCCCTGATGTTGGCGCATAAATGATGTTAAACATGGCCCTCGCAGCGGCAGGGTTACACGTTCCAAACTCGAGCCGAAAGCCACTTTTGGAATTTCCGGTGGATTGACAACATAAACGAAACCTGGAAATTGAAATGGGAGACGGAGAATTCAGATATACTTATTTTTATAAACCTAACCTTAAAATGTTTAAGGTTTTGTTAGAAAATCCTAGTTGGCAACTCTAATTCTCATTGAGGACACAAACCACAGTTTAGACGATGAACGTAAATCGAAAAGTCCTACAATTTCAAACAATAACAAGTTCTTATTTGTTCCAATTGGAACACTGATTCTACTGAAATAATTATCTTTTAGAGAACATCTGTATACCAATTGGAACCAAAGGAAATTTTTCCAACTACGAAAATTTGAGAAAATAATTGAAGAAAATTTAGCTCTAGAAGAAAATGAACCCTGTGTTAAGGACAAATGGGTTCCGAAAAAAAACTCAATTGGTTTCCAATTTTGAATGTGAAAATGTATTGGGCGCCATCGGGACCATTGGTGATTGAGAAATCTATTTCAGGTCCTAGAACTAATTTTTCTCCTATAGAAAAAAGTCACTTCCCCACCTGAGAACACATTTTTTCTATAAAAACTTATTTAAAAAATTGGTTTAGGCCATTGGTAAGGGATAAGGGATTTGTATTGGGCGCCATTTTGAAAGTATTTGATTAATTTATTCAGGTTCTTGGGGCAATTTTCCTTTTTTTACAAAAATCGACAGCCATCAGACTCAGGCCCTCAGGACATCTCTAGGAATTAGCCCAATATTGAAAGTTTTTTTTAAAAACCTGATTTGGTTCAAAATGTATTGGGCGCCATTTTTAAGGTAATTGAAGAAATTAATCTTAGACCCTGCAGACAGTTTTTTGTATATAAAGAGTCATTAAGACATGTTTCTTGTACAGAAATCAATTGACCTCAGTCCCTGGGAAGATCAGAAAAAAGTGGCAACTGGCCCTGAGAAACTCTCTCTAGGAGAAAGTCCTGCTGACAACCAAAAATGTATTGGGCGCCATTTTAAAGGTAATTAAAGAAATTGATCTCAGACCTTGCGTTAAAAGCCTTGGCGAAAATTTTTTGTAGAAAAAAACTAACCTCCGATCCTCAGAAAATCAGGAAAAAATTGTTATCTAGTTATTGTATAAAATTAATTTGGATCAAACAATGTATTGGGCGCCACTTTGAATGTAATTGAAGAAATTTATTGGCTCTAAGCACCATTTCCCTAGAGAAGACTGTAAAGCTGATTTTTTATAGAAAACAGGCGATCTCATGTCTGGGGAAGATTTCTTCTGTAGAAAAATGTAATCTTTGAGAAATGTCCTCAGATTGATCTGAGAACATTAAAAAGCAAAGTTTTAAAAAAATTCGACATTTGACTTGGGGAACGGTTATTTTGTAGAAAATATGTACCTAAGACTTCGGCACACATCCTATCTACAGAAAACTGGTGGCCTGAGGCTTTAAAGGAACATTTTTCTGTGAAATAAGTAATAATGGCCCTCGAGGGCAATTTTCTTCAAACAAAAAAAAAAGATATCTAGCCCTGCTCACAGATTTTTTACTCAAGAAAATGTGACCTTTGTTCTTGGGATTAAATATTGAAAAAGGGATGTGAAGCCCTAAGCAGATTTTTGTATATTTATTTATATATATATTTTTTTACAAGTCTCCCAAGGCTTCTAGAACAACTTTTTATCTTTAAAAGAAGTGATCTCATAGCAAAGAAATGGTTTACCTCAAGTCCTGAGGGCAGTTAACCTTGAGATTTTGTACAAAAAATTGGACCTCAGGGACTTTTAAGAATTATTATTCTTTTTTTTTATGTGAAAAATTTTTTACAGACGAAAATGACTTCAGGCTCTTAGAACAATTTTTTTTATTTAAGTTTTTTTTTTTTTTTTTTTTTTTTTGGCTGAGGCTCTTCATGGAAAAAACATGAACTAATAATTTTTCTTGGTTGCAATGTCCATTCCATTCCATCCATACATTGGGCGCCATTTTTCAGTTGGTTATAGTTTTTTCTATTGGAAAAAATCTGTAGAATGAAGTGAACATTTTATAACTTGAAAAATGGCGCCCAATGTATGTAACAGAAGATCAACATAATTTTATGTTAAAAAGGTTTATTATTTAATAAAACGGATCTACTCGGGTAGTATAGTACCAAAAAAAGTTGTCGAGGACCCGAATCGAAGTATTTTTTTAGAAAAGTTTCCATTTTTTGTAAATACCTCTTTGCTTGGCCCGATTTCTTATCAATTGGCTCTCTTTGCGTTGAGCCCTCAATTTAATTCTCTCCTCCTGGGTTAATTTCTTTAAAAACATATTTTTATTGTTTCACTTTCACTATCTTTTCTTATCGCGTCGGATGTGGTGCCTTAAACTTATTGCAAAGAACTGAAATGAAGGTTATGGTAACGTTGGGCGCCAAGCTACTACTACTACTACCATGACCTAAACCTAAATGGATTTTCAATAGAAATAGAAATCAAACGCACGCGGAATTTTGTATTGAGGAAGCTAATGGTTGTTTAATTGGCCTTTCTCCACACACACACACGAACACACACACCCACATACACCGATGGCAAATATTAGAATTTACGCCAGCAATGGCATATCACGCACTAACTAACAGGAATCAATCACGATATTGCACGCATTCTATAATGGCGATATTCCAATATTTTATGGTTTTTGTTGTTGTGATTTGAAACCAAGTTGAGAGGTAATCAATAAATATGCCATAAAATAACAACAAGGACACAGGTTTAACATTTACCTCCATTGCTACCGCGTATTTGAATTGCTAGGCAGGACTTCCAGAATATTTATTGTCCAAAAGCCCTTATTGATAATTCTGTATTTTTTATCAAATTTAAATTTTTGTTTCAATGACTTAAACATTTTTCGTTTTTTGTCCTCAACATGAAATCCGTAGATTTTTTTAAATTCCATGCCTGTCCTCCACTGCTTCAATTTCAAATCAGGATAATATTTTATTAAAATTCCTTGTTTGTTATGCTTCTTGTTTTCTACATACCTTCCATATTTGATTTAGCAGTCCTCTCTGTTTAACCAAATCTTTAATTTATTCTCTCCTTCTCCATTTGCAAAATGCAATTTTGGTCCGCAGTTACGTAGAAATTTTCTTCAATTTTTTTTTTCCTTTTTTTTGCGGAGCGAAATGACAATATTGGCGCTGTTATACGCTTTCTTTACGTTTTAAATTACAATTCCCACTGAAAATTCAACGACGAAGAGACGAGAAATACAAAAAAAAACACAACAACAAAACGTAAACAAGAAAACATTAATAAAATTTCAAAATAGTTTTTTATTTTGAAAACTTTTCGCTTTGCTCCTGTTTTGCATTTTGTGGGTATTGCCAGTGCAATGCAACGGCCAGTATGAATGGCAGAGGGGTAGTCACAAGGAGAGAATTTTTACTCTTAAGACAGGATAAAGTTGTCCTTAATTTTTATTGAAATCAAATTTTCAAATTTTTATACCCTATATTAACAACCCAATGAGAACACGACATGAAAAATCACAGCTGTCTTATTTTCAGACTTTTTGGGAAATACGTTTCAAAATTCCGAAAATAGGGCGCTATACCAAAAAACACCTCATGGGGTCTTGGGGATATTTCTAGGTGAGAAGATTTAACTTTGCTTCCATTATATGAAGGAGGGATTGAAAAATCGTTTTTAAGCAACGTAGCGGCATTTCTGTTTGCCGAAACCTCTGCCTGAAAATCCTGCACTTTTCCTGCTGGCTGACGATCAAAAAATTCAAAATATGCATCTGGTTCTCTTTATATTTCGCTCATCCCATTATTTCTAATAACACAAGATCCGCTGTGAAGAAGGGATATATCGGTCCACTCCTTCTGGTACCTCCCAAACAAATGATTAATTTTTTTTGAAATACAAAACGTCCATAAAACGCGAAATAAGTATTTGTTCTCTTCTTATTTTACACATCCAAACATTTTAGGTTGCCATACCCTTCTGGTTCCACACCCACAAGGGGCCACAATTTTCAATACTTATGTCTGCCATAACTTGCGAGCCAAGTTAGCTATTCTTTACAACTTGCTATAAACATGGAATTTATCGGAATTTATGATTTCGCATAAAATGGATAATAATATTTTTACCTGTATTAGATGAAGTCTGAAAATAGAATACTTCGTTCCACTATGCCTGAAAACTCACTCACAATTTCTAAAAATTATCACATATCTCATATAAAGTGAAGCAGATAGTCGATATTGTCCAAACCTGGCACGTCGCAATATTTATATCATATTTTTTTATATCCAATACGAAATGGACAATGTTGGCCCATTCCTTCGGAACCTACTCTATAGAGGGCCAACAATTTGAATAATCATAACAGAGGGCAAAATATATTTAAATAATCGAACATTCGCTGAGGGTATATATCTGTCGGCAAAACCGGTTGATACTTTATTTACTTGTTTTATTTAATGTCTTATTTTAAAAATAATATTATATAATATTTAAAAAAATGTTTTGACCAATTTTTAGGCTTAAAATTATAAAAATTTAAACCATAAAGACATTTTCAATTTCAAATCTGGCTTAAGAATTGTTGTACTCAGTTTCGCAAAAATCTGCTTGAGACATTGATGTCAAACCAACTAATCTCTTTCTTACTTAACGTATGTCAGCCGTTGCTTAAGAAGAATCCTTACTCTCCCAAAAATGACTTCTCTTGTCGTAAGGATGTAATTTAGCAAAAAGATGACCTTGATTATCTTACCATTCGATAACAAAATTTATTTTCTTCTTTCTGTCTCTCTCTCTATTACAGTACTGTTGTAGGTCAACAAATTGTATTCATCAGAAATATAAAGAGCAAATTCATTTTTTTTTTTTGCAAAGAGTGACCTTGAAGAGCTAACAATCTATAGAAGGCCAAAAACAATAGTTGTGCTCTAATTTAATTCTCCACTCTCTCATTTTATAATTTCATTTTTAACACCACTTTTTTCAATGCATTTTGTAAACGGTAAAAACTTTCCATTACATTTGTAATAACTCTCAAATACCACTTCCTCTCTCTTTCTCTAGCACTTTCTTACATTTCCTCTCTCGCTCTCACAAAAAAATTCCAGATTTCTAACACACAACAAAACCACCCTCATATTACCATACAATAATGCCTTGTGTGAAAGAGCAAGATATATGTATGCGCACTCCCTTAAGTTTTTGTAACGGAAATGAGCATAGATAATTCTAATGATCTTTGAGTGTATATGTGTGTGTGCGTGTATGTTTTGAGTAAAATAACAAACTAAAATTTTATGTATAGGTATTTTCTTGATACTCGTTTTAAAGGAAATGGGAGAACGAAAGATTCCTGATGTACAAGATTAACAACACGTGCATCTTTTGTTTTGTTTTCCATTTCTTGTCTGTTTTTCTTTCTCTGCCATTCTAGTTGTGTCTTTGCATCGAAATTTACTTAAAATCCTGTAACAATAGCAACTAATCGGTGACCTTGGTTTCTTTCTTTTGAACCGATGAAAATCCTACATCTTTGGTGGGTGTTCCAAGAGCAGATGTTACAAATTCTGGCACCCAACGCAAATGCTCAGGAAAATTTAAAGAAAATACCAGAGAGTAATGGCAAAAAATTATAGCTAATATTATTTTATTTAATGTTATTTGTATGTGAGGTGTAGGAAAAGGTACAGTTGACAATTAGTTTTAAAAGTGAAAATAATAAGAAAAAAAAATGACAATTGAATTGAAAAAGGTATTACAAATAAGGTGAAGGTTACACTAAATAAAATTAAGAGCCAGTTTATGTATTTCGGAAGAAAATGAACTCGAAAGAAATAGTAAATGACTGGTCTGTTCCAGAACTGCTAGAATGTAAACGTTTTTACTACGATACCCGATCTTCCCTTTATGATATCGAAAAAAATGCAAAACTAGTAGCTTCTTGCAGATTCTGGAACAGAGCAGATGTCAAAATCATTTGAAAAGTAAGAGGTCTAAAAACACTTGGATGGAAAAATAATCAAAAAATGCGTGGCGCCCAACGTAAAAAATGTACATTTTCTGGTAAAAGATGCCACAGTTATCTGAAAAACTTACAGGTCTTAAAATTAGAAAATTTGCGAAGGGATCCCACGTAACTAGACTTCTATATGATTACTGATTAGATGACACCCAGTCTAATAAAATTTTCAAAATGCCACAGTTGTCAAAAAAGCTAAAGGTCTAAAAATTAATCAATTTGTATATTTTTCTAGTCAATTATGCAGTAGTTGTCTAGAAAACCAAGGGATTTAAAAAAAATCAAGCAATTTGTGATATTATCCCACGAAGCTAGAGTTGTTTTTTGAAACACTGTTTGGGTGGCGCCCAACGTAAAAAATGTACACTTTTTTGAAATGTGGTATTTTTTTTTAAATAAAACATGCCACTGTCACTTTAAAAAGCTAAGGGATCCAATGAGAAATTAATTTGTAAATAACACGGTTCCTCTAACAAATTCCGCGAATTGGTAACTTGATGACGTTTCACTCTCAAGAGATATGAAACAAAATTCGCGTGGCGTCCAAATGTGTACTTTTCACAACGAACATGTACCAAAAAAGTCTGAAAATCTCTTATTTTTTTCGTACTGCTCCATGTTCGTTGGGCGCCACGCAAATATGTGGCAAAACATACCTAAAAAAATAGCATTCCAGGGATGTCCTTAGAGCACTCAACTACGTTGGCCAGAGAGTAGGCTGATATGCTTCAGGTTAAGGTTATTGCAGTAGCATTTATTGACGGTTTATATAGTGTGTTGAAAGTTCAATATTTTTATAGAAAGTAGACAGGGTAAGAATCCTCTCAAAATCTACAAAACAAATAAAAAAATTAAGTAAGAATGAAGCTTAACTTCTTGGTTTCTTATGGGAAACATGCTTCCATGATGTCCGAACAAGAATTCAGGTAACATTATTGAGAGGCGCCCAACGACCTAAATTTTAATGTTTTTATGAAAGAAATACGAAATAAAATCAGTTATTATACCCCTAATTTGTAGAGCCTTACATAACAAATACATTTATTATGAGGAATTTGTGAGAATTAACAAATATGTGAGAGGAATAATCTCCTTTGAATCGATTTCTACCAAATTTTCCGAGGCTTTTGTGCTCTTTATATTCGGACTTATATTAACCATTAGGTGCACAAATCGTTTAAAATCGGATAAAGATATATATGGGAGCTATATCCAAATCTGAACCGATCCCAATAAAATTCGGCAAAGGTATTTCTGAGCTGTATTTGATATATTTCCCCAAATATCGGACAAAAATAACAAATCAGATGAAACGTATATATGGGAGCTATAGTTATATCTGAACCGATTTTGATCAAATTTGGCATACTTATTTCCAGGCTTAATTTGGTCGAATGTGCGAAATTCCATACAATTTAACACGTTTGGTGCACAATAAAATGCAAATCGGACAAAGATATATTTGAGAGATATATTTAAATTTTGAGCGAATATCTCCAATTTCTGTAGAATTTGTCATTGGATCAAACGAATTTGAAAAAATTTCATCCGGATCGGGCAATAATTTTTTTTTATACTTAGTTTATAAAAATGCATGGACAGACGGACAGAATGACGGACGAACATGATTAATCGACTCAGAATGTAATTCTATGCAGGTCATCAAAAGGAACTAGGGGTCTATCCTGTTGCCTGTTACAAACAAATGCACAAAGACATGTATTTTCTAATTTTTTTAGATGGCGCCCAACGAATTCTTCAGATAAAATTTGCGCAAGAAAATATGTCGAAAGTAATTATTTCAACGGAAATGTTTCTGTTTAAAGTTGCTGAAATAGAACTCATTGATGGTCTACGTATTGGGGGGAAGGTCAAGATTTTTTTAGAAGGATCAAACAGTGAGAACCTTCTCGAAAACAAAGTAAGAAATAGTATTTTTTTTAAACCGAACCACACCCCTTTGATTTCTTGTAGAAAACATGCTCCCAACCAATGTTCCAGAATATTTCTACTGTGATAACCGATCATTCCTTAATAATATTGAAATAACAGCTTAAATTAATATGAAGTTGTGCAAATGTGCAAAAAAAACTATAAATACATGTCTTTTGTAAACTTTTTTGGATGGCGCACAAAGAATAAAATTCAAGTTTTTGAATAAAAATTTTGCAAATTTTTTTGGGAAATTTTTAATCCACCGTTGTTCCGGAGATCCCTGTACTTGAATATGCTTCAGAATAAAGTTATTGAAATATAACTTAGTAATGGTTTATATATTAGGGTAAGGTCAGGCATTTATGGTAAAGTAAATGATGAGAATCTTCCCGAAAATAAGAAGAAATCTTTTAACGAATCTAAAACGAATCTGTTATACTTCTTATGAAATTAAAAGATCAATGTTGAAATAAGTCAAAGTTGTTGTTCCATCCATTCATAGAATATATGTGAGGAGAGCTATGAAAATTTTGAAAGTCCTAGGTGAGAGTTACACTGTTAAACTTGTTAGGTCTGCACTTTTCGACCCATTTTTGAAACCATAAAATCAAGGTAGGGCTGGAGTAGTAGTAGGATTCCAATTTCATTTCTAGAATATATGTGAGATAAGCTATGGTAAATTTAAGTGTCCTTGCGCTGTTAAACTTGTTAAATACGAGCAGAGCTGTTGTTATGAATAAGGATTCCAATTTTATTATTGGGGTCGTCACTTTTCAGCCTTTGGTGACCTCTAAATTAAAGCAATTCCATTGTGATTGAACCATTTTGGATAGTCCATGTTTGGTAAAACAACGAACTTTTCTGTCCTCGTTGAAATTTATTTTTCTGAAATTTAAAAATAAAATTAAATAATTTTTTGAGAAATTATCAAATTATGCACTAACCATTTAAATTTTACAAATTTGTTTAGACCCAAAAACGGTGTTTCAATTTATGAATTTCCTGCCTCTGTCTCTCTCTCTCCTTCGGATAGCCTTCCTGTATATATGGTTTTGAGTTACGCTCCTGTTGTAATCTTAGATAAGATTGCTGTAAATAAAATAAAAACGAAAAAACTGCAAACAAGAATTTACATTAACACAAAGTTTTTTTTTTTTTTTTTTTGGTGTGTTCTTCTGTATTTCTTTTACTTCTCCTTTTTACCAGTCACACGGAAAGAAAACCAACAGCACCCAGTAGTGGCAGAAGACATGCAACAATTTGTTGTTGTAAGCAGTTTCAATTCTCTTTCATTTTTTGTTTTTTGATTCTCATTAAAACAATGTTTACATTTTTTGAGTTTATTTAACGCAAACTAAGAGGATGAACAACAACGGCAACGAGTCCTAGAACACTTTGTGGTTATTTGCTTGTTCCACAATGAGGCTTCTTCGTGTGTACGTGGGTACATATGTGTGTGTGTGTGTTTATGTGTCACTTATGAAAAAGTAGTTAGCACTAAGTTTATTTGATTCTGTTTTTTTTTAAGTTTTATGTTTTAACCCCGCAGAAACTTGTTAAACCCAAAAAGAACAGCCACTGTGATATAAATATTTCATCATATGGAATACATCACTGCCACTGTTCCCTTCGATTTGAACAAAGAAGGCAACAACAAATGGCAATCTACACGAATGCAAAGGACGTAGCGGAAAAATTCCATTATTTTTTCTTAATGGCGCCCAAATGGAAAATGTTGTTTGGCACTGTGAAATTAAAAAGAACAGCCACTGTGATATAACTATGCTAGGGCAAAAAGAGAGTACATCACAAGCAGTCGTTCTCTTCAATTAGGGCACAGTAAAGAAAGGGGATTCCATTGGAATATCAAATACTGGAGCATTAGAGTTATCAAATATTGGAGGATCGGATATAACACTTGACGATTTTACATTAAAAACAAAAAGAACAGCCACTGTGATATACATAGAAGAGAATTGTATGTGAGATACATCACAGCCACCATTCTCTTTGTTTGAAATGTGGGAAGGAAATTCACTTTTTTAATATTTTTTTGTTTTGTTTTTTTTTTTTTTTAAGACCACTTTTTTATGAAATTTGTTTTGTGAAGTTTTCAAATCACCGCAATATAAAGGAAAATCACTGTGATATGTCTATAAAAAAGAAACATATCACAACGATCGTTCCTTTTATTGAAATGATCATCAATTTGAGAATAATCAATTGAATTTCCAAAATTATTTTCACTTTCCAAGACGTCATGATCTGATATAACTAAAGGAACATAACTGTGATATATCCTTAATAAAAGGTTGACAAAATTTCCTCATATCACAACGATCGTTCCTTTGATTGAATTGATCATTTGAAGAAGAAAAAATCAAAAACATTTCCGAGAATTAAACAAAATATTGCGGTAGGTTCTCACTTTTACACTTTTGATACACTTTCACACACTTGGAATTTATTGGGACTTTAAGAACATTTTTTTATTATTTTGAAATTTATTGGAACTTTTTAAGCAGCGAATTTCAATGGTTGTCTAGCTTTATGAGTCCAAAATGTTATCACTAAAGCCTAAACGACCACTGAGACTAATTGCTTTTTTCACCTTTAATTTGTTTTATTTCTATATTTCCAAACACTTCTTTTCCTTGGGGCACTGTACATTTTGTTGCATGTTCTAAAATTATAGCACGAGTGTTCGGTCTAGTCACTGACTCCTAAAACAAACACAGAGACTATACCGACAATCGCCATTTAATTTTAAAAATTCTCTATGAGTTGTTGGTTTGGCGTCACTTGCTTACTTTCTCTCTCTCTCTCTCTCCCGCTCACACACACTGTATCACTCTCTTTCCCTTTTTTTTCAACGAACACAAAACACTTTCACATATTTGCTCTATTTTTTTGGTTACTCTCCCTCTCTTTCTCTCACTTCACACACTCACCTTTGGCTGGCTGATTATTCTCCCTCAGCATTGAGACACACTTTGCCCAGTGTTGAACCATGCGCATGTGTGCCCTTTGGAAGCCGACAACAAACTGAACAAATTGCATCCCAATGATGATAAGATAGTTTCCTTGGTTGCCACTTCTTAAGACACTGCTACTCACTCTCTGTTTTAAGATGGTTTTATTTCCTCTTTTTTTCACTTCTCTCTCGCACTCTTTTCTTCTCCCCACAATTCAATACAAAGCTGTTATTGTTGTTATTATAAGACAAACTTCACCCAGTGATGGTTGGGGGAAATGTTTTTTTCCTTTTTTTAATGGATCATCAAACTGCTGGATAATGTTTGCCTTATAATTGTCAATCTTCATCACATCAAAGGAAGTGATGGCAAATGCTTCTTGTGCTGCTGGAGGATGTTGTTCTCTTGAGAATGAACATTAAGTGACTGATACTCTTAGTTGGATTCTGCTCAATATTTATACAGAAAATAACTCAATCTCAGGATTAACTGTGATTTTTCTGACCAGCCAACCTTTCGGCGGCAGGTAGTTTGTCCTCGAAACTTAAAATTCCAGGAATTCCTGTTTCCAACACCTATTTGTAATTACTTTTGCAACAAGGATGGTTTTGGTGTGGGTGTATATACCTCTCTCTCTCTTTCCTTGTGTTGGCCATGGCCATAAGGATCATAAACGGATTTTGTTATTGCCAAAAATCTCCATTTCGTATGTATGAGTTTGTATCCTTTTGTAGAATATGCGCGCGCATTTTCCATACCTGCCAAAAAAAATGCACACAATTTTTGTAATGATCGTGTCCTTGCAAGGACAAAAATGTATCCTTTTACCAACCATTTTTAAAACTAACCTGACACCAAGTCTACTTTTGTAAAAAAATCTGGGTTTAGCACGAGTCCTGTCAAAACATCACAAATTAAATAAAACGGACAATTATTAAAATATTACACCGACCGTTTTATGATTTATGAGCCATAACTTAACAGATGAATTCATTTGATCGCACAAGGTAATAATTATACCTAAGGGGGTACCAACATAAAAAGGTTCAGTTATGGACCCAAACTCCCGAAGTAATCAAGCTTTAAACATTATTTGGATGTTTTATATGGAAAAGTTTCAATCATTGCCGTTGGGCGCCAAAGAGATTAAAATGACATTTTTGGCTAGATCGGGGCTAAAAGACATAGATCAGGTAATTCTGGCTTCATAAATAATTGTGGGGTGACAGGGAATCGCAAGTTAATAGCAAAGTAGCTAGATGGTGGGTGGGCCCTTGGGCCCCCATAATACATATTATGTACATATTTTGTATTGAAAAATTCAAATCCGTCCGTTGGGCGCCATTTTTTGGTTAGATCGAGGGCACGAGACGTAATGGGGATTTTAAATGAAGCGAATTATAAGTCATGCTTTAATAACCTTATATTAGATTTTACAATGATACCTAAGGGGCACCAACTTACATAGGTGTAAGTTGGGGTATTGCACACTGTATAGGATGCGTTTTAATTCTGTTCGTTGCGTACCGAAGTGGTTTCCATTTATGATAGGAGACATTTTGAAGTCTGTTATTTAGGATTCATGAACCACGTTTAGCTGGAATTGAAAATGAATAATTATACCTAAAGGGAATCCACGTAGCTAGATGGAGACTGCAGAAGTAGTCGAGGGTTAGAAATATTTGCAAATTTTATGTGGAAAATGCTTAATGTTGGTCACAGAATAAGTTACGGTTGGAAGGAGAATTCAGTATTTATGATTATTTGGATATCATAGGGTAATAATCCAAGACCCACTCTTCTGAAACATTTTCTAGACTTTCTGGACAAAAGCGGGAAGTGTGGTAAAATCGAGTTTCGAGAACTTTTTGCATCATTTGCATGAGAGTATATATTTCTCGGCAGAAATTGCGGAGTAAGTTTACGGTGGAAGTTATCGTATGGTAGAAGGAATATCCCGAATTTCATTATAATGAGGATTTTTATACTAAAATAAACAAGTAAAGAAAGACTAAAAGTCGGGCTGGGCCAACTTTATGATACCTCACACCGCTTTCCATATTTAGTAGAGCTCCATATATCAAATAAAAAATATAACAAATCGGATGAACATTATTTATGGGAGCTACAGCTATATCTGAATAATTTTCACCAAATTCGACATACTTGTTTCTGGACTCAATTTGGTGGCATGTGCCAAATTCCATCCCATTTGATCTAATATTACACGTTTGGTTCACAATAAAAGGCAAATCGGACGAAGATACATGTGGGACCAAATCTGAACCGGTGTCGATAAAATTTGGGAAATGTATTTCTGTGCTGCATTGAATATATATCCCCAAATATCGTGGTTACAGAGTGCATTTTACGGCTGCGGAGGACAAAAATATCAAATCGGATGAACAATATATATGGAAGCTATAGCTAAATCTGAACCGATTTCGATCAAATTTGGCATAATTATTTCCAGGTTTAATTTGGTCGTATGTGACCACACACTATTTGGGCTGATATTACGCGTTTGGGAGATTTATCTAAATTTTGAACGATTATTTACAATTTTAATAGGGTTCGTCCTTGGGTCAAACAAATGACTTGTGCAAAATTTCATCTGGATCAGGCAATAAATTCGATCTGTACTTTGTTTACAAAAATACGTGGACAGACAGCCGAACAGGCGGAAGGACATGCAAAAATCGACTCGGAATATAATTCTATGCAGATCATTAAAAGGAACTATGGGTCTCCCTAGTTTCCTTTAGCCCCTTACAAATAAATGCACTAATAAATAATACCCTGACCAACTTGTGGCCTTGATATGAAATTATAGTGGAACCCTCTAATAAAATAGAGAAATAACACGTAGGCCTCAAATAATCGAAAAGGTAAATAATTCGAAAGACAACATTTCTCCATTAGATTTATCGATTCCACAATATTTTTGCTCCAGGGCATACATTTGGGCGCCACTAGAGTAAAGAACCTGTAATAGAAAAATGTAGACTTTAATATCCTAAGTGGACAACCAGGTCTCAATGAACGACAGGACAGCATTGCACTACACTTTTAACTACACTGTGTATCTAAATGAAAGCCTTGGTTATATATTGGTCATATGTCAAGCTTTTGACAAATTTTCAATTAAATGGGATGAGAAATGTTTTTGCAAACCCTCAAATCAATTTCTTCGATGTTCCGGCCGTCCTTCACCCTAATTGAAGGAAACCGAACAATTATATCCGGAAATCGAAAATGTATGCGAAATCATAAATTCCGATTAATGACATATTTATATCAGATTTCTGGTTAAGAGAAATATTTAGATATGGCAAGTTGTAAAGAATCGCCAACTTGTTTCGCAAGTTATGACAGATATAAGTATTGGAGATTTGGACCCTTTGTGGAGGAGGTACCAAAAGAAGTGGATCGATATATCTCATCTTCACACCAGATCTTGGGTAATTAAAAATATTGTGATGTGTTCAATTTTAAGAGAACCAGAAGCTTATTTCGGATTTTATGATCGTTTTGGTTATTCAAAACTTTGACCCTTTGTGGGAGAGGTACCAGAAGGAATTGTCCGATCTCTACCACATTTATAAAAGATCTTGTGTTTATGCAAAGATTGAAATATGTTAAGTATGAATGGAATCGGATTCATGAATATTCAAAAGTTTGACCCTTTGTGGGGGAGGTACCAGAAGGAGTGAACCGATATGTCTTATCTTCACACCAGACCTTGGGTTATTAAAACTATTGTGATGTGTGTAGTTTGAAGACAATGGGACACTTATATCTCATTTTATAAGAGTTATAATTATTCAAAATTTTGACCCTTTGTAGTGGAGTTACTTGATGGAGTAGACCCATATTGTCCATTTTCGCACCTGACATAGCACTAATGCAAAAATTAAAATTTGCAAAGTTTGAGCAAAGTCGGATTATCCTTTCTCTTATTTTCTTTGAAAATGCTAACATTTTGTGGGTGTGGACCAATATTTCCCATCTCCGAACTCGATCTAAGTTTGATAATTATATTACAATGTACCAAGTTTGGATCAAATCAGATACTCCCTTCGAGAGCTATCGTGCGCACCAGCCAGACAGACGGACGGACGGACATCGCTAGATCGACTCCAAATTTCCTGAAACAGATTTGGTCCAAAGAGACCTAGGGTCTAAAACCGTTATTTCTATATGATACGTTTCGACCGAATTAAATGATATCATATGCCTGAGGGTATAAAAACCTGAACCCATCATCTAAATTTGTTTAAAGGACCACTACCGCACTGCAAATCTTAACCTGTCCTCCATGCACACAGAAGACCATGGGTTTGAACACCGATCATAATATCATCAATTGTTCAGCAATCTGTATACACTGAGAAAAATAATGTTATTGTATTAAAACGCCGTTTTGAGTTTTAATTTTCAGGTTAGGTAGGCAACACTCTCCTACTTTGATTACCTGTGAATTTTCACAAAACGTCTATCTTGGTGTATGCTGCAAGATGTTTTTCTATGTTGCGACCCTTACGCCAATGCCGGCCACGCTACAACCGTTAAGCAAACATTCGTTGGTATGCATGCTAACAAATACCTAGTTGTAGATTTGCTTAATCCAAGTCATAAAAACCGTCATAAAAGACAATTGTCTTCATTCTCCTTCGTATTTCTATGGAAAACCGAAGGACTAGAAACAAATCTTACATTGGGTTATTCCAAGGCTTTACTAAATCCTCCTTGGCCTGCCAACGGCGTGGCAAATGTAGTCATAGACTTAGCCAATGCTACTAAGGTTGGCGAGAGACAGAGCCTTGCCATAATATTTGTTTTTGCCCGGACTAACCTTCAATCCGGAATCATCATGTATGGATGGGCATTGTATGCTGCTGCTGTGGCTGCGGCTCATCGCGATTTCAACACCCACGGCTAGGGTCTTTTGTTGCAATTCTGTTTGAGGACAGCAGCATCCCATGTTAGAGCTGTTTGCCGCTCATTGTCAATGGCATTGTTTATCTTTCTTCTTGAGCCATGGCATTTTCCTGGAATTCAGCTCATTAACAGCGAGAGCCAGTCAGCCATCCCGGCAGCCAAGCTTTGACAGTCTGGAGATTTTTTCAATTGTTTTTCCTCATTTTTGGGTAGGTATGTGTTTTGTGTTTTTGTTGTGGCTCATCGTCTCAAGCCTCAATGTGGGAAATTCTCTTGTTTATCCATCTCAATGTAGCATTGGCATGTTGAGTAGCCTTGTTGTCGCCTTTAGCATTGCAAGAAGGATGTACTAAGTTAGTAACGCTTAGTTAGACATCGTCCAGGGTAGGCATGCCAAGGAGCAGGGGGTATTTTAGTTTTGTCCTTTGACAAAAACAAATGTTTTTGAGAAATATTCTAGAATGCCAGAAATAATATTCGAAAATTTGAATTGAATATTTCTCTAAACAAATGCAAATTGCTGATATTAATTTCACGCCCAAGAAATTGGCACATGCCCTTTAAGGGACATATAGCTGCAGTTCAATATTTTCCTTTTTCAAAAATTAGAAATGACTATCAAATATGAAATGAAAATAAGTTAGAAACTCTGCCAGTTTTTGGTACAATAAAAACACATGAAAGAACTACCAGCTGATTAGAGTTTTTTCCTGAATGTGGCCGAGTCCTGCTAATTTTGTGTTTGTATTTATTGTTGGAAAAAAATAAAAACTGAGAAATTTTAGAAGAAATGTAAATTACGACACGCGATTAGAAAATATTAAATCGTTTTGAAAAGGAATTTGAATCAAATTTAAAAAAAATCCAGACATTTCATAGGTCCTCCACAGGTTTTAACTTTTAAAAATATTAAGGAAAAGTAGTAAAAATATTAAATAAAAGAGAACAACTTTTTGCTTACATCCTTAAATAATTCAGACAGAAAGTGAGCATAGCCTCAGGAATGTATATCATTAGCTCTTTTTATTATATCAGCATACCCTGCCTACTGGTAGGTTTGCAGACAGATAGGAAATAAATGTAGAAGTTATATGCCTACATTCGCATAGCTAAAAATATAAAAAAGACACTGGCTATTGGGGAAGTAGCTAGATTTCCCTTCGAAACACCGTTTGCGTGGCGCCCAACGTAAAAGCTGTGCACTTTTTATGTAAAATATACAAAAATTGTTTGAGAAGTCAAGAGAAACTACAATTTAACCAATTTGCAGATCAATCCGACATAGGTAGGCTTGCATTTGGGGTCACTTTTAGGGTGGCGCCCAACGTAAGAAATATGGAATTTTCATGTAAAATATGCCACAGATATCTGAAAAGCTAAGGAGTTTAAAAATTTAGCAATTTGCGGACGAATTCGAAGTAGAACCGACGTAGATAGAAATGATTTTTTGAACATTATTTGGGTGGCGCCCAACGTAAGAAATAATTCGACAGTGGTATGAAAAGATGAGGTATCCAAATATGAACCAATTTGCAAGTCAACCAGGCTTCTCTAAGAAATTCGGTTAAATTGGAAAATACGGGGTGAGAAGAAAAAACTGCAAAAACATTCGTTGTCCTGCAGTTTGTAAACCAACAAAATGATCTGCTCGTGTTTACTTGCCAAAGAGGTCAGCTGAAAATGTGCACCTTGGGTTGGCCACCAGAACTCAAGCGCTAGGCATTGTGATGGTGTGGGGCGCCATAACAGCCGATGGTCGCTCCCCGCTCATATTAATCGACCGTGGCATCTGAATAAATGCCGAATATTATCGCGAAAATATTCTGAAAGGTGTATTAAAGCCTTGTTCTCGCAAATATTTTGGCTGCAGACCTTGGACATTCCAACAGGACTCAGCACCAACGCACTCAGCACGCGCCACCCAAGAATGGTTACAAAATTAGGTTCCTCGTTTCATTTCCAGCACAACGCACAATGGCCACCCAAATCTCCGGATACCAATCCGTTGGACTATTTTGTCTATTTTGGAAGCAATGTTTTAGAAAGTGTCGATCACCTCAAGCAAGCACTTCGGCGCGAATGGACCAAAATACCACAGAGCAACATTCGGGTATCGTTTGACGGTTTCATTGGCCATTTGAAGGCTATAATTCGTGCCAAAGGTGACCAATTCGAACAAATCTAAACTTATTCTAAAATTTGATGCTATTTCCGATATTTTTTTTGATTTCATTCAAAAAATTTAAAAAAAAGTAAAAATTATGGCGTTTGACTTTGTTGCAGTTTTTTATCTCACCCTGTATATATTCTTGATCTGTCTGTGGAAATCACTCTAGCTTCCGAACGAAATGAAGTAGGTTGATAAAATTTTGCTCAAATGTATATAATGTCTGCAGGACTTTTGGTATTGAAAATTTAGATCAACGTTTTGATGTAGCCCCCATATAATGGTACCTCCCGATATTCGATATTTTGATGATTTTAGCGACATTATTCACCGGATTTGTTTCAAATTTCGTATTTAGAGTTCGTAATGGATACTACATCCTATGACAGAAAATTGTCTGTGCAGGTCCACGTCTTCGTATAGCCCCCATTGAACGACACCTCCCGATATTCGGTATTTTGGTGATTTAAGCGACATTATTCACCGGAATTTTTTCAAATTTGGTATTTGAAGTTCGCAATGGATACTACAGCCTGTAACAGAAAATTGTCTGTTCAGGTCCACGCCTTCGTAAAGCCTCCATATAACGGCACCTCCTGATATTCGGTATTTTGGTGATTTAAGCGATATTATTCACCGAAATTCTTTCAAATTTGGTATTTGAAAATTGTCTGTGTAGGTCCTCGTTTTGGTATAGCCCCCATAAATGGAACCTCCCCATTTTCGGTATTTTGATGATTTTAGCGACATTATTCACCGAATTTTTTTTTTTTCAACTTTCGCATTTGAATGTTGTAGTGGCTTATGACAGAAGTTGCCTATGCAGGTCCACGTCTTCGTAAAAACCCTAATATAACGGCTACATTCGGTATTTTTAAGATTTAAACAGAATTTTTAACAGATTTTTATTTATTTATTTATTTATTTATTTATTTATTTTTTTTTTTTTTTTGAAAATTGCCAAATTCGTTCCAAATGGTGATGGGTATTCAAAGTTCAGCTCAGCCGAACTGCTTTTTTACTTTTTGTTTTTAGAAATTGTGCATTTGTTTGGTGGAGGCATCAATTAGACCAATATTAGCCTTCTTAGAAAACCATCTAAAGTTGACAAAAATATTGCAATGGGTAATGTTTGACAGCAAAAAATATACTGACGATTTTCAATAAAGGTCCTTTATTTGACATATCTCCCATATTAGGTTTCCCGTTTTTGAATATTTCCAAGAAGTATGCCTGTGCTCCGACGTCCTGTATTTTATAATTCAAATTTATTTTGTCTGTGCATTCCACGATAAAATTAAAAATGTCCCTTTATGTGGTATGGTTTATAAAATAAATTCACCCATAATCTTCAAACAAAGATTCCTAACCAAAGTGTGTTTTGATGGGAGAATCGTTCTGGCCATAGCCAAAATATAATAATTTAATTATTTTACATTGTTTTTATTAACCCAGCACACATTTTGTTCAAAGTATTGTTGCTAATTGTATTACACCTAACAATTTTACTTTTTATATTTTCTTCCACAGAAAAAAAAAACAGGCACCGAATTTAATTAAATTTGCATACAATTATATTTATGCTTTACCCTGAATTTAATAAAATTAAACACAGATATTATTTTTTGTTGGTATTATTATTGTTCACTTTATTTTTTGCCTTTATTTGTAATCTTTTTTTGTTGTTTTATTTTTTTTTTAGATTAAATTAGTTTTTATTTTGGAAAAAAATGTTTGTTATTTTAAAATTGTTGTGATTTACCTTTTTTTCAGTTTTCTTGCTTTCTCTTTCTTTTCGTTTTTCAGTTTTGTTTTTTGTTGTAAATATAATAACCATCAAAAAAATGTTTAGCTTTTCTAGGCTCTAATGTGGTGGAAAAAATTAAAATAAATTTATTTTTGTTTACTTAAGTTGTTGCATCGAGAAACGGTTCAGCTAGCCAGTCAGACTGTTGGTCAAAGGAAGTGTGTGGGGCGAGAGTTTGTCCAGTTTCTTCTTGGTCTCTCATTTCCCACCTGATGATAACATCCAGACCAGGTAGGCAGTAAACAGAAACTGTATCTAAGTTGAAGATGATGATGATGACCAATTCCATTCCATAGTAGTTTTTGTTGTTTTTTTGATATTTGATGTAAGGGGGGCAGAGGGATAGATTTATAAGCTTTTTGAAAGCTGTAAAATATATAAATGTTAATAACAATTATTTGTTACCATTGTTATTTTTGAGAAAATGTGGTAATTGTTGGTGATGATGGTTGGATGGTGGTTGCTTGGTCGTATCTAAATTTTCTAAATCTGGCTGGCTGGCTTCCTAGTCTTGTTTTCCAAACACTTTTCCCCTTGAAGTTTGGCTGGCCGGTTGTTTGGTTGGTTTCCTCAATGTAACAGTGCTCATCTTATAATTGATTATTGATATTCTGTAAGAAATTAGAATCAGGAATTTAATTTCATCTCTTCAAACTCAAATAAATCAGTTGTAGCAAATTCGTTTACCTTTTTCTTTTGTTTTTCTCATTTTTTTTGTTTGTTTTCCTTATTTGCGTGGCTTTGAACCAATAGTCCTTATAACTAAAAATCCTAAATCTATAGACGAGGAGAAGATGAATTGTGGGGGTCTGGTTGTTGGGAGGGTAGGGTGATATAGGTTGTTTACAGGTTATACAGGCCTTATAACACTGTTGATTTCGGGAAGAATGGTTTTAAGGATTAAAGGGCGATGGAATATAATAGAAAGAGAGAAGAAGAAAAAAAAAGAGACACAAAAAAATGAAAAAGAAAGAAAACAATTGATTAAAATTATTTATCATATATATCATGATTAGTTGTTGTTGTTGTTTGTCTTACAATACCACTTAGCTTAACTTTAACCTTATTTTTAAAGTTAATCAATCAGCTGTACTTAATGAGCAATGGGAGAGTAAACTAAATTTAGTGGAGATCATTATAGATGGAGCATAGATGTATTGGAGAGTTAATTGTGGCCACAAGAATCTAGAATGGAGCGAGGTTTCATATTGCCCACAAAAAATGTATTACAAATATCTAGGAAAAATGGGGA
This sequence comes from Musca domestica, assembly GCF_030504385.1. Lineage (NCBI taxonomy): Eukaryota > Metazoa > Arthropoda > Insecta > Diptera > Muscidae > Musca > Musca domestica. The sequence continues at coordinate 8,684,247 of NW_026712277.1, forward strand.
AAGATTTTATTAAGCCCGAATTTATATTAGGCAATTTTACTTGTGGCAAGTCCCTTTTTATAGAAAAGCGGTAACGAAAAATTGCTCGTACTGGCTTTTTTTGCAATTTATTTTGTGTTTTCATTAATTACAGAAAAGGCAATGATGAAAAAGAGAAATAACTGGAAACGATAAATGCAAGAGGCGAATTCAAAAGGGAACGATAGAAATGACCACAAATAAACTCGCCTGGTCTAAATCGGCTATGAAAATATATTATCGATTGTTTTATTTGACACTTCATCCCTTTACAAAAGTTTTCATTTCATATTTTTATGGAACAAGAATTAAGGCCGACGACGAATTTAAACGTATTCCACTTTAAACTACAAATACCAGTAAAACAGTTAGGATAATACTGTTATACTTTTCAAAAAACAATGAAGTGGGTTAGGCCGTTATATAGAGGCCATACTAAAACGGAAAACTCTATAGACAATTTTATACTTCAATGATTGTCATCTACCAAATCTTCTAAAATATCAAATTTGAAACAACTATTTGTGACTATGATTATCAAAATACCGATTATTCATGCTATTGAAAAACGTATACCTAAATATTCAATGCCCTGCCACCGGAGCTAGAACCCATTATGACCCACAAAAAACCAATTTTTAGACAAATCAGTAAAAAATGTTGCAAAAATATTCAAAATACCAAATATCCTGATGTACCTTTATGTGGAGGTTATACAAAAACGTGGACCTACATTCAATGTTTCGCCACCGGAGCTAAAACGAATTATGACCTACAAATACCAATTTTTAGACAAATCCGTGGGAAAATGTGACAAAAATCATCAAAATTCAGAATATCCGGAGGTACCATTATGTGGGGGCTATACAAAAACGTGGACCTATACATACAATGTTTTGCCACCGGAGCTAGAACCTATTATGACCTACAAATACCAATTTTAAGACAAATCAGTAAAAAAATGTGGAAAAAATCATTAAAACACCGAATATGCGGAGGTACTGTTATATGGGGACTATATAATATTTCGACACCGGAGATAGAACCCACTATGGCGAAAATTATCAAAACACCGAATATCGGGAGGGGGACCGATACATCTCATTTTCAATACCAACCATCCTAGACACAATACAAATTGTTCTGCCAAATTTTGAAGTTCTACGTCAAATAATGTAGGCTGTATCGTGGTTTCAGCAGGCAGACAGAGGGAAACGACTTAGAATTTTATGCTGATCATGAATATATATACTTTATGGGGTCTGCGACGAATATTTAAGCCTTGCTATGCAAGGGACGACATTGCTTGGAGGTCTTTAATTTTTTTTTAAACAATTTTGAATTTTATTTCAAAAGGATCTTAGGCCTGGACAGTGCTAAGGATTACTCATACATAGCATCTTAGATACTTTCGTTTTATTCAAATGGTGTATCATTTCCTGCGAAAGTAATTTCCAGGCTTTCCTTGAAATGTATAATTTGTTGGGTCCCTAAGAGCCTGCGATGCTTGAACTGAAAGACATTTCTCCCAACCTTAACGATATGCCTCAGTAGACTTGGAAGAATGTATCTCCCCACACCTATAAAACCAAAAATCAAACATAAAACTAATCGAGGCTTCAGGAACAAGCAAATCTATTAAACTTGCAGGAATACAAACTAATGGCCAGTTTCTGTGTGATAATACCAAAAATGAAGTCCAAAAAACACCATTCCAAAAGAGTTTTTTCAAGTTTAAGTTTTCTAAATTTAAATAACAAAATTGAAAACTTGATTTGGAACTGTATTTTTCTTTCAGAATCACTTTTGTATCACTACACAGAAGATGGCCTGAAAATAAATAGATTTAATTGACGAACTCAATTTTTCATAGTCGTTTGGTGGATCAGGCCCAGTATTGTTCAGCGAATGGCTCGTTCCCGAATGGTAGATCGTAGTCTGAAGGTAGTTTGATGGACCTAGGATCGGTTTCTACGTAGAAGTCCTATGAAAACTAAACGTTTAATAGTCGGTATTCGGATTGATAAGAACGTCTGATATATTTTTTTTAATACAAAGTAGGAGAATGGCCATCAAGGTGATTCGAATTAAATCTAGAAAGTGGGTTCGTGGTTGTCAAGAAGCCCTGATAATTGCAAAATCGGAATCGATTGATTTATTTAAACGCATTGATTTTGTCCTGGCGTTGATTGGACCCTGGCGAAGTAGATCTCATATAATTCCGGATTCGGATTGATAAGAACGTCTCATAGATTTTTTTAATAGAAATTAGGAAGATGACTTTCGAATTAAATTTTTTTTAAATTTTAGAATTTTTTTTTTTGAAATTTCAAAAAAAAATAGAAAATCCAAGGTATTATTGTAAGACCTGTCTTGTTCCAGGAATTACGAGGGAAAATGTATATTGGTAAGATTTTCATAGTGGACAATATATAGGAAAGTGGGTGTTCCCATAGTAAGAAGTAGTTGTAACACCCTACCGTGGTTGACAAAAATGCCTCACCAAATGCGGGATTAAGCCCTGATAATTACAAAATTGGAATTGATTGTTTTTTTTTTTTTGAATCAATGCAATTCTGGGGCCAAATTCTTCTATTCGAAATTTTCAATTCAATTTTTTTTTCAATATCAATTTTTCTTATGGGAGCTTAATTTTAAAACCGACAAAATTTATTTAATTTTATGTGGACAACTTCTTCGATTCATTATCTACTCATACCTAGCAAATTGAAGGGCTTGTCGTTTTCACGACATACGTGTCTACAAATTGGTACGACTACTATTACAATTATGGTGACACAATTGGGTCGAAGTATTTTAAGCTAAACGCTGTAACTACCACTAATTCTTAAGTCCCCGACTAAACAACAATATTTAAATTTTTTAAAATAAGTTCATAGAATTGAACACCGCTAAATTCCTGGGGCCCTGATCACCATACACAACATGTCAACTTGGATTAAATTTTGAAAATAGGAGAAGGTATGAAGAAACCCAAAACCATATGAGAAACAAAAAAAGATAATAGCATAAATTTGGAAAAGAAAATAATAAAGACTGGTAAATTAAAATAAAATTGTTTTTTTTTTTTTGGAATCATTTTTTTTTTAAATATATATTTTTTTGATTTTTTTCTTTGTCTCTTTTTTTTTTGATTTTCTTTTTTTATTTTGTTGCTTTTGTTCTTTTTCTTTTATAAAAAAAATATAAATAATTTTTAAATAGTATATTGCATTTTTTCTTTTGTTTTTTTTCTCTTTCTTTTTTTCAATATTTTGTTTTTTTTTTTAATTTTATTATATTTTCTAAAAAATAAAGAAAAAATTTGTATATATGTCTATATAAAGGTATATTATAATTAAAAAAGTTATGGTAAAAAAATTTTCCTAAAAAATTGTAAAGTAGTATTAGAAAAAAAGTCAGTTGTATAGAGTATAACACATACACATATACGGTCAGTTATAAAGCTGCTATTTAGAGGGGGGTGTGGGATATTAATGCAAGTTAATGATGATTTGGATGAATTGAAGAATGCACTAGTTGAGATGGGGAAATGGGCATACTTTTTTAAAAAAGGAAAAGTAGTCTTTTTTTCTTTAATAATTTTTTAGAAAAGATCAAAGCCCACCGTTGTTGCATCAGACCAAATGATGAAAATGAAAAATTATTATCAATTTGAAATAAAAACTTACAAGTTATGGTAGTGGTTGGTGTAGCCATAGTACTTCCCGGAGTTTCGTGGTCAGATATATTGTGGTTGTTGTTATTGTTGTTGTTGTTCGTATTCTTGTTGATGGATAAATGTTGTTGATGCAGATGCTGTAGATGTTGCTGCTTATGGCTGTGACTGTGGTTGTGATTGTGGCTGTGGTTGCTGTTGCTGTATGAGTTGGAGAGACGTCTTGCATGACGATTGTACAACGTCGTGGGATTCACTGTTGATTGAGACGATGATGACGACGACGACGATGACACTGATGTGGAGCTGGATGTTAGACGTTGGCAGAAAATGCTATTGGAATTGGCAGCTGCAGCGGCATTGTTGTTTTTACGAAATTTCTGTGTGTTATGATGGAGCAGAGGATGTGGCGAGCCATGGGTCAGCAATGTATGCGTGGGAGGATAGAGGTGCGGATGCGGTGTCGCTGTCGTCGTATGCGGCGGCGGCGGTCACGAGCATGCAACTTCGGTTGCGGGTTGAGCTGAAGCTGTTGCTGTGTTGCTATTAGGTGTGCTATTGCCATTGGCATTGCCTGCACCACCACCACCACCACTGTTGCTATTGTCCGAATGATCCTCCACTGGTGTGGCTTGTTTGCTGTTAGCATTGCTAAATGTTGGCGGCGTCTGTTGGGTTGAGGTGGGTGTTGTGGGAGTTGTCGCGCCACCAGCATCACTGGATGCATTTGAGTTCTCCTCATTCTAAACAGGAAGGATATCAGACATTAATGGGAATTCAATTAAAATGGTTTGGGTGCTTGCTTGCTTGCTTACCGATTCACTGACACGTGAACGTTTGACATTGGTATTGGTACTACCATTACTACCATCCTTTTGCATTTCTGTGGATAGCCTTTTGCGATTGGCCATAATCTGATTATTGAAATTATTATGGCTCTCCATGGATTTTCGTTCCTTCTTAAGGAAATCAGCGTCCAAATACTGAGACAATTGTTTGCGTTTAACATGGCGTGCTTCAATGGACATGCCCTCCTTAAGCATTTTAATATTTACCTACCAAAAAATACCATTCATATCATAATAAAATATTACCATTGGAAATAGGTTGCCTTTTGTACTTACACCATGTTGTATGACATGTTCCGTGAAATTTTGTATACTTTCCGTTAAATCTACATTGAGATTTTCGGTGCGTTCAAATTCTAAACCTATGAACCACATTGAACAGAATGGTGAACTGGTTACCGTTGATGTGGTCTGCTGGGAGCCACCGGTTTTATCTTCTTCGTTGCCACTACTGTTCTGTGAACATGAAGTGTTGTTATTATTATTATTATTGTTGTTGGTGTTGTTTGTGTTGCCCTTTTTGTGCTCAAAACATTTGGGATTGACATGGGCCAGTGAAATGTGTTGATTACGTTCTAAGTTGCCTATAAGTAAACGAATTTTAGATTCGACCAAACCACACCATTCCAAATGATCATCAGCGGTTTGTGAATTTACCAGGAGCACAATAAAGTGGCGATATCTGGAAAAAAAGAATTACAAATTGCATTATAAATATAAAATGAATAAAGTTACAACTTACCTATAAAAGAAACTGGGAGCTTCAAATAATCTGTCCCAGGAGGCACGACCCAACATGATTTCATCCGTTGTGGTCATGCCTCTGTTGAATTCCATTAAAATAACTTTCTTTGTTGATTCAGAAACATTGAATGTGGAATTTTGTTGGGGATATGCTGGTGTTATGATGGGCATTAAATGATAACGATCCGAGGCATTGACCCGGGGATCCCAAACCTTTAAGGAAAGAAGAGAAGGCCATTTTTTATATAAAGTAGATTTTTAAAAAAGGCCACCACTTACCGGAAATCTTAAATTAACATTGTCTGGATGTTTAAGCAACACGGGATGGGGCCATTTCCAACGGGAAAACACTAAAAAGAATTTATGAACCAAGGTTGCGGCTGTGGCATTTGGATATAGCTGGCAAGTTCGGGCCACTAACATGGCCCATGTCACACCACCAAAATAACCCAGGGAATTGGAATAGATGCCATGTTCTAAAAGCAAACAATTTTTATAAAAAATAAGAAGTTAGTTACCACGACAACTTACTCTTGGCCCACAATTTTATGGAACGTAAAGCTAAACGGAAATTCTCAATGTTGGGTACCAACGACAATATCTCATCCGTTACCCGACAGCCGTTCAAACTGCGCACCGAACGTGGATCTAGGTTCTTTAACAAATTATCATCACGTAAATCAAAATCATCGGGTATCTCTTTGAGAGATAGTCGGGCAAAGAGCAAATCTATTTCTATGCCATCAAAATTCATTTTGATTACCGGCACAAATGCCTCCTCTACGGCCCGGCATTCCGTGACCTCAGGCTGTTTTTTCATTAAATCAAAAAACGATGTAAAATAATCCGAACGTTCTATATTGCGTGGTGCCACACACAATGCGTCAATATCGGCACCCTTGTGATGTACACCGAGACGATATGAGCCAAATGTATAGATTTTACCACCCAACTTGGAGGCAGCTGCTTCGGGCATATTTTTGGCAATGGACACATCTTTGACCCACTGTTTGACCAATGTATTTAATTTGGCTAGAATTTCCATGCGATGATTTAGCTCCTCTTCCGTTTCAAAGACTTTGTATGGCTCCAAAGCTTTGCGCAGCTCATCGGTTTTTTGTACATCTTCAGGTCGTGGACCTGCCAAGCTAATCGCTGATGTCATGCCCAATTGTTTGGGTGGATTTTGGGATCCGGATCGTGAACCATTGCCATTGTTGGTATTCTGTTGTGTTCCTGTATTTGTTGAGGTAATTACACCATTTTGTTGTTGTTGTCTATCCGAATTCCACATGGTCAAGCAGGGATAAGTTTCTACAAGAAAAGTGGTTATGAAAAGGATATAAAATGAATGTTGTATTACTTACCTTAGTTTCAAAAAATCTCAAAACTAATCCCAGTACTTTTATAACTAAAGTTAGTAAAAAAAAACAAATACTAATTTAAAGAAACTCTATATAACAAGTTTCGTCTGTAGTTCTTTGCCGCTTTGTTTATAACTTTTCACTTTGCATCCAGTTGCTTGATTGAAATTTTTAGCAAATTTCTGGGCTGTAAGAGATAGTTGAGAAAAGTTTGATTAATTAGGGATTAGTTACAGCAGGAAAACAAAAAGTAATAATTAATACATTTATAATTAAAAAAATCTAATATAGAATTGTTATCTAAAGTTTAATTAAAAACTGATTAATTAATTTAGATATTAGATTTGCGCTATTACGTGCTTTTGTTATTCAATATAATGTAGCTAATCAAATCCATGGCTATATCTATGTGATAAATATGCTAGGTGCAATATTTATATGATGATTCATCATCCCAAAATCCCAAATTGGAAATTACTTATTTAAAACCGTATACCCTCCTATTGGAATAAATCAGATGATCCTAAGTCTCCGAAGGATAAGCTAATAAAAAACGTGTTTGAAATGTTGAATCTTGGTGACAAAATGATAAATTGCCATACAAATTCAAATCAGCCAGTTTGAACAAAGAATTCGAACCGGAAATTCAATTTCACTTTCAAAATTTCTAGAAGGTTGTCTCTCTTTTTCAATGCAATTCAAAATTATAAGGTCAATGACATTGATTGTATGGAGGCCATAATAAACAAGGTTTAGCTCAAAAACGTGACACAAATGCAAATTACCTAGAAATAGTTGATCCCAATAGGAGCTGGTAAGTCCTTTGCCAATAAGATATTCAAATTTTTAAAAACTTCCACTCTGCTCCCCTTCGCCTGTATTTAATGATCTGATATGTACTTCTCAATACTGATTAAATTTGGGATGTTTTGGTTTTCTTTTCAAATGTAGATCACAGCGACCTTAAAACTCCACTTCCTGTCTGTTGAAGGTGGATGAAACATAAAAAACACACACAGAAAGAGGGGAACATAACAGAAAATAAAGGAAAAACTGTGATAACAATTACTGTTTGACGAGAGCGTGTGCTCGCTGGTGTGTACGTGTGGAAAAGGGAATAACAAAAATACCCTACACCTGCATGCAAACCCCCGTTTCATCCCCCTAAAATAAGATTTAAGTATCCAGACATTCGACCAACCAACCAACCAACGAACCATTGATTCCCACTCATATATGGCATACACACACTCAAATACATATTTACACTAACACACTCTTGCGCGCTATACACAACAAAGCCGTGACGGGTTTGGAAGCGTATATCACAACACTCCATTCCAAGAAAGAAAAAAAATAACGAATAAAAATTTTTGCTTTCCTCCGATAAAGATGAAACAAAGATTATAATTGATCAAAAAAAATTGTTTACCTCTTTTGTTGTATTTAATGTTTGTGTGTATTTTCTTTCTTTTTTTGCGTCGTCGTTGGCCGCGGCGGCGTTGTTAGTATCTTTCCCCGTTCATTATTTTCGCATGGGCCATAAAAAACATTACAAAGCAACTTATTTTCTTTTTATTGTGTGTTGATTCGTTTCGTTCTTTTGCTGCTTCCTTCAAAATCCAACGCATTAATATGTGTGCCCGTCTTCTTCTTCTTCTTTCTACGTTTTCATTTGCTTGCTTCTCGACGACTTGTTCAGAATTTTCACTTGTATTTTCTGCAATAAATTCTATGAATTTTCACTTAATTTCTATTACCCGGGCAATGGTGGTGGCTAAAGACACGTTTGCCATAAATATTTCACAATTAAAAAACCAATTTCACGAGATATTTGTTAATAAAAATTAATCGCGTAATGGAACTAAATTTCTGTGGTTAACGGAGCCATACTAAAGTGAATAAATGACGGCGTTGTTTAAAGGGTTTTCATGACAATGTGACATGTAGGGGGCGTGCTAGCAATCATCAACAGTTATCATTCACTTGAAATTGGAAATACCTCGGGTTATCATTTCAAGGTGATTAGCAAAGGCTAACGTTTTAGGGTTATCATTTTCACAGTGTTTTGCAAAAAAACAATCAGCTGATATTTGCTTATCCTTTTGTTTTATTCGTAAACACTGACTACACATACGCCAATTCTGCTTTGTATTCCTCTTTAACAGGCTTTTTTCTCTATCATACCATTCGTAACGTTTGAAGCTTGTCAGGAGTCAAGGAAAGGAGGTGGTGTCCTGTTGTTATTGAACATATTTTTTGGAAAAGTAAACATAAAATATTGCACAGAGTGTGTATAAAGGTCAAAAAACCCTTGAAATTCGGAAAAATCTACAATCAAAAATGAAAAGGAGCTAGGCCCTATAATAGCACACCCTTGTAAGCCTTGAGGAAATTTTCAATTCACTTGAAAAGTACTCTAATGCGTCCTAGTGATCATGATCTTCATTGGTTGGTCACGTTTATTCAATACAGCGTTACAATAACAAATTGCCAATGCCTTGAGAAGAAAACAAAATAAAGGACACCTCCTTTGGGAAACATGATTTCGAATTAGACAAGTGCCAAGCCAAACAATCCATTGTGTGAAAATGATTCCATGGGTGCGTGAAAAATTTGCAGAACGACGTGCAAAATGGTTGGCACGATCCAAGAGGTCTCAAAGCAGTGGAGGCAGTGCCAGTGGTGGAGGCAACAAAGAGGACGATGATGAATGCAGTGAGGCAAGAGATAGAGATTCCCCCAGATTTCATCGTTTAAACTGTAAGCAGGAGGATGATGATGATGAAGAAGATCTGGAAGATGATATAGATGCCAATTCTCCGGGTCACAGCAGTCAGCATAGTTCAAACAGAAATCAACACAATTCACCCACACCTTCAAGACAACAACAGCAGCAGCAGTGTCATCATGCCACTCGCTCCCTACATTCGTCCCCAGTCAAGTTAGCTAAGTACGAAATGTTTTATTTTCAAATTTTCAAAATTATTTGTCAACTAAAATGCAAAAATTGCGCAGTCTTTTTGCCAAGTAAATTCCTGTTTTTTATTCATTAATTATTTTATTCTCTCCTTTTCTAATTTTCAGAAAAAGTTCCCGTCGTTCGTCGGCAGCATCTTCGTCCATCACCAATACCTTAGTAAATACAGAAAGTTTCGCCCGGGGCTGTTCCTCGCCTCGAGAACGCATTAAGGTTCGTGTTATCTGTCCCTCGGCCAGGCTTATGATATTCCAAACAGATGGTAATCGCCGTTTGTTAGAACTGAAAAATGAAATAATATTGGAATTAGCCGATGATCTACTTACCAACATGCCTATGTATGCTAGTGAGCCAAAATCGTTAGCAACCAAATTTCGTTTATTAAAAGCCGATTATCAGGGCTCTGAATTGAATGAAGGACATAGCCTCGAACAACTGGGCATTGGAAATAATGACACCTTGGTCTTGGTGGCCAAACGTGGCAATCTCCAGCAGTTGGTTAATCAGACCCGAGAGACTCGTTCACCATCCGACAAAGATATTGAATTGGCCACCGTTAATTTGCCGGTCCGTTCTGCTGATGTTCCCCTGGTGGATATAAATGAGATTTTCCAGCAATCAAATGTGAGTAGAAGATATTTGTAAAAACTTTTCCATTATCAAATGAATGTATCTATTTTCTTTCTTAGCTACATTTTGATGTCCGCAAAGTGTTGATATCCCTGGCCCAGGCTTCTGCTGTGGTAATAGGTTCCGGTCCCTATGCCAAGCGTCTAATAGCAATGCTTAAACAAAAACTCATCAATAAACGAAACTATCAGAACGATACAACCCAGTGCCTTGTGGATATGGGCTTTAAGAAAGAAAAAGCTGAATATGCATTGAAATTGCACAACAATGTCTACTCGGCCGCTTTGGAATGGCTGATACAGCGTCAAAGTCAGGAGACATCAATTGAAGAGGTTGTAATGGGTATACCAAGAACAAGTTCAATGGCTTCACCATCGGGGATATTGTCGAGTGATGTGAGTAAAATTTCGAAGATGTTAAAAGAATGAAACTTCCTGGAAAGAGTCAAGAAAGAGAGTTCTCATAAAGATCTAATCAATTTTTTCATGGAACACAATAGATCATCTAAAATAATTTTTTAGATATAGGTATCAAATTTTTGCTCCAAGAAAATTTATGGACTTTTTATAAAAGGCCATAGGTCTTCTCGTAGAAAATTAAAGCTATGATACTGGCCTTCTGCTAGAAGAGCCGAGTCCCACATGAGTCCTTATGAAGAAGAAGTATCAGTTTCTGGGAAGGGTTGAAGGAGTGCTACCATAAAGCTCCAACTTTTTTATCATAGAACACAATAGGTCATCTAAAAGATTTTTTCCAGAAATATGCATCAAATGTTTGCTCCAAGAAAGTTCATAAGAATAAAAGTCCATAGATCTGCTCGCAGAAAATAAAAGCTATGGTACTGGCCTTCAGCTAGAAGAGCCAAGACCCACCTAAGTCCTTATGAAGAAGAAGTATCAGTCTACGTATTTCAGATTCAAACACAAAAACAATTTCAGAGTTCCATGGAGAAGAGAGTAAAGAAATGGTGCATTTCTTCTTATTTTTGATTTTTCAGGGATTGTTTTCAAATATTTGCTCCAAGAAAATTAATAGGCTTTTAATAAAAGGTCATAGAACTTCTCTTAGAAAATTAAAGCTATGGTACTGGTCCATAAATCATTTAAAAGAAGAAGAAAATCTTAGGAAGAAGACATATTAGTTTACGTATTTGAGATTCAAACACAAAAACAATTCCAGAAGTTCATGGAGAAGAGTGTAAAGAAATGTTGGCAATTCTTTTTATTTTTGTATCCCAATCTTTGCTTTTTTTCCTGAAACTTGAATGCCAAATTAATGTTCTCTTTTTTCCTTTTCAGAATACTGTGGAAAATATTGCTGCTTTGTTGGAAATTGTGCGCATATATAGCTATCGTGATATACCACCGACACCGGACGCTGTACAGACCTTGGTGGAAATGGGGTTTCAAGAAAGCGATGTTATCGAGGTGAGAAAAGAAAAATATTTATGCGGCTTTATTATGAACTTTTGTGTTAAATCAAGAACACATTTAGATGTTGGAGAGGCACACAGAAGTAGCTTGGTAAAGTCTGACTGTATGCCGGGCAAATGGATCGAGCCTGATATTGACCAGCCAATATTGTTAGCGCCATCTATTGCTACAGTTCTTAACAATAGGTTTGTTTTGAAAAGTGTAACGACACGTTGCATACTTTCAGGCGAATTTTTTTTTGGGAAGTTACTAAAATCTATGTTTTCTGCTGAGAGCGAGACCCAAAGGTGTTAAATTCAGATCTATACTGGGTGAGATAAAAAAACTGCAACAAAGTCAAACGCCATAATTTTTAAATTGTATTGAATGAAAGTAAAAGAATGTCGGAAATAGCATCAAATCTTAGAATAAGTTTAGATTTGTTGGAATAAGTTTAGATTTGTTCGTTTGTCACCTTTGGCACGAATTATGACCTTCAAACGGCCAATGAAACCGTCAACCTAATATAACGGCTGCATTCGGTATTTTTAAGATTTAATAGAATTTTCAACGGATTTTATTTTTTTTGAAAATTTGCAAATGGTGGAGGGTATTCAAAGTTCGGCCCGGCTGAGGACGAACATCAAAGGTGTTTAATTTAGATCTAAAGATATTTTGATTATTTATTTTATATTTTTAACCCAAGCGTCAATTTTTATTAACGTTTTCATGTGACATACTTTTTTGCAGGCATTAAAGAAAACCTGCAACAACAAAGCGGCAGCCTGTGAATGGTTATGTGGAAATCGTACTGGTAGTTTAGTAGAATTACGCGAAGGCTTAGCTCAAGACTCGCCAATATTAAAAACAATACTGCAATTGCCACAAGTTCAACTAAGCTTAAGTAATCCTGAAATTCTATTGGGTAAGCTGGAAATGACTCTTCATACATTGAATAGCTACCAAATACAAAGTTCTCTTCCCTAGCCTTTTTAGCAATACTGGAAAACGAACAATCAATACGTGTGTGGGGCGATGACAATGACACAACTTCGGTTATAACACATATCCTACAAAAATATCACGAAGAGAAACATGTTTTGGGCATTAATCAATTCTATAGCAGTCGATAGTTAATCTGTAATGATTATAAATTATGATTTTTACAAAGACGGGCATCTTTTGTTTGATTCTGTGAATGGTTCATAAGGTTCCAAAATAGAAAAAGACAAAAATAAAATAATCATGTACAGTTAAAATACATAAATTATAAGTAAACAAATATTTTTAATTAAAAGATTAAACTTTCAGCACCTCTTACAACACTACACACCACCAAGAAAACCAAAAAACACTTTGCCAAACAACTGCTGCAATAGTCTGCAATTTAATTGAATATCATTTTTCTACGCGCACATTTTAGTTAAATAAACATTTATTTTTATGGAAATATTTTAGATATATGAGTGCTTTGCCAAAACAAAAACAAACTCTTATCAAACGAAAATAATAAGCAAAAGGAAAAGTGCAATTCTATTCAAATAATAATGAAAAACAAAGAGGTTATTTACAATACTCTTCTATATACAAAAATAACAAAGAAAATGGAAAATAAATCGAAACTGATGTTTTGAATAATTCAATACATATGTAGATGGTACCTAATTTTTAGCGTTTTAGCTTTGACAACAACAACAACACTAAACCTTAAGTATACAAAACCAAAAAACAAAAAATGCTTAAAATATTTAGTATAAATCTATGACTAAAATATATTTGCAACAATCTACTTACAAACATAAAAGGATACAAGTAAAGGATTCCATTCCATTGACTTAAGGTGATATAATTTTTGTTTATATCACTTTGATTGAAGAAAAAAAACAAATCCTATTAAGTTATACTTTAAGAAAAAAATATGTCTTGTTCCAAAATTACTTAAATATTTATATTAAATGTCTGATTTTAGAGAACACAATCAAATTTGCCAAAAAAAAACGAAACTTGCTTTCTGTGTGCATTTTAAGTTTTATAAGTTTGCTTTCTTTTGTGTGGAACAGATAAGTTATCTATTGGTCTGTTGCAGAACTGCAAGAATGATATCGAAAAAAATTTTAAAAGTAGTATTTTCTTGCAGCTTCTGGAACAGAGCATATACAGGGTGAGATGGAAAATACTACAACCAACTTCAGACTGCTGTCAATATTTCTAAGCCTCTCGTTCGACAGCTGCTAAAATTATTCCAGTGACACCTCATTAGATTGTTTACAAGCGTACAAAAGCATTTTGGTGAGAATTTTCCCGGAAAAAAGTTATTCGTGATGGAATTCAAGCGTGATAGTGTGATTTCTTTATATTTGGCTGGAAAACCAACCACAACTGGCTATCGTTAGAGCACTCCAGCATTAAAATGTAAATAAATCATTTGTGTTTCGTACCATCGCTCGTTACCGTGATACTGGTAGCGGGTAGCGTAGCCCGATGTAAAGGAAGTGGACGGAAGAAAACATCAACATCAGCAGAAATGGTTCGAAAAGTAAAGAAGCGACTTGATCGAAATCCACCCGCGTCGCAGTGGCCGAAAAATGACTCGTGAGCTGAACATATTGCAATATTCCATTCGGCAAATATTGGAAAATGAGCTAGGGGCAAAGCCTATGAAATTTCAAAAAGTGCAAGAACTTCACCGCAACAGAAAGAAAATAGACTCAACAGAGCTAAAGAGTTGCATCGCTTCGCTTGGCCGAAAGTGGTGAACTGGGTAATTTGGTTTTCTCCGATGAGAAAACATTCGTTATCCAGCTATTTGTAAACAAACAAAATGATCCGCTCGTGTTTACTTGCCAAAGAGGTCAGGTCAGCTGAAAATGTACACCATCGGTTGGCCACCAGAACTCAAGCGCCGGCCATGGTAATGGTGTGGGCCGAAATAACAGCTGATGGTCGCTCTCCGCTCGTATTAATCGACCATGGCATTAGAATAAATGCCGAATATTATCGCGAAAATATTCTGGAGAGTGTACTAAAGCCTTGAGCACGCAAACATTTTGGCCGCAGACCTTGGACATTACAAAAGGACTCAGCACCATTGCACTCAGCACGCGCCACCCAAGAATGGTTACAAAATGAGGTTACTCGCTTCATTTCCAGCGCACAATGTCCAACGAAATCTCCGGATATCAATCCGTTGGACTATTGTGTGTGGAGTATTTTGGAAAGCAAGGTTGGAACTAAAAAATACCAAAGTGTCGATCACCTCAAGCAAGCGCTTCCGCGGGGAATGAGCCAAAATTCCGCAGAGCAACATTCGGGCAGCGTGTGACGGTTTCATTGGCCGTTTGAAGGCCATATTTCGTACCAAAGGTGACCAATTCGAACAAATCTAGACTTATTCTAAAATTTGATGATATTTCCGACATTTTTTGCTTTCATTCAAAAAAAATTATTTAAAAAAAATATGTAAAAATTATGGCGTTTGACTTTGTTGCAGTTTTTTTCATCTCACCCTGTATTTTAGTATTAATTACACAGCAATTTCAATGATCTCTCTCCTTATGAATAAAAATTAAACCCATGAAATTTGTTTGCAATGGGTTCAAAAAATAAAATTTTTGTAAAATGTTTTGTGTTCCTTTTGGATTTTGAAATAAAATTACAATTTAATGAAACGATTTTATTTAAATCCATTTGTTATTTATTTAAATTCTTAACTTACATATTTAATCCGAAAGAAATACAAAACAATTTATTTAAAACAATTACATATATCAAAAGCAAACAAACTATCTCTCTAATAAAAATAAGCTATATTTTAAAATTTTAAGATCTACAACAAGAAACAGCAATTTACTACTATCAAAAATGAATTAATAAAAACAAATCGCAATATTGATAAGTAATGCAGTCAGTGTCTTTTATTGAAATTTTGAAAATATAAGCTCCTTATATAAATGGTAACCTGAATACAAACAGTCGAAGTATGATTTTGAAATTTATCAAGAGGAGTGTAACTCCGTTTCATTCAGAAACCTTTCTAGGCAAATGTTTGATATTTTGGTAAGATCATTGACATGTAGATGGCGCTGGACAGTTTTTTTTTTTTAAATTTCTTACCATAAATTATTTAAATGTCGCACCAGGTACTAAAAAATATAGTCAAACTGTTGACCCTCCATGGGGGAAGTTCCGAAGCAGTTAGACAATATTTACCAATTTGTATCTGACCTAAGACTGATAAAAAATATTACAACATGCCAGATTTGGACAATATCGACTACTTCCTATACTTTATATGAGGTATGAGCAAATTTTTGGAAAATGAGAAAATTATGCGTGAGGTAACAGATATAGCAGACCGAAGTATTCTATTTTCACCCTTCATCTAATTGAGATAAAAATATTGGTATGTGCAAAATTTGAAGGAAAACGAACATTTATATCCAATTTTATGCGAAATCATAAATTCCATATTAATCTCTGGTTTCAGGTTGAGAGAAATATTTAGCTATAGCAAGATGTAAAGAATCGCCGACTTGTTCCGCAAGTTATTACAGATAAAAGTATTGGAAATTCCTACCCTTTGTGGGTGCGGTAATAGAAGGGGTTGGCAGATATATATAATTTTAACACCAGACTTTGGGTTAATAAAAATCTTGATGCTTTTTTCGGATTTTATGATTGTTTTGGTTATTCAAAATGTTAATCCTTTGTGGGGGAGGTACCAAAAGGAATGGTCTGATCTCTACCATCTTTATAACAGATTTTGTGCTGATGGAAATATTGGCATGTGCCAAGTCTGAATGGAAATAGATGTTAATTTCGTGTTTTATGACCTTCATAAATATTCAAAATTTTAACCCTTTGTTGGGGAGGTACCAGAAGTAGTAGACCGATATATTCCATCTTCGCATCAAATGTGGTTTTTGAAGAAATATTGAAATGTTCGAAATTTGAAAACAATTGGACACTTACATCACATTTTATAAGAGTTATAATTATTCAAAATGTTGGACCTTTGTGTGGGAGGTACTGGATGGAGTGGGCCGAGGTTGTCCATTTTCGCACCTGGCCTAGCTCTGATGCAAATATTACGATTCGCAAAGTTGGAGCAAAATCGGATAATGATCTAACTTTATGTGCAGTAAATTATTTATTTTATTTTTTTTTTTTTTTTTTTTTTTTTTTTTGAAAATGTTGACATTTTTGTGGGAGGTACCAGAAGGAGTAGCTCAATATTGCCCATCTCCGAACTCGATCTAAGTTTGACAATAATATTACGATGTACCAAGTTTGGATCAAATCGGATACTTCCTTCGAAAGTTATCGTTGCGCACCAGCCAGGCAGACAGACGGACGGACATCGCTAGATCGACTCCAAATGTCCTGAAACGTGTCCAAATACGTTTCAGGACATTTGGAGTCGATCTAGCGATGTCCGGGACACCTAGGGTATAAAACCGTTATTTTAATGAGGCACTTTTTGGCGGTATTATATAACCTTTAATTTTTTGTCAAGCCACCTGTCCAGCCAACAGGGTCGTAACTGCAATTGCAGGATTTTCCGGCAGAGGTTTCGGCAAACAGAAATGCCGCTACGTTGCTTAAGAACTTTTTATTTCATTCCATTTTCGGAATTTTGAAACGTATTTCTCAACAAAAAGTCTCCAAACAAATCAGCGATGATTTTATATGTCGTGTTCTCAATGGATTATTTAGTTCCTCACAATAAATATTCAATTTGTTTTTTTAGAAATACGATTTAATTCTGCAATCGAATCTTAAGAACTGAAAAAATGAAAAACAAATTCTTTATTCCAAAGGTTCTTTCAATTCAATAGAAACACAAAATTCACCCAGTTTCTTTAGAGAATGTGAATAGGGGAGTGGCTTTTGTGTAGTTTCAGGTGTCTATGTTCAACATTTTTTGGAGTTGGATTTTTAAAGCATTTTCAAATAATATAATAATGTGGATAATGAATCGAATGCTTCTAGACCGAGGAAAGACAATCTATAAAATATTGAAAATATTCAGTGCAAAAAATACCATGCATCAGCAGCATGGAGAAAGTGCTTCTTTCTCTTTTCTCCTTGTTGTTCAAAAGTTAAAATTTGAACTTATTCCCAACTATATAGGCTGACATATTGGAGTCTGAGATCAAACTCTCTCTCAGTAAAATTCCCCTCTATTTCCCCTCCATCAAAATAAAGAAAACACCTTGCCACTTTTTACATATAACATTTCATATTATTTATTTCATTTCGTATTAACATTTTTTGTTCGATATAAAACTTAAACTCGTACTTTTATTTACAACTAATAGACAAGGGGTGGGCTGGGGAGGAGTAGGAGGATAAGGACTGTACAATAAATATTAATATAATTTAGGTTTCTTTACACAATATACATGCAAAATTGTTCTGCTTTTGAGATGGACAAAATTATACTTGCACAAACAAAATGGAAAGAAAGAAGTTTAGAATCATCATCACCTCGATTAGAAAAGAAATTGTGTCGTTCGTTATGTTTTTTACAAAATTTTTCGAATATCGTTAGAGTTTTTTCTGGATGGGGATTGCATTTTGTTGATGATGACAGTGGTGGGTGGTGAAACGCACGCAGCATCAGCAAAACTTCAATTAGGCTAAAAATAAAATAGAAAATCACGCAAAAAAGCTATAAAACAAAACTAAAAAAAAGGGTATTACAAGCAAAAAAAAAAAAAGATTTGAGGTTATTAAATGGGTAGAGTTTTATTTATTTGTTATTAAAAATTAGTTTTTTTTTTTTTTTAAATCGTGCATTGCAGAGAAAACAATTCATTCAATATGAATGATGATCGTAGATTTGGTTATTTGTTGGTCGTTCAACTCGTTACAAACTAAAATTAAGGGCATGAGTCGTATTATGGTGTATGTGTGTGAGTACGTGGGTGTGTGTGTGGCATTAAATTTAAGTAGTAATAATTAATAATACATGGAACAAACTTAAAATTATATGGCATTTGGAGAAGGATATTAAATGTAAGTCTTGTGTTGGTTGGTGGTTTCTGGTTACCAGCAGGATTAGGAAAGTTCGTTGCATTCGTTTTGTTTTTTGTTTTACATATATACTCATCTAAAAATAACTAACTACATTATTGAAAGTAATGACATTGAGAAAATAAATTAAGTTTTTTTATATAAAAATACAAATTAAAATTAAACAAAACAAGTGTCTTTAATGGGTGTGTGTGTGTGTTTGTGTGTGATAGTGTTTATGGCATTATTTGATGACAACTAACGATCGATGTTCTTCCATGGCCAAAATAACAAATCGTCGTTACAATTCATTTTCCATATTGGAACGAACATTCTTGAGGACATTGTGCGTTTTGAGTATTTGATTTTTAATGTCTTTTTCGATTTGTGCTTTGCGCTGGTTAGCATTGCGCAATTTCTCATAGGTGTCTTCGAAGGCACGTTTTGTGCGCAACAATTTGCGACGCAATTCAGCGTTCTCTTGCTCTACCTTGGCACAATCGTGTTTCTTAAAGGCGAGATTTTCTTGTCCAACTGCACTGGATGACGACGCAGCTGCATTGGGTGGTAAATTAGATGGTTTGATATTTTCCAAACTGGAATCCAAAGGTTCTGGAAAGAAAAAATAATAGGTTATTATTAAGAAAAGATTTCCGGGTATCAATAATGTATATTTCATCAAGAAGTTATAGAAGTAGTTAGTCTACAAAAACATCTGTTATTACCACGGAAGCAAATCAAAAATCCTAATTGGAAGATTAACAAGTAAAATAGTATCAATCGGTTTTGCCGACAGATATATATCCCCCGTCCTTGAGTTATGAATATTTAAAACGTTGACCCTATATGGGGGAGGTTCCGAAGCAGTTGAACAATATTGACCAATTCGTTTCTGACCTAAGATCGATAAAAATACTACAACGTGGCAGATTTGGACTATATCAACTACTTCCTATACTTTACATGAGGTATGATCCTTTGTGGCGGAGATACCAGAAGGAGTGGACCAGTATATCCCATCTTCACAGCAGATCTTGTGCTAGTAGAAATAATGGGATGTGTGAAATATGAAGAGAACCAGATAATTATTTCGGATTTTATAATCGTTTTGGTTATTCAGAACTTTGAACCTTTGTGGGGGAGTACCAGAAGATATGGTCCGATCTCTACCATCTTTATAACAGATCTTGTGCTTATGGAAATATTGAGATGTGTCAAGACTGAATGGAATCGGATGTTAATTTCGTGTTTTATGGGCTACATGAATATTCAAAATTTTGACCCTTTGTGGGGGAGGTACCAGAAGGAGTGGACCGATATATTCCATCTTCACACCAGACCTTGGGTTAGTAAAAATATTGTGATGTGTGTAATTTGAAGAAAATCGGATGCTTATTTCGGATTTTATGATCGTTTTGGTTATTCAAAATTTTGACTCCTTGTGGGGAAGGTACCAGAAGGAATGGTCAGATCTGTACTATCTTTATAACAGATGTTGGTTTGAGGGAAATATTAAGATGTACCAAGTCTGAATGGAATCGGATGTTAATTTCGCGTTTTATGAGCTTCGTGAATATTCAAAATTTTGACCCTTTGTGGGGGAGGTACCAGAAGGAGTGGACCGACATATTCCATCTTCATACCAGACCTTGGGTTAGTAAAAATATTGTCATGTGTGTAATTTGAAGAGATTCGGATGCTTATTTTGGATTTTATAATCGTTTTGGTTATTCAAAACTTTAACCCTCTGTGGGGGAGGTACTAGAAGTAATGGTCCGATCTCCACCATCTTTATAACAGATATTGTGTTGATGGAAATTGTGAGATGTGCCAAGTCTGAATGGAATCGGATGTTAATTTCGTGTTTTATGAGTTTCGTGGATATTCAAAATGTTGACCTTTTGTGGAGGAGGTACCAGAAGGAGTGGACCGACATATTCCATGTTCATACCAGACCTTGGGTTAGTAAAAAGATTGTGATGTATGTAAATTGAAGACAATCGGACACTTGCATCACATTTTATAAGAGTTATAATTATTCAAAATTTTGACCCTTTGTGGGGGAGATACTTGATGGAGTGGACCGATATTGTTCATTTTAACACCTGACCTAGCACTGATGCAAATATTAGGATTTGCAAAGTTGGAACAAAATCGGACTATCCTTTCTCTATCTGTGCAGTAAATTATTTTCTTTGAAAATTTTGACATTTTGTGGGGGAGGTACCAGAGGGAGTGGACCGATATATCCCATCTCCGAACTCTATCTAAGTTTGACAATTATATTACGATGTACCAAGTTTGGATCAAATCGGATACTCCCTTGTCGTGCTCACCAGCCAGCCAGACAGACGGACGGACATCGCTAGATCGACTCCAAATGTCCTGAAACGGATTTGGTACAAAGAGACATAGGGTCTAAAACCATTATTTCGACGAGGCACGTTTTGGCCGTATCAAATGATATATAGCCTCTGTAACAAATGTTTAGAAGAGCAAACTTCTGGGATAACAGATCAGTCAGAAGCAACTTCAACTGTTTCTTAGTGTAGAATATCTTCTTTATATATAAGGCCCCTAGGTATATTATGCGAACAAGTCCCCAAATTGTCTTCTATGTTTGACTATTTTAAAGAAGACATTCGGAAGGAATTCTATGAAAACCTCTAAAAGTTTTATTTCTATAAATAATCTACAAAAGCTTCTATGGGAGATCTTCTGGAATTTTTTTGTAGAAGATCATAAAGTCTCATGAAACATTTTCCAGGCTTTCTATATAACATTAAGCCTGGAAAAGGTTTCATGAGACTTTTTAATCTTCTGCAAAAAAATTTCAGAAGATCTCCCATAGAAGCCATCTGAATCTTCCCCTAATAAATGATATTTGAATGAATTATTCATTCCCGAATTAACTATTTATGATATTCCACTCCAAATATTCTTAAAACAAATCTTCATATTTTCCTGTAAAGCAGATGACCCCCACCCCCAAAAGAAAACTTTTTCTTTTCTAGAAAAGTATTTCCCTTCCATTTACAAAACATTGCTACCAACTCACCTTCAGTTACATTTAGATTTTCCTTATTCGGACTAATTTCCACCGTCTTCAAGAGCGGCAATTGCGCATTGCTCAGCTCGGCACTTGATATACGTCCTGCATCACTTTCTATACCCAAGTCGGGTGAATAGTTTTGTGCGTTACGTTGTTCACCCAGACGTTGTTGGGCCACGGTTTGTGCACCGCTTGCCATTGTGAGGGGAACTTCTTCAGATGTATAGCCGGATTGGCAGGTATCATCCGACTTCTTTTCTACATTTCGGCTGGATGTTTGTGCAGCTGCCTCTTCAGCCAGACGCTGGGCCTCGGCCAATCGTTCCATTAGCTGTGATTGTTCACTCTCCAATTGTTGTACTTGCTGTTGTAATTGACTACGTTCCGTTTGATATGCCACCAATTCTTGAGACAATTCCTCGAGACGTTTTTCCAATTGCAATTTTTCATTGAGAGCCTTTACACGTTCTGTGGTGGCCTTGGAGGCTCTCAGGGTGCTCTCATCGATTTGTTTCTGCAAATTTCTGGCCGCCAACTCAGACTCGACCAGTGTTTGTTTCAGTTCATGTTCATTCTCCTGCAGGCATTCTATGTTGCGTTGGGCCTCCATAAAGTGCAGCTGCAATTCGCCCAATTGTTTGCGACACTCATCCACTTCCTGTTGTTTGGCCTGCAATGACTCCTGCAGAATAGTATCCATTTCTTGTCGCAACATGGCCAATTGTTGTTTTTGTTGTTCGTTGGCTTTTTGCATAGCCTCATCGTGTCTCATTTTCATATTTTCCATTTCATCCTTTAGCGAATTAATTTGCATTTCTGCCAAACGTGACTCCATTATCAGGCGTTCATGTTCCTCTTGCATTTTTTCCAGAGAACGAGATTTCTCCTCAATTTGCTGCAATAGCATGGATTCATCGTGGGCAGGGGTGGATGGTTCGTGGGAACCTATAGCTACCAAATCATCATGAAGTTCTTTGTTGCGCATCTTCAGTTCCTCCAATTCTTCGGTGTATTCCTCTACCTTCATTTTCTCTTTGCGCAGCATGTTATCAGCCTCGGCTAATTGATTTTGTATTTCGAGTATGCGATTATCGCGTTGTTGTATTATTTGTTCCAATTGATTGATACGTTCCTGGGTACGGGAAGATTTCATATTGCGGCTATCCAATTGACCGGATTCACTGTAATCACTGTCGGTTTCGGCTTGTTGGGTAGAGGAGGGTTCCTTAGTATTTGGAGGCATTAACGAGGCCGAGTGGTCTTCCAAGCCAATGCGTGCCAGGGAAACCTTACGATCAGGCTCTGACCAGGCTTCCGATTCACTTTCACGATTCTCCAACATGACACTAAGGGGCAGAGACCTCCTCTCCTTTTTGTTTTCAGCATTTCGTCGCTTATCCAATTCCTTTTTCAAGGCCTTATTTTCAGCCTTCAGACTTTCAATGGACGGCTGTTGTTGGCCACTAACACAGCTGACAGCATGTAACTCTTCGTGAGAATTAAATGTTTCATTTGCCAGACCAGCCTCAACATCCCCTAGAATATCTGACAAATTGTGTAACTCAGCCAGCGAGTGGTCAATCATGGAAAGACCGGAAACGGAAAGAGTCATATTTAAGCTCTTCGACAAGTCCAGACTGCGATCGACAGCCCGACGCATTGCCTTACGTTTCTCCACGGCCAAAACACCCAAGACATCTTTGTGCTTCAGCAGGGAATTCAGGAAGCCAGCCAGCTCCTCCAAACGTGTTGACAGTGTGGCACATAAATCTCCACATTGGCGTCGCCATTTTTCGGCATGTTCAGCATCGGCCCGAGCCTGTTTTAGTTCGGTGCGTAATTGTGAAATAACAGCATCGGCATTGCGCTCCGAACCCAAACGTTGTAGTAAAATATCAACTTTACGTTGCAATAGCTTATTGCGTTGCACGGCCTTGGCATATTCCACATCGGAAAAGGATTGCTGCAACTCACCGCCACCACCACCTTCTTGACTTAGGTTGTTGTTACTGGTATTGTTATTCTTCGGGGATGTGGGGCTACCATTTGTGGCGGAATTGTTATTCAAGATTTTGTTGAGACGTTCAATTTCTCGATTTTTCTCCCACAACTCCTTGTTGACGAAGTGCTGGAAAGGATTTAAAGAAGAAAACAAAATGGGTTACTTGGAATTGAAAGTAAAATATGATAGCATATTTGATCATTTTAACCTGGCCATAATATATTTAATTTCTTCAAGGTGCCTCTGTGTTATATTTACCTGCAGATCAGCCGTTTTCTTTTTAATATCTGCCTTCAAGGTTTCAATAACCGTCTCCTGTTCCTGAATAATTGTTTCATATTTTTGTTTTTGGGCCAATGGCATGGCATCCTGTATGGCATCTGAATCACTGAGCGAGGGACAGAAACCGGTAACTTCTAGGCCACTTAAGCCAACGGCACTATTAGCATTCTAAAATGAAAAATAAACAAAGTTTTACGATGTACCTTAAAGTTTCGTTATTTTAACTCACCTCTTTGTCATTATTGGCCGTGTTGTTGTTATTATTGTTATTCGCCGACGAAGACTGACTGGAATTGTGATTCTTGAGACGATTTATTTCAGCCTGCTGATTTTTAATGTGCAACATTAATTTTTGTATGGTAAAACGTGCCTTGTCGTACAGTTGGTCGCGATTGCTCAGTTTATCTTCCAATTCCTGCACCAAACACATTTTATCTGCCACTTCCATTTTACATTTTTGCAAATCCTGTTTTAGCTGTTGAGTCTGTTGTTAAAAAGAGAAGGGGGGATATTTGGATATTTTATGAGTTATTAAAAATTCAATGAAATCTGGAAAATGTTCACCATAACCATCAACCCATTGTGAATGTTGTGCGAAAAATGTGATTTTGAGTGAGCTGTGCTGAAAATGATTAATGGGAGGTAAAATGCAATGGAAGAGAAAAGAAAAATTATCCGTTTACAAGGAATTTTGTACATCGGAGTTATACTTAGAATGAAAAAACTGGGTTTAACACCCAACTACTATTCCATGGAAATTAAGGGCTCAAGACAAGAAAGTAAAACCTTAGAAAGAAATTTGAATCTTACTTGGTCGGAATTCTAGACAGAAATCTTAACGAAATGTCAGATTTTCCACCAACTAGGGGTTAGAATAGTATTCCGAGGTAACATCAGCCATCTTTCGGTCAGCTATCTGATGTTTTCGGGCCGAATTCAATAAGAACAGCCCTCAATCCTCTGATTTTCGTATTAAATGTAATTAAACGAAATGTCAAATTTTCCACCAACTTTGAGATAGAATTTTAGACAGGAATCTTTATGAAATGTCAGATTTTCCACCAACTTTGGGTTAGGAGTATATTTCGAGGTCACGTCAGCCATCTTTTGGTGAGCTATCCAAAAGTGTCTGATGCCTTTCGGACTGAATTTAATTAGAACAGCCGTCAATCCTACGATTTTTCGGATTCAAACTAATTTAACTACTAAATTCCGCCACTTTTTAAGTAAATCAAAATTTCGTCGACCAAATCTACCCAAATTCAGTTGATTTGCCAAAGACATTATTCTACTCAAAATTTAGACAGAAGTCTATACGAGATATTCATTTGAGATCTGAGAAACTTGATCACAATCTTAGACAGAAATCTTTACGAAATGTCAGATTTTCCACCAACTTTGGGTTAGAAGAGTATTCCGAGGTCACGTCAGCCATCTTTCGGTCAGCTATCTGATGCTTTTCGGGTCGAATTCAATTAGAACAGCCCTCAATCCTCCGATTTTTCGGATTTAAATAAATTAAACTAATTAAAATGTCAGATTTTTCACCAACTTTTGGATAGAATTTTATACAGATTTTTTTACGAAGTCAGATTTTCCACCAACTTTGGGTTAGAAGATATATTCCGAGGTCACGTCAGCCATCTTTCAGTGAGCTATCTAAAGTGTCTGACGCTTTTCGGTTCGAATTCAATTAGAACAGTCTTCAATTCTCCAATTTGTATGATCCGAAAAAAAAAACAAAAAAAAAAAAAAAAAAACGAAATTCCGCCACTTTTTTCAGGAAATCAGAATTTCGTCGACCAAATCTACTCAAATTCAGTTTTTTTGCCAATGACAATTAATCCAATCAAAAGTTTGGCTAAAGTCCATACGAGATGTCGACTAAAACTTTTGATTTTACGCGGGACAATTTTGCAACCGTCGATATTACTTGGATAAGAATTTGGCCAGATCTCCAACATCTCTAGTATTCTTCGGGACGAACTCAATACGAACAGTCCTCAAATTCTCTGGTGGTTATGATTCCAGTAAAAAGCATTCCAAGCTCCACAAAGTCTTCTCAAATTTGGATATACTTTGGTTTTGTTTAACCAAATAAATGCCAGTTACCAGAAGCTACTTCTTTTCAGTTCTTTTCTTTTACTAGAATTGTTCGAACTTGTATACCCTCCATCATAGTATGGAGGGTATATTAAGTTTTTCATTCCGTTTGTAATACCTCGAAATATACATTTTAGACCCCACAAAGTATAAATACTCTTGATCAGCATAACATTATATGGCGATTTAGAGATGTCCGTCCGTCCGCCTGTGTAAATTACTCTAGCTTCCGAACAAAATGAAGTAGGTTGATAAAAATTTACTCAAATGTATATTATGTCTGTAGGACTTTTGGTATTGAAAATGGGCCAAGTAGGTCCACGTTTTGGTATAGTCCCCATATAACGGTACCTCCCGATATTCGGTATTTTGGCGATTTAAGCGGCATTATTCCTCAGAATTGTTTCAAATTTGGTATTTGAAGTTCGTAATGGATATTACAGTTTATGACAGAAAATTGTCTGTGCAGGTTCACGTTTTGGTATAGCCCCCATATAAGGGCTCCTCCCTATTTTCGGTATTTTGGTTATTTTAGCGACATTATTGACCGTAATTGTTTCAAATTTGGCATTTGGAGTTCGTAATGAATACTACAGCCTATGATATAGCCCCCATATAACGGAGCTATACGATATTCGATATTTTGGTGATTTTACGACATTATTCACCGGAATTGTTTCAAATTTGGTATTTGAAATTTGTAATGGATACTTCTGTCTCTGACAGAAAATTGTCTATGCAGGTCCACGTCTTCGTATAGCCCCCATATAATGGAACCTCCCGATATTTGGTATTTTGATGATGTTAGCGACATTATTCACCGGAATTGTTTCAAATTACAGCCTATGACAAAAAATTGTCCGTGCAGGTCCACGTTGTGCTATAGCCCCCATAAAATGGTGCATCCCTATATTTTGATGAATTTAGCTACATTATTCACCGATTTTTTTTTCAAGTTTCGCATTTGAATATTGTAATGGCGTATGTCAAAAGTTATTTATGTAGGTCCTTACAGCTTTTTTTCTTGTTTTCTTTTATTTTTACAACACTGTTTGCCATAGAGGCCCACATCAAAGAGGTTTCTTTTATTGTACTCGAACCAATTTTGCAGAGTTTAGAAGGTGGCGAAAGTATGACAACCAAATTTATATCCATAGACTATTTTTTGAAAATCTTATCGGAATTTTTAAATTTTTTGGCATATTTGGCAATAAAATTAATCGTTCGCTATACCAGAAATGATCTACCCCCCCTAAAAATTCATAAAAAATCATTTGATCAAATAGGCCCTAACTCCTTCAACCCCAAATAGACCTTCGGATAACACATTTTTTTCTAGAGGCGACCTTTATGTAAACGAACAAACTGCAATCTCTGCTATTTGGGGATAAATTTGAAATTTCATAACGATTACAAAATATGTTAAATTTATTCAAAATATAAAGAAAAATAAAAAGGATATGACAAAAAGTTACTCAAAATATATACATACATATTTTGTAAGGGGTATTTGAATCAACATGGGAAAATGTTCAAAACAACTGGAAGTTCTTGAGCAAAAAATAAATCCCTCACGGAAAAGATGTGCCAAATTTGGAGTAAAGACAATTCAGACCATCTTGCTGCTGCAGCTGCTGCTGTTCATTATTATTGTTGCTCCATTGAAAACGATTATCATTAAGTTTTGGAATCTTTTAAATACACACACATATATTTGACAATGAATATGAATATTTCATTTCAGCAACTACTCACATTTAACAATGCATTTCTATCCAAATAAAATGTTTTACTCTCGCTACAAAGAAGACATTGCGGTTTCACTGATTTGCTAGAATTTTGATATTGACTAAAGAGACTTGTATCACTTATGGTATACCTTATGGGAATATTTGTTTCCATGAGGCTATCGGAAGGTTCATGGTCATTTTCTTGGCTATTATTTACTTGCCCACAATTATTATTAGTCGCTAGTTTCTTTTGACGACAGCATTCCCGATTGCAGCAAATATTGAAACATAATTTTTGTTGAAAATTAAATGTTTGTTTGTCTACATCTTCTTCCAATCTCTTGGCTGGCCGTCGTGGACAACAATTTGTCTCGAAATTCTTTTGTTTGCTCAAACCCAAATAATTGAATTTAAAATTGAGATTAGGCAGGAAATTATTTTTATGATTCATTAGTTCTTCGTCGTTTTTTCGGGCAGCGCTTAATTTATCGATCATCATTTTAAAAAATTGATTTTCACGTTTTACGATGTTACGTTCGATATTCATTCGTGTTACAATCTGTTCATAATCCTGTATGCGTTCCAATAAACGTTCAGTATTGGCAGTTTTAATGGATATGGTGGTCTTTTTTTTCATAGGGGTTGTGGGATTATGAGATGAGGATGCAGAAACCCGACACATGTGTTTATACCAAGCCATCAATGAAATTGCATGAATGAATGAAGAAGTGATGATGGGTTAGAAATGCAATATTTTTAAAGCAGATGTTTTAATATGATTCAATGAACAAATGAATGTGAAGCTTTAAAGATTTCGGAAACAATTCCCATGGAAAAAAGTGAGACATAAACACGTTTTGACATTGCAAAAGATAGTAGGACACATTCGACGGATTTGAAAAAGAAAGAGTTATTCTACAGAGAGGCAAATATGGCATTTCTTGCCTGAAAAATATCTTCTTCATAGAAGATCTTAAATATATCTTAGAAGATCCTTTATTGCCTACGGAAGGCCCTGACAGACCTTCGCCAGATCAATTTGAATGGATATGTATAAAGGCTTTTTTAAATGACTGCAGGGACAAACAAAAACAAACCACCACCTTAGCCACATATGTAAAGGGTGAGATGAAAAAAAAAACTGCAACTAACTTCAGACTGCTGTCATTTCTAAGCCACTCGTCCGACAGCTGTTAAAATTATTCCAGTGACAGCTTTTTATATTCTTTACAAGCGTACAAAAACATTTTGGTGAGAATTTTCCCGGAAAAAAGTTATTCGTAGTGGAATTCAAGCGTGATGGTGTGATTTCTTTAAAATATTGACTGGAAAACCAACCACAAGTGGCTATCGTTAGAGCACTCCAGCATTTAAACGTGAATAAATATTTTGTGTCTCGTAGCATCGCTCGTTACCTATTACGTGATACTGGTAGCGTAGCCTGACGTCAAGGAAGTGGACGGAAGAAAACAGCAACATTAGCAGAAATGTTTCGAAAAGTAAAGAAGCGACTTGATCGAAATCCGCATCGCAGTGGCCAAAAAATGGTTCGTGAGCAATATTCCATTCGGCAAATATTGAAAAATGAGCTCGGGGTAAAGCCATTGAAATTGAAAAAAGTGCAAGAACTTACACCGCAACCGAAAGAAAATAGACTCAAAAGAGCTAAAGAGTTACTTCGCTTGGCCGAAAGTGGTGAACTGCCAAATTTGGATTTCTCCGATGAGAAAACATTCGTTGTCCAGCAGCAGTTTGTAAACAAACAAAATGATCCGCTGGTGTTTTCTTGCCAAAGAGGTCAGGTGAAAATGTGCACCTTAGGTTGGCCACCAGAACTCAAGCGCCGGCCATGGTAATGGTGTGGGTGTGGGCCGCCATAACAGTCGATAGTCGCTCTTCGCTCGTATTAATCGATCGTGGCATCAGAATAAATGCCGAATATTATCCCCAAAATATTCTGGAGGTTGTATTAAAGCCTTGGGCGCACGCAAACATTTTGGCCGCAGACCTTGGACATTCAAACAGGACTCAGCACCATCGCACTCCGCAAGTGTCACCCAAGAATTGTTACAAAATAAGGTTCCTCACTTCATTTCCAGAGCACAATGGCCACCAATATCTGCGGATACCAATCCGTTAGACTATAGTCTTTGGAGTATTTTGGAGAGCATGGTTGGCACTAAAAAATACTAAAGTGTCGATCACCTTAAGCTAGCGCTTCACCGGAAATGGGCCAAAATAGCGCAGAGCAACATTCGAGCAGCGTGTGACGGCTTTATTGGCCATAATTCGTGCCAAAGGTGACCAATTCGAACAAATCGAAACATATACCAAAATTTGATGCTATTTCCGACATTTTTTGCTTTCATTCAATAAAATTTAAAAAAATGTAAAAATTATGGCGCTTGACTTTGTTGCAGTTTTTTTTTTTATCTCATCCTGTATATACAAATCCCCCCGAACTTTTCACCTGGACACCCAGCACTGCTTCTTGGACTTACTTGCATTTTGGTCAAGGTTTCTTGCTGTTGACGCATTTGACTCTCATATTCTTTAATATTGGACATTTCTTTGCCGAAATTGTCCCGAGTGCTTTGCAATGCTAGGATGAGTTTTTCATTTTCAGATTTAAGTTCAGCATTTGCAGAACGTAGACCTTTTATGGAACGCTTGGAAAAGTTATAAAATTATTTTTTTGGCTTATAAATCAATGGGTTGATGATTATGCTGCCGCAACTCTTTGGAGGAATAACTAATTACCTCTTTCGTGGCCAATTCTAGATCACGATTTTCCACCGATTCCAATAGCTCGGCATTTTGGAAGACCAGTTCCTTGACTTTTTCCTCATACTCCTGGATGGTTTCATCACGCTTGGCCAGAATTTCATCCAGTTTGGTTATTTGCTGTTGGAAATCTTCCAGTTTTTCATCGGATTGTTTCAATAACGATTCCAGATCGCGTATCTAAAAGAATAAGAAATTATTATAAAACTAAATAATTTAAATGTATTTCCAAGGACCCACCCTTTGCAAGGCATTCATGTTTTCATTGATCTCTGAACGTCCCAGTAAATCACTCATCGATTCCGTGTTAGCATGTCCCGACTTTGCCTTTTCCATTTCACCATCCATTTCCATGTACTGTATCTTTTGCTTAAGTTCATCAATCATTTCCTGATATCTCAGCTCGGTGTCCTTTTGTATCTTCTCCATTTGTGTCATGGCCTGTGCGGCTTCTTTCAGAAGATCCTGCTTTTCCTGGATTTCTTTGCGCAAAATTTCCATTTCGACCCGGACATCAATGAGCTGTTTCATTAGGGTCTCCTGGCCCTCGCTGGAATTTGAGGCCTGCTGATAGCCTGGTATACTTTCTTCGATGAAATACAGACGCAATTTTAAATTGAAATTCTCTTTGCGCAATGTGGCCATCTGTTCCTCAAATTCCCTCACAGATCTGCCTTGGCCCGCCGGAGAGGTTGAGCCTTGGAATGGCTGCTGTAGGCTGACACAGGGTGAACGATAGCCCACACCATCTGTAATGAAATAAATAAAAAAGAATCACAATTAATAGATTGCAACGAAGTGGTCAACGAAATGTAAACATTGCACATCTACCCTGAAGTGATACGGGGCGATTATCTGGCCAACCAAATGAGGGCGGCTGTGTCTTTTCAAAATCTTCTAATAAATTATAATCATTTCCGTTGTTGCCTTCTTTATTGCTGCTGCTATTTGTTATTATGCAATTTCTTTGCATTATTTTTTTATTGAAAACAAATCTTTAACGAATTTTCCAGTTGAGCAAATTTCCCGTTGTTTTTATTTTAAATTAAGTTTTTATGAGAATTTTTTTTATTTCAATTTAATTTCAAAATTATTTTCGCTTTACATTTTATTCAAAACTATGTTGTTTTAAGGCACGACAAGTAATGATCAAAGTTTTTTTTTTCTTAGGTTGAACTAAAAAAAGATCCGTGGGGGTGGTGTTGTTTAGTTTAAATGGAAATTAAAAGAAAAAACAAGCAGCAGCACTGCAACAACAACAACAATTATAACACAGACGATGTCTGCCACAAATGAATTTTCAGACATTTCCCCCCAAACACCAGTCAGTCAGCCAGCCACATACAGAATCGGTTTATTAATTAATGTGGCGTTATAGAAGCTGTGCTCTTTTCAAAAGGGAGAGATATTAAAAAATAAAGAGAGAGAGAGAGAGAGAAATGTTAAGAGGAACACGTACATGTACATGTTCTTGTAATACTAAGAGAGCGAGCCATCAAAGAAGTTGATTTTGAGAGAGTTGTTATATTTGATTTGGGAAAGTCAGTGGAATTTGTGAAAATGCAATGAATTTAATGTTCAGGAACTTTGAGGGATATTGAAAAAATATCAAGCCAAGTATTGTGGTTTAATTAGTCGAATTGAGGGTTATATTTGAAGGATGAAATACCAAGGAGGATTTCGTTTAGAAGGGAACCACAGATGAGTTTGACCGGAATGCAAGCTGAAACAGACGTGAACCATACAAAGAGAATTGCTGTCAGCGGATATTGGAAATGTTTTTTTTTTTTTTTTTTTTTTTAAGAAATTTGACTTCTATGGATCAAAATACATGAACATCTGTCCGAAGTGTTGCGCATTTAGGTAAAAACTTTTCTTCACGAGGTAGGCAATTGAGGCTAATTTAATGAATATTAAAAGCACAACTTATTATTTCAGAAGGAGATTGTTATTTGAATCAAAAACATGGTAACACTATTCTATATATTTGCTGACATGAAATTGACCTCGAGTTGGCTAAATAGTCAAAGATCGAGTTCTTATACCCTCCACCATAGAATGGAGGGTATATTAAGTTTGTCATTCCGTTTGTACAACCTCCTAACACTACATTTTAGACCGCACAAAGTAAATATATATTTTTGATCAGCA
Organism: Musca domestica; assembly: GCF_030504385.1. NCBI lineage: Eukaryota > Metazoa > Arthropoda > Insecta > Diptera > Muscidae > Musca > Musca domestica. The sequence continues at coordinate 8,717,043 of NW_026712277.1, forward strand.
TAAAATTCTATGTCCGTCCGTCCGTGGAAATCACAATGGTTTCCGAACGAAATAAGGTAGGTTGATAAAATTTTACTCCAATGTATATTTTGTCTGCAGGATTTTGGTATTGAAAATGGGACATGCAGGTCCACGTTTTGGTATAGCCTCCTTATAATGGTACCTCCTATTTTGGTGATTTAAGCGACATTATTCACCGGAAATGTTTCAAATTTGGTATTTGAAGTTCGTAATGGATGCTTCAACCTACGACCGAAAATTGTCTGTGCAGGTTCACGTTTTCGTATAGCCCTCATATAACGGTACCTCCCGATATTTCGTATTTTGGTGATTTAAGCGACATTATTCACCGGAATTGTTTCGAATTTGGTATTTGAAGTTTGTATTGGATACTTCAGCCTATGAAAGAAAATTGTCCGTGCAGATCCACGTCTTCGTATAGCCTCCATATAACGGTACCTCCCGATATTCGGTATTTTGACGATTTTAGCGACATTAATCACCGGAATTGTTTGAAATTTGGCATTTGAAGTTCGCAATTGATATTACATCCTATGAAGGAAAATTGTATGTGTAGGTTCACGCCTTCGTATAGCCCCCATATAATGGTACCTCCCGATATTCGGTATTTTGATGATTTTAGCGACAATTTTCACTGGAAATGTTTCAAATTCGGTATTTGAAGTTCGTAATGGATACAACAAACTATGGCAGAAAATTTTCTGTGCAGGTCCATAGCCCCCATATAATGGCACCTTCCTATATTCGGTATTTTAATGATTTTAGCTATATTATTCACCGATTTTTTTTTTCAAGTTTCGCATTTAAATATTGTAATGGCTTATGACAAAAGTTTTGAACTTATCTAAGGCTGCCAAATTTGTAATCGACTCCTGCCTTTCATAAAAAGTTGTAATTTATACAATGAATAGTATTTTTAGGTTATGTATAGCATGGCACAATGAAATTGAAATATTAATGTTATTCTAAAATTTTGTAACCAAGTGTAATTATCTATGTAACTAATCACATTTGCTTTGACTAAAAATTATTAACAAAGTTCAAAACAACAATGAACCCCATCAATGAAAGAAAAACACACATCGGCCCTTTACATGTCGGTCCAATGTGAAAGTCAACACACGTGGTGTTTGTAAGAAAATATGAATATTAAGTGGACATGCGGCAGACAGCCAGCTAGCCAGCATCCATCCATCCATCCATACCCTCCATCATTGTGTTCTTTTACTCAAATTTGCCACTTATGTTATATTTATTTGCCTTACACCCTCATTCGTTTGGAATTTTTTGAGACTTTGCCAACAATTTTTTTTTAGGAAATGACCATGATTTCAGTTCATGTTTTTTAAATTCCACATTTATACTTTGAAATTTATCGATATGTGAATGGAAAGCATTAAAGAATGAGTAAAAAAAAGTAACTGCAGAGAGATGGACAATGAGGTGGGTCAATGTTTTTCTGTATCAAAATTTCAACAAGAAAGAAAAAGTGGTTTGCACAAAATCCATCGACCGAACCCGCTATATACCCAAAATCAACAGATTCCAAGGAATCTTAATTAGAAAATTTCGAAAAAAAAAATGTGGAAGAGGGAAGAATAAGCTTGCATTTATGTTTTAAGGCAGGGTCAAAGCAAGGAAGCCTTATTAAATCCTGGATCTAAAGATTGTACAAAAATATGGGACAATGAAAATGTTTTTTACTCAAAACAATTTGACTCAACCTAATATACAATGTATGACCATCATCGTTAAGATGCCGGCAAATGGAAAACAATTCTATTTGTCATCGTTTTTTTAAATTTTTATATTTTTAAGGGTAGTTCTGAGGTCTTTTTTGAAATAGGAAAATTGCCATAAATGACGATTTAATACCCTACATAACTAGACACATTGGTTGCTTGCAGTTCTATTGCTATTAAAATGGAAAATTAGAAAATGTCTTCAAAATCCATTTCTCTCAAAAAAAAAATTATCATCAAAACCTGATTTTTATACTCTCGGCCATATGGCTAGAGAGGGTAGATATATCATTTGACATGACCAAAAAGTGCCTCATCGAAATAACGGTATTAGACCCTAAGTCTCTTTGAACCAAATCCATTTCAGGACATTTGGAGTCGATCCGTCCATCTGTCTGGCTGAAGTATCCGATTTCATCCAAACTTGGTACATGGTATTATTTTTGTCAAACTTAGATCGAGTTTGGAGATGGACAATATTGGTCCACTCCTTCTGGTACCTCCCCCACAAATACGTTACTTTGAATGCATTTTCTTCATAAAAATAACTTTGGCTTTTTGTGAATTCTCAAAGAAAGCTGCATTTTGAGCATAATTCTCAAAGCTATATTGCAAAAACCTTCAGTCATGGCCTTGTTCTGTTACTAAATTCAAGTCCCCATATTGATTTTGAGATGGCTGCCCTCTGCCTGTTTGAAAACCTCTTTCCCCTGGATACAAAATACAATCAAAAGATAAAATTAAATTTCTCCTTTGCACAGCTGTTTTAAAATACTTACATGGATTGTCCATTGTCACATCTTGTAGAGTACCCGGGCTGGTGCTGGAAAATAATAAGAATACAAAGAAGACCATTAATAACAATCATAATAATACGAATCATGCACAACTGCTCTTCATCAGCAGCATCGTCATCATCAAGATCAAAAACTGTCTGTATGAATAGTAGTCACAATTGAAAAAATTAATTAAATACTTAAATTTTAATTTGATTATGTGCGCGTTTTGCACAGAAAAAGATGGGCTTCTCCTTTTTTCCCCATTTTGGAAGAATAAAAAAATGACCTCATATGGCATTTATTTAAATGACCTCCACAGAGAGAGAGAGTGAAAGAGAGAGACAGAGAGTGAGAGAGAATATGAAGTAATTATTTGATTTATATGTTTTTTGGGGTAAATCATCACGTCACGACTGTGAGGAAGCCCATCGTAGCCCAGCCATTCATGGTCAAAATATGAAGATTTATTTCGCATATTTTTCGACAAAAAAAAATATTATATTGAGGGCCAATAAATATGGAGTTTCATGTATGGAACCATGGTTCTATGTTTTCTTGATTATCCAAACAGTGTTTCAATTCAATTTATTATTAATATTTTTCAAAATCTCTTATGCCACTCTGTAATGTTTTGATTTCCACATGCCCCTCATTACTTATTATGGACTTTCGATTTGTTACCATACCCCACCCCAGCCCAGAACAAACAGCACACATTACGAAAATACACAATTTCCGATTTAAGACCTACCATAAAACTAAAACCAACAAACTTTGGAATAATTAACATGCATTTATATATTTATTGTCGGGTCTGGTTTTTCCATATTCAAAACATCCGCTTAAGGTCAGTGAGAGTGTTTGACCATTTCCTCAACCAAATCCCAATACCAGCAACCAACATGAAATGCAATCGTATGGAATTAATGTACAACAACACTTAAAAGAAAAAGTGAATAAATGGCTCATTTTTGATGAATAGATTTTGGAATGGAAATTGATTTGCGTTAATTATTTTGTAATGACAGTGTTATCTTTCAATTTCTTTCGAATTTATTTTAGAATTTCCATAAATGTGCTGTACACACTACTCATGTCGGAAATTCAAAATAGGCCTCCAATGGTTTGGATTTATTTTTTATGCCCGCCATAACTGTCTGTCTGTCTGTGTGCAACAATACAACTCAACTCACATGGCGATGATGATGATGTTCCTTTGAAAAAATAAGATTCTAAAAATAAATCAAGTTTTGGGAAAACATGAGAGGTGGAAAAACGTGAACGTGAAGCTATTTTTAAAAATCGCATCTCTAACAACCACAAATCTTCTAGCCTGGATAGAGTAATCACATTTGAAGTGAATGATGTTTGGGGTATTTTGAACACTAAAACGCTCGTTAATATTGAAATTAAATAAAAAAATATTATTTCAACTGGGAAATAGGCCATCCATCATCATACTAGAAAAAAATAGGAAATGGAACATAAATTGCAGGGATTTATTTGAATAATTAATATTTGACTCGATGGAAATATAAATTTATGAAGAGAATCAATTACATGGAGGTCATTGATGTCATGTCCAAAGGGGAGTATATATTTTTATAGCCTCCAACATAGTATGGAGGGGTATATTAAGTTTGTCATTCCGTTTGTAACATCTCGAAATAGACATTTTAGGCCTCACAATGTATATATATTCTTGATCAGCATAAAATTCCATGTCCTGTCCTTCTGTGGAAATCACTCTAGCTTCCAAACGAAATGCAGTAGGTTGATAAAATTTTACTCAAATGTATATTATGCCTGCAGGACTTTTGGTATTAAAAATGGGCCATGTAGGTCCACGTTTTGGTATAGCCCTCATATAATGGTATCTCCCTATTTTCGGAATTTCGGTTATTAAAACAACATTATTCACCGGAAATGTATCAAATTTGGTATTTGAGGTTCGTAATGGATACCAAAGCCTAAAACAGAAAATTGTCCGTGCAGGCCCCATATAACGGCACCTCCCGATATTCCGTATTTGGATGATTTTAGCGACATTATTCACCGGAATTGTTTCAAATTTGATATTTGAAGGTCGTAATAGACACTACAGCCTATGACTGAAAACTGTCTATGCAGGTCTTCGTCTTCGTATAGCCCCCGTATAACGTCAGCACCCGATATTTGGTATTTTGATGATTTTAGGAACATTTTTCACCGAAATTGTTTCAAATTTGGTATTTGAAGTTCGTAATGGATACTACAGCCTATTATAGAAAATTGTCTGTGCAGGACCACGCCTTCGTATAGCCCCCATATAATGGTATCTTCCTATTTTCGATATTTTGATGATTTAAGCGACATTATTCACCGGAATCGTTTCAAATTTGGCATTGGAAGTTCGAAATGGATACTACAGCCTAAGACAAACAATTGTCTGTGCAGGTCCACGCCTTCGTATAGTCCCCATGTAACGGTTCCTCCTATTTTCAGTATTTTGGTGATTTAAGCGACATTATTCACCAGAGTTGCTCCAAATTTGGTTTTTGAAGTTCGTAATGGATACTACAGCCTAAGAGAGAAAATTGTCCGTGCAGGTCCACGCCTACGTATAGCTCCCATACAACGGTACCTCCCGATATTCGGTATTTTGATGATTTTAGCGATATTATTCAGCGATTTCTATGGCTAGAAGACCTTCTGAAGCTCTTCTATAGCTAGAAGACCTTCTGAAGCTATTCTATAGCTAGAAGACCTTCTGAAGTCCTTCTATGGCTAGAATACCTTCTGAAGCTCTTTTAAGGTAAGAAGACCTTCTGAAGCTCTTCTATGACTAGAAGATCTACTGAAGCTCTTCTATGGCTATAAGACCTTCTGCTGCTCTTCTATGTCTAGAAGACCTTTTGAAGCTCTTCTATGGCCAGAAGACCTTTTGAAGCTCTTCTATAGCTAGAAGACCTTCTGAAGCTCTTCTGTGGCTAAAAGACTTCTGGAGCTCTTCAATGGCCAGAAGACCTTCTGAAGCTCTTCTGTGGCTAAAAGACCTTCTGTAGCTCTTCTAGGGCCAGAAGACCTTCTGAAGCTCTTCTATAGTAAGAAGACCTTCTGAAGCTCTTCTATAGCTAGAAGACCTTCTGAAGCTCTTCTGGGGCTAAAAGACTTTCTGAAGCTCTTTTGTGACTAAAAGACCTTCTGAAGCTCTTCTCTTCTGTGACTAAAAGACCTTCTGAAGCTCTTCTGTGACTAAAAGACCTTCTGAAGCTCTTCTGTGGCCAGAAGACCTTCTGAAGCTCTTCTATGGATAGTAGACCTTCTATGGCTAGAAGACCTTCTGAAGCTCTTTTAAGGCTAGAAGACCTGCTAAAGTTCTTCTGTGGCTAGAAGATCATTTGAAGCTCTTCTATGACTAGAAGACCTTCTGAAGCCCTTCTATGGCTAGAAGACCTTCTGAAGCTCTTCTATAGTTAGAAGACCTTTTAAAGCTCTTCTTTGGCTAGAAGACCTTTTTCTGTGGCTAGAAGAACTTCTGAAGCTTTTCTATGTCTACAAGACCTTCTGAAGCTCTTCTATAGGTAGAAGACCTTCTGAAGTTCTTTTATGGCTAAAGGACCTTCTGAAGCTCTTCTATGCTCACTTGCAAATGCTTTATTTTTCCATGTTTTGTATTTTTTATGTGGATCCCTATCTCTGCCCTCCATGCGTGTTATAAAAAATCTCTTACGCTCCTGACCATATTTGCCCAACACCCGAATTAATTGTAAACATTTTCTCAAGTATCTGTAACATAATAGCCATGGGTCATTTGGACAAGCACTTGGGTATTGATTAGGGAAAATCAATTTAGAATTTTGTTTACATTCCTTTCCGCTCATTTTAATGAGATACAATTTTGAAAATGGAACTTTAAGAAATTTGCCATTAAAAAAACAACATTTAAATGTGGGGGGAGGGGGAGGTTGGAAATGCAGACACTTGATACTGACCACCAGTGAGCCACCAAACCAAACAAATGACTGTGTCGAGTTGAAAACAAACTAATAATAAAGACCACCTAGGGGGCAGGTGGTCCATGGAGTTTTCGACTGGAATCTTGCAGCACCTTATTATTAATAACAATTGAGAACTTTAATTATTCAAATGAAACCATTGCAAACTTCAATTGAGCGGCGAGCAGCATAAAATCGAAAACGTTTTGTTAATAGAAATTTTCATAAAACAAAAGGTTTGGTGTTTCTTTTTTGTTTTTCTTTTATGGAATTCGATTAGCTGGAGATTTGTTTACAAAGAAAATAAAAAACAAAAAACTAAACCGGTTTTGTTGTCATAATTTGCAATAAATTTCAATAAACTCTGGGTAGTTTTTTTTTGTTTGTTATTCGCTTTGTACTTGAAAGTTGTTTAATTTAAAAAATATTGAAAAAAAAAACTGAAAACACTATTGTTTGCTTATCATCACGCTGTGGCAGCTGTTAAGGCATGGGTGGAGTGGAGGTGGCAGTAGCACCACCGGCAGTGTTGTTGGTCAACACCCCACCCAACCAAGGCAGGCAGCCAGCCAGCCAGCCAAGCATTGATGATGATTTACAATTATTAACATAGTTTATTAGCCAGTGTGCGGAGTCGGACGTTAACAGGGATTTCAATACTTCATTCAAAAAAAAAAAATTTACCAAGAATTATGAATATTTCACGCTCTCAGCAAATTAATTATGCAAAACAACGTCCGACTAACAAGCCAAAGGTGCCAGTGGCAGCAGCACGTGTGTTTACGCTACAAATTTCCATAATCGTGACGCTTTTATTGCTAATCACCCAAAGCAAAGAGGCCCAGACGCGTCGTCTACAACCATGCGAATTTGCAGGTCAATTGTATATCTTGGACGTACCCAAAGAAGAGCTGCCTCTTTGGCTATGCATTGTCCAGTACGAGAGTCGTTTCAACACCCATGTCATTGGGTCACGCAACACGGATGGCTCTCTCGACTATGGGATATTTCAGATAAGCGATAAATACTGGTGTAAACCGCCCAAGGAGCCGCAGTTTCATTACCACAATGAATGCAATGTCGATTGCATGGATCTGATGCAGGATGATATAACAGCAGCGGTGAAGTGTGCCAAAATGATCCGGAAACAGCAGGGTTGGTCCGCCTGGTCGGTGTATGGAGAATTTTGCAATAGCACCAATACCGTGTATCAGGATATTGAAATTGAGGAATGTTTTGGCTAAGGAACTGGGAGATTTTGGAAATGTATTTGTAGCATGTGTATTAGAGTGCAAGGAAAATGTGAATTAAATAAAAGCTAAATTCAAATAAAGAAGTGAGAGAAAAAGTGAAGTGAAAAGAGTAATTTTTAAACAAGAGATAAGAGTTTTAATATAGAGAAGGCGCTCTGAAGCTCTAATGTAGCTAACATCGTATCTGGAAAGAAAAGCTATTTTACAAATAGCACTTCGAGAGATCTGCTCTATACAGAAAAGCTTCCAATATTCGTATAAAACAACAAGATATTCCGAAGCGATTCTATGGGCCTCTAGAAATAGATGACATCCAAAACAGGACTCATCCTTCCTTACAGTTACAGAAAAAAAGCTTTAAAAGCTCTTTTATAAATGGAAGACCTCCTAAAGTATATATAGACGACTTTCAATAGCTTTTGTATACATAGAAGGCCTTCTGAAGCTCTTTTATGACTAAAAGACCTTCAGAAAATCTTTTATGACTAGAAGACCTTCTGAAGCACTTTTATGACTAGAAGACCTTCTGATGATCTTCTATGTCTAGAAGACCTTCTAAGCCTCTTCCATGTCTAGAAGACCTCCTAGGCCTCTTATAGGGCTAGAGGACCCTATGGAGCTCTTCTATGTCTAGAAGACCTTCTAAACCTCTTCTATTCAGACATTACCTTCTAAAGCTCTTCTATACAGAGAAGACCTTCAGAAGCTATTCTATTCAGACATTACCTTCTAAAGCTCTTCTATACAGAGAAGACCTTCAGACGCTCGTCTATACATAGAAGACCTCCTAAAGCTCTTCTATACATAGAAGACCTTCAAAAGCTCTTCTATGCGTAGAAGACCTTTCAAAGCTCTTCTATGGATAGAAGACTTTCCAAAGCTCTTCTATGGATAGAAGAACTTCCAAAGCACTTCTATAGATAGAAGACCTTCTTAAGCTCTTCTATGGCTAGAAGACATTCTAAAGCACTTCTATGGCTAGAAGACATTCTGAAGCTCTGCTATGTCTGAAAGACCTTCTGAATCTCTCCTAGGGATTGAAGACCTTCTCTTCTATAAACAGAAGACCTTCCAAAGCTCTTCTATGGATAGAAGACCTTCCAAAACTCTTCTATGGATAGAAGACCTTCCAAAGCTCTTCTATGGATAGAAGACCTTCTGAAGCTCTTCTATAGATAGAAGATCTTCTGAAGCTATTCTATGGATAGAAGACCTTCTAAAGTTTTTCTATGGATAGAACACCTTCTAAAACTCTCCTATTCATAGAATATCTTCTGAAGCTCTTCTAAACATTCAAGACCTTCTAAAGCTCTTTAAAACACAGGAGACCTTCTGAAGCTCTTTTTAACATAGAAGACCCTGTGAAGCTCTTCTATACATAAAAGACCTTCTGAAGTTCTCCTAAATATAGAAGACCTTCTGAAGCTGTTTTAAAAATATAAGACCTCCCAATACTCTTCTATATACAGAAGATCTCCTAAAGCTCTTCTATATATGGAAGACCTCCTAAAGCTCTTCTATGGATAGAATTACTTCAAAAGCTGTTCTATACATAGAAAACTTTCTGAAGCTCTTCAAACATAGAAGACTTTTTGAAGCTCTGTACAACATAGGCGACGTTCTGAAGCTCTTTTAAACATGGAAGACCTTCTGAAGCACTTCTGAGTATAAAATACCTTCTATTCTTTGCATAGAAGATCTTCAAAAGGCCTTCTATGGATAAAAGAACTCCTGAAGATCGTCAGTAAAATCGTCAGACCTTCCGATGCCCTTCTCTACATGCAATACCCTACGAAGCTCCGTATACTATATACCAACGTATACCATCTGAAGCTTTTCTTTACATAGAAAAAATTCTGAAACTCTTCATAGATGCCACCTTTGAATCCCAATTCTTCCCTCTATCCCTATCTAACGCATTCATTCTACTGCTGGATTTTCTTATGTTTTTCTTCTGTGATCTGTCTTATTTAGATGAAATCATCAGCATCTTCTTTTTCCTTTATAAATAAACATCAGGTCATAACATTAACAAAACAAAAAAAAGTGTCGATTAACGTCTCTTATCAGTGACAGAATAGGAGTGTAGCGTCGCAGCATTGGCATCACTCGACACTCACTCATCGATGCAATTCAAAATAAATTCCAAATTGTTCCAATTAAAGAAGGAGGAGAAGAAGACAAACAGTAATTCAACTTCCCCGTGTCCCGTTGTGAAGTGACTGACCACCATCGAAACAATCGATGGATGAAGTGATGACAAGTGATTGATTTAAAAAGTCCAGTAATTGAGATAATTAAAATGAATTATTAAAAACAAATTGGAAATGGGTTAAATTCATTTTGAATAAAAGGAAAAAGGAAAAAAGAGATAGATTTAAATTTAAATAAAAAATTTAAATATTCTAAATCCATTAAAGGTTTTCTATTTTTTGAAATCTAATTCTAACCACGTGTGTTGTTATAATCATTTGTGTTGTTTATATAATTATAATCGACTGATATGGAGTAAATAAAAGTAATTTATTACATGTTTTGTTCCGTCCTATTTTTTTCTGAAATTATTTATCCAGAATAGGGTATCCCGACAATGGAAAAACTTTAGATGTCCCTTTTCTTTATAAAACTTTAAAAGACTAATTTCTAAGACGAATAAACATTTTTAAACGACTATTTAATGAATTTCCTCAAAGAGAGCATTCCAAAGAGAGAGCATGTGAAAGAGAAAATAACAGTTCTTGATGTTGTTGAGTTTTATTTCTATGCAAATATTGCACGAATATTAGACCCGTTTTCTTTTCTGTTGAATTAAACATAATTCATATGTTTTTTTGATTACATTTTTTCCAAATGAAAATTGGAAAATATTTTTCTCGTGAGTGAGTGTGTGTGTGTGTGATTCCCGTGCAACAATGTAAACATTCCAATTTCAATAATTTTTTTATTTTCAAAAGGGAACATTTGTTGGTCAAGCATTGCAACATTTTTTTGTGTGCCCATTTATAATGAGTGAAATATATTTCCTCGATATAATAGCCAGTGGAAACATTCATAAAGAAATTGGAAACATTCATAAAGAATGTCTTTCAAGAAATTAAAAAAAATAAAAACCAACAACAAATATTTTTTCACAATGAATTTACATAAAATAATCACAGAATTTATTTATTGTTCATTTGTGTGTAAGCACTTCTCTTCCCAGTCCTGGGGCATAAAACTGTCGTAATTTATCATTTGTTCTGCAGACAACTTGTTACTCAAAAGACACCTTCCCCGGTTTGTTTTTTGCAAAGCAAAATAAAAAGGCAAGGAATTTCCACCAGATCTTCTTCTTCTTTTTATTCACACATCTTTATATTTTTTCCCCGTTTTTCATTTTTCAAAAACATTCCTCTATCGAGGGCAAAAGTTTTGCATTCTTACAGCGGCCATTGTACACCGACCAGGCCCGCCATCCCTGTAGCTTTTTCACTTTCTGGGCACATTTGATAGATTCTCTCACATCATCGCCGCTGACCAAATGCTGACAATTAATTTGACACAAATTTGCTGAACTTCTTGATGGCTTCGCCGACGACTGACACCAGTAGCGATCGCTGAACTGAAACAGGCCATAGTCATTGGACCAATTGCCATTCAGGCGGCCAATGGCGGTGGTGTTGTAGCGACTTTCGAACTGGGCAATGCAACACCAGGTGGCAAGTTCGGATTTTGCAACGCCCAAACGGGACATTTCCCTGGCCAAATCACAGCAATTCAAGATGCGACCCTCAGAGAGAGGGGAAAAGACTGTTGTCACTATACAGCAAACAATGTAGGCGATTTTCAAATTCATAATTTCCTCAGCTGCTGTTTTTCTATTCTTGTTACGACAAATTAAATATTCTGACTGAATTCAATAAAATGCCTAAATATTCTTTTGAGATCTGTCAGTCTGGCCTGCCAGCCATAGAAAATTTAAAGTTGAGTGCTGAGAAAACTAGTTTTCTTGTCGCTAGGCTTCGGATTGAGACAACACCCTAAAAACAGCGTTTAAACAAATCATTAGAACAACTTTATTTATGAAGCCATTAACTGAGCTATTTTATGACACAGATTTTTTAAATACAGTGCAGACTTAAGAATTTGAATGGGAATAGGATTTTTGGTAATTTAAAATGAAAAAGTTTGAAATCGAGGGTCTCCACTGTGCGGCAAGCAAAGCAAGCAATCTATAGAATTGTCGTAAAAGAGTTGGAGGTTTTAAACTTATTAAAATCTGGTATGGGCTAAGGAAGATTTTCTGCGGCGAAACTTATCAAGCTTTAATATCTACAGAAGAGCTTTGGAAAAAGTTATGTTATAGACTATTGAATTTATGGAAAAAGGAATACTCTCTCGGGCTCAGCGGATTTCGTCTATGTCGTTTCAGGGATATGAGTGAAAATACTAAAGTCACTTAAAACTAAATTGTTGGAAATATTACAAATTGTGAGACATCTATGAACTGAAAATGATGGATTGGAAGAGAAAACCCGCCTCCTACAAAATGACATCGGGAAATATTCAAATAACTCTCGAATGGACTCTCGAAGAGAGTATCCGATTTGATCCAAACTTGGTATATCGTAATATTATTGTCAAACTTAAATCGAGTTCGAAGATGAGTAATATTGGTCCACTCTCTCTGGCACCTCCCCCACAAAATGCCAATATTTTCAAAGAAAATAATTTACTGCACTGAAAGAGAAGGGATAATCTGATTTTGCTACAACTTTGCAAATCTTAATATTTGCATCAGTCCTAAGTCAGGTGCGAAAATGGACAATATCGGTCAACTCGAACAAGTACCTCCCCCACAAAGGGTCAACATTTGGAAAAATTATAATTTTTATAAAATGTGATGCGAGTGTCCGATTGTCTTCAAATTACACACATCACAATATTTTTATTAACCCAATGTCTGGTGTGAAGTTGGGATACATCGATCCACCGCTTCTGGTATCTCCCCCACAAAGGGTCACAATTTTGAATATTTATGAAGCTCATAAAATACGAAATTAACATCCGATTCCGTTCAGACTTGGTACATCTCAATATTTTCATCAACACAAGATGTGTTATAAATATGGTAGAGATCGGACCATTTCTTCTGGTACTTCCCTCACAAAGGGTCAAAGTTTTGAACAACAAACACGATCATAGAGTCTTAAAAAAAGCATCCGGTTCTCTTCAAATTACACACTTCACAATATTTTTATTAACCTAAGGTCTGGTGTGAAGATGGGATATATCGGTCCACTCCTTCTGATACCTCCCCGACAAAGTGTCAAAATTTTTAATATCCATGAAGTTTATAAAACGCGAAGTTAACATCCGATTCCATTCAGACTTGATACATCCCAATATTTTCATCAACACAAGATCTGTTATAAATATGGTTGAGATCAGAACATTCCTTCTGGTACCTCCCACACAAAGGATCACAATTTTGAATAACCAAAACGATTATAAAATCCGAAATAAGCATCCGGTTCTCTTAAAATTATACACATTACAATATTTGTTTTAATCCAAAGTTTGGTGTGAAGATGGAATATATCGGTCCACTTTTTCTGGTACCTCCCCCACAAAGGGTCACAATTTTGAATATTTAAGAAGCTCATTAAACACGAAATTAACATCATTTTCCAAAAATTTGCACATATCTCATACAAAGTTAGGAAGTAGTCGATATAGTCCAAATCTGGTACGTTATAATATTTATAACAGTCTAAGGTCAGATACGAATTGGTCAATATTGGCCAACAGTTTCGGAAACTCCCATAAAGGGTCGAGAATTTGAATAATCATAACTCAAGGCTGGGGGTATACATCTGTCGGCAAAACCGGCTGATACTATTTAACTTGTTTTAGATAAAGTGGTTTATTTTATTGTTTAAAAATTATTAAATAATTAAAAATGCAACGCCGGGGAAAGTTATTTCAAAAATCTCTTAATCATTTCTCTTTCACTATTTTGCCCATATATGTCGTGTAGATCCACGGATTCTATTTTTCTGTCATATAAACAATTTTCAACAATTATTTCTATAAAAAGGTTTTTAAACTAATTTTAATTACTTTTTTTATTTTTAAATTATTAAATAAGTTGAAATTCGATGAAAGACCGTTGTTTTAAAATTCTCTTTCGTTATTTAGCTCATCTGTGTTGCAAATAACTCTTTAAGCAGCATCTAATGTTATTTCTCTTACACTGCATGTGTGGATCACATGCTCTTCAATGTTGCCTTATCTCTTCTATTTTTCTCACAATAGACATTTCCTGTGTTTCTCTTAATCATTAAATGCCGCATGAAAAGATGAATAATTTACAATATTTGTCTTTCTTTAAAAAAAAGGTTAGTAATGTTAGATAAAAAAATACAATTCTTATCAAAAAAATAATAAAAACAAAAGTGATTCTTACCAAAATGCACTGAACGAAAAGCGTTTATTGGGCGTTGAATCATTGCTGTGATTTGACATGGAATTACTGCGAAATATTCCCGACATGTTTAAGGCATTAATAATTAAAATTAGTTTACTTAGAAAAATTATATAAAATATAATTTTTATTGTTTTTTTGGGGGCGGGCGGGGTGTTTCTTTTTCAGTTTAACTTGATCAGACTTTGGTGTTTAGTGATTTTTGTTCTTTGGTTGTTTTTGGTTTTGGTTCTAAATTTATTGTGCTCAAGTGCAAGAAAAGCAACAGAACTTTTTTTTTTTGATATGCTTCGTTAATTAGCGCTGCTGTAGATCTTCTTCTCTCCTGTTTCTTTTTTTAGGATTTTTCCTTTTAGTGTGTTGATTTTTTTTTTTTTTTTTTTGCTGCTGCTAAGGTCTTCTCTTTTTACGTTTTTTCAAATTTTCAGTTTGAATTTGATTTTTCAATTTAATTAAATTAAGTTGGTGTGGAGCAGGCATATGATGCAGCCTTAGCCGCATGAGTCACACGTTCAGCAGCACCAGCAAAAAGTCGTTGCTGTTGTTTATTGTTGTGTCACCAAAAGGCTTTGGTAGCCGTTGCACCTCGTCGCCGGTTTTTTTTTTCAAGGGACATTTATTGCAGCAGTTGCGTTGCTGATGACACTGCCTGTGGTGTTGATGTACATTTGTGTTTCATCTAGAATTAGGAGTTTTGTAGAAGAACCGAAGAAAAAAAAAACGAAAAAAAGAAAATAAATAAGCAATTGCGAGACATCAAAGACCATTGCCCCAAAATACACAAACGAACATTTGCGAGTGATTATTTTTCCTTTTTTTCGTTGAAGTTTAGCTATTTTGTGTCAACATCAATTATTTGTTGGCTTCAGAGTTGACAATTTCAATTCACACGGCATCATTTGTGACTAAGCGTTTTTAGCGACCAATAAAAAAAGGTAAACCTTTGCCCGATTCAAATTTTAGTACTGGGAAAAAGAGGCATAATTTTCAATATTTTTGTAGAAACTATTTAAGAATTTTCTGGAAACAAGATCTTAAATGCTCATATGAGCTTATAACAACCTACAACAAGCAGGAGTTCTTCCGCAGAACTGCTTTAACTGGAAGACCCTCTATGGCCCTCTTCCGATACTTCCGATTCCGATTACTTCTCTAAAATTCTTTGTACATTTTACATTGAAAATTCCAAGTTTTGATCCCACTATCCCAAAATGTTGTCGAAATGACCCTCTGGGTACGTCGCTGCTGCTATAGGTATTTTTTTTATTGGAAGACCTCCTACCACCTCCCTATAGATAAAATACAGTCCATAGAGAACGCTAAAAATATCATTTACTATTGCGTAGATGAGTAAAAATTATATCTATTCTAGAGTAGCTGACAAAAGAATCCATCTACTCCAGGGTAGACGACCAAAATTGACATCTACTCAAGATAAAAATTGACATCTACTCTAAAATAGACCAAAAATGACTTCTGCTACCCGGGTTTTTTAATTAAAGTGTCATCTACTAAAGGGTAGATGACCAAAAATGTCATCTACTACCGGGTAGATGACTAAAACTGGCATCTACTACCGGTAAATGACTAAAACTGACATCTAAACCAGGGTATATGACCTAAAATGCCATATAATTTAGGGTAGATGACTAAAACTGAAATCTACTCAAGATCAAAATTGACATCTACTCCAAAGTAGAGGACCAAAAATGACTTCTACCACCAGGTACTTGATTTAAAATGTCATCTACTACCGGGTAGATGATTAAAACTAAGATATACTAAAGGGTAGATGACCAAAAATGTCATGTACTACAGGGTAGATGACTAAAACTTACATCTACACTAGGGTAAATGACCTAAAATGACATCTACTCCAGGTAAGATGACTGAAAATGAAATCTACTCCAGGTTAGATAACTGAAAATGTCATATTTGCTTCAGTAGATGAAAAAACATTTCATCTTCTGTAGATTAGATGTCATTAACCGACATCTACTCTTAAGTAAATGACAAAAAATTACATCTACCCCATGGTAGATGAACAAAACTTACATCTACTCCAAAGTAGATGACCAAATATGACATCTACTAATGGTAGATGACGAAAAATAACATCTACTTCGGGGTAGATGACTAAAACTTACATCTACACCAGGGCGGATGACCTAAAATGACATCTACTCCAGGTTAGATGACTGAAATTGACATCTACTCCTGCTTAAATGACTGAAAATGTCAAATTTTCTTCAGTAAATGAACAAAAATTTCATCTACTGTAGATTAGATGTCACAAACCGACATCTACTCATTAGTAGTAAGTAATCTACCCTACAATAGGTGATCAAAACTGCCATTTAACTCATAATAGATGATTAAAATGGCATCTACTCTAGAGTAGACGACAAAAAATTTCCATCTACCCCAAGGTAGATGACCAAAACTTACTTCTACTCTGGGGTAGATGATCAAGAGCGACATCTACTCTAAAGTGGAGGACCAAAAATTACATCTACTACCGGGTATATGATATAAAATGTCGTCTACTACCGGGTAGATGATTAAAACTGACATCTACACCAGGGCAGATGACCTAAAATGTCATCGAATTCAAGGTAGATGACTGAAGATGACATCTACTCCAGGTTAAATGACTTAAAATGACCAATTTTCTTCAGTAGATGAAGAAAAATGTCATCTACTCGGGAGTAGATGTCACAAAACCGACATCTACTCTTTAGTAAATGACAAAGAACATAATCTACTCTGCAATAGATGATCAAAACTGCCATTAAAATCATAATATATGACAAAAAATTCCATATACCCCAGGGTAGATGACCAAAACTGACATCTATACCCAGGTAGATGGCATCTAATTCAGGATAGATGACTGAAAATGACATCTACTGCAGGTTAGATGACTTAAAATGTCAAATTTTCTTCAGTAGATGACCAAAATTTTTCATCTACTCTGGAGTAGATGTCACAAAACCGACATCTACTCTTTAGTGGATGACAAAGAACGTAATCTACTCTTCAATAAGTTATCAAAACTGCCATTAAGCCCATAATAGATCAACAAAAATGACATCTACTCTTTAGTAGATGTTGGAAAAATTTATAAAGTCTATAGTTCAGGACCTATTATCATCTACTCCAAACATATCATATATACCCTGAAGTGGATAAGCCAAAATTTAATTTTTTTTTATTTTAGATTGTCATAAAAATGTCATCTACTTGATAATATATGACTCAAAATGGCATATACTTGGCAGCAGGATAATAAAAACGCCATCTACTTCTTAGTAGATGGCCAATAATATCATCTACTCTAAGGTACATTGCTTCAAATGTTATCTACACTATTCAAGATTAGCATCTATGTCATCTACTTGATTGTAGTTTCAAAAAAATTTCATGTTCTCCGCAGTAGAAGTCGTCTACTCCACTGTAGATGTTCAAAAATTCCCTATACTCTAGAGTATATGGCCAGAGATGTTTGTCTTCGTTCCGCTACATGATTCAAAATTACATCTACTCCGCATCTATTCCATAATGAATGGGCAAAAATATCAACTACTTTTGAAAATAAGTCCCGAAATGTCATCTACTCCATTCTTGATTATCACTCTTGCCATCTATTCGAAAGCAATTTAACAAAATTTCCAAATTCTCCGTAGTAGACCATCTACTCTTGAGTATATGATCCATTATTTAGATTATCATTCATTTCAGATTATCATCATCCATGTCATCTTCTCTCTGGTTAACACAGATGTCATCTATTCCATAGTAGGTGGCCGAAAAAAATCATCTACTCTAGGGGATATCACCCTAAATGTCATCTACGCTAGGATAGATGTCACAAAAATACATCTATTTTATTTAAGGTTATCATCAATGACATCTACTCCACAGTAGATGAACAAAAAATGTCATCTACTCTTCAAATTTTCCCAAAAACCTCAGCTACTTCGCACAAAAAATCTACGGTTTGTGGAGCAAATTACACCCCCCCCCCCCCCTCTTCTTGTTTGAATTTCCTTCCCTACATCCTCTTCACACAATTCACAAGCAACAAACTTCTAATTAATAGAACAAAAAACAACAACAAAAATTATTATCATTTTTCACACATTCATCACAGAGCGGAAAAGAAGCAGCAACAACAACACCAACAATGTATTTCATGTCAACGCTTAAAAATTTACAACAAACATATTTTTTCACGGTTCTTTCATTTCGCGAAAGTCACGATTTTTTTCAATTTGCATTAATAAAAGAAAATTGTGCATTGTTGTAATCTGTAAAACCGAAACTAGAACGAACATCGTCTTTCCGAAAAGATGGAGAGGAGGGGAGCTGTGGAAAACTGCATTTGCCAAAATCAAAAAAAGTAGCAGAAAACCAAAAACTGACAAGAAAATTAGATTTTTAGCACTTACTTGATGTAGATGGGCGACATGTAGGGTTCACGTGGATGTGGATGTTGTTGTTGTTGCATGTTTTTCATTTGTTGTTATAAGTTTTTTTTTTTTTCTGGGCATGCACAAGTTATTTTTTCTCCTTTGATTTTGTCTTCTTTTTTGGGACACACTTGTGCATTCATCACTCACTCAATAAAATTTAGACACGGAATTTATTTTTGGAAATTAGCAAAACATGGGACGATCGGCAGGCCGGATGCCCAGCCACAAAAACCACTTGAATTTTTAGAATTTGTAAAAAAATATAAAATCCGTTTTTTCCTTAGGCATGACAAAGCCTCTGGTCAGTGGTCAGTTAATTTGTCATTCAATATCCAGTTAAAAGTAAAAAAAAAAAGGTTGGGGGGACAAGTTGGCAGGACAACCAAAATAGTTTGCCATGGTAACCCCCATTGCCCTGGTAAAAGGAAAACCACCAAAAGGATGGCAAGGAAACACCATGGCCAACTACAAAAATCTAAACAAACAAATGTGGGTTAAATGCAAATTTTGCTGAGCAACAAGTTTTTTTGGAAGAGAAGAAAAAAAAAACGCTCAGACAAAAACCAGAAATTGTGCGAAATTGAATCTGACATTCCTATTCATTGTTGTATTGAATTCAGTTGAGTGAAAAAAATTGGTTTATGCGTAGGTTGCGGTAATTGAATTATGAGAATTATTTCATTTCGGTTTTTTTTTTTTTTTGCTTTTCACAGACTCATAATTATAGGAAGCACGACGTCTTCTTATGTGCCGGGTATGTGGGTAGTTTCAAATTTTTTTCTGAATGAGACAACAGTGGGAAAATTGGGGCGGGGAAATGTATTCAAATTTAGGATTTAAATTAGTATTTAGACGTGAAAAATTAAAACAAAATTAAATATGTTTTATAGTAGATTTTGAAAATTATTTTCAAATCTATAGTAGATGCAGTAGATGAAAAAACATCATATTATCTGAAGAAGAAGACCAGAATGTCATATATTTTTTAATTGATTATCAAGAAATGTGTATCTAACCTGTAGTAGATGAAAACAGTGGCATCTAATCAACAGTAGGTGACCAAAAATGACATCTACTCTACAGTAGATGATTACAATAATCATAAAGTACGCATTAGATGTATTGAAATCTACATCTACTTCATGGTAGACAAACTAAAATCACATCTACTACTTCGTAGATGAGCCAAAACAGCCAGTAGATGTTTTAACTTGACATCTACACAATCGTAGATGACCAAATTTCATCTAAGCTACAGTAGATGATTTATACAATTGTAAAGTGTACTGTAGATGTCCAAAAATTCACATCTACTTCATAGTAGACGACCTAAAATTGCGTCTACTACTCCGTAGATGACCAAAAATAGCATACTCTCTAAAGTATATGTGTAAACTTGACATCTACTCTATCGTAGATGAACAAAATTTAATCTATGCTACAGTAGATGGACCAAAATGTCACCTACGCTTCAGTAGATGATTAATGCAATCATGGAGTGTAAAGTAGATGTCTAAAAATGCACATCTACTTAATGGTAGACGGCTTAAAATTGCATCTACTGGTCCGTAGATGACCAAAAATAGCATACCCTCTAGAGTAGATGTGTTAACTTGA
Source organism: Musca domestica (assembly GCF_030504385.1). NCBI lineage: Eukaryota > Metazoa > Arthropoda > Insecta > Diptera > Muscidae > Musca > Musca domestica. The sequence continues at coordinate 8,737,373 of NW_026712277.1, forward strand.
CATCTAAACTATAGTAGATGATTAAAATAATTCTATATTGTGTTGTAGACGTCGAAAAATTACATCTACTTTGCGGTAGATGGTCTAAAATCACATCTACACCTTGGTAGATGAAGATATACGTTTTTCTCCACAGAAGAGGTTACCTTCATGACAGTAGATGATTAAAATAATTCTATATTGTGTAGTAGATGTCGCAAAAATTACATCTATTTTGAGATAAATGGTCTAAAACCACATCTACACCTTGGTAGATGGCCAAATACGTCACCTTCACCACAGTAGATGATTAAAATAATTCTATATTGTGTAGTTGATGTAGAAAAAATTACATCTACTTTATGGTAGATGGTCTAAAATCACATCTACACCTTTCCAGGTGAAGATCTACACGTCTACTCTGCAGTAGATGACCAAAAATTTCAACTTCGCCACCATAGATGACTAAAATAATTTTATATTGTGTTGTAGATGTCGGAAAAATTACATCTACACCTTGGTAGAGGAAGATCTACTCTTCTACTTTACAGTAGATGACCAAAAAAATCAACTTCATCACAGTAGATGATTAAAATAATTCTATATTGTGTTGTAGATGTTGAAAAATTACATCTACTTTGTGGTAGATAGTCTAAAATCACATCTACTCTAGAGTAAATGTCTAAAAAAATGTATCTACTATATGGTAAATGACTTAAAATCTCCCATATATTTTTTGTAGATGCTTAAAAATGTCATCTACTATATCGTAGATGACAAAATGGCCAATAACTTATAGTAGATGGAAAATACCTTTCAATAGATAACCCACAAATATCACATGCTCTATAGTAGACGACTGAAAGTTGCATATATTCCATACCAAGTGACCAAAAATCTTGTGAAACCATTAACAGATTTTCAAAAATGACATCTACTATGCAGTAGATGCAAAAAAAATCACCAATCTATGAAAGATATCCAATAGATAAACATCTACTCTGAGGCAAATGACATTATTGTTCATCTATTTTATAGTAGATGACAGAAAATGCCAACCACTTTTTAGTAGATGGACATTTTTATGAAAGATAGCCAAAAGTTACATCTACTCTATGGTAGATATCCAAAACTGACATCTACTCCGAGGAAAATTACATTATTGTTCATCTATTTTTAGTAGATAACAAAAAATGCCAACCCATCTTTAGTAGATGCATATTTTTCATCTATTCTGTAATTTTTTCATATATAATGTAATCTTATATACATCTGCCGGAGAGTAGTTACCCAAAATTTTCACATTTTCTGACACGGGTAATCAAAACCGACATCTGCCCAAAAAAGCCATTGATTTGTCCGAAAGTTGGTGAAATTGTCATCTAAACTTTCATAGATGGCCATAGAATCCAAAAATTCCGTGGCCAGATTTTGTCTCACTGTTCTCAATATCAGCTGCCTGAATGCGTTTTAACAGAACGCAATACATATTTCTCCAATATTTGTTGCATGCATTCATTGCATTCTATTTGGACTATGGTATCTGTGTATCTGGAGTACAAGAAGCAACCAGACATAGCATCTCAATCAACAGCCATTCACACCCGCAGCAAAACAAAAAAAAATCGAACAAAAAAGGAACGTTGCACTCAATTGTTTAAACAAGAGAATAACACATTTATAATAATGTGGTTGTTTGTATGTGTGGTATTTCGCCATAACAAGTGGACTGGGTTGATAGAGTCAGCCTGGAAGACACAGCCAGCCAGCCAGCCTGACTGCCTGCCGGTCACACAGCCACCCAGCCAAGACCATATTTATATATAAAAAAAAAATATATAAAAAATAACAAAAAAAATGGAAACACTTGTTGGATATATCTGTCAGTATTATAAAAAATAAAAAAAATAACAAATACTATTCATAAATTTACAGTATCTGCCTCTGGTAAGTATTCAAAATGACTTGGAATTACGATACTGTAATGGGAAATTATGAGGGAAATTCAATTTAAAGTGGTTTTAAATTTTCTTGGATTTCTTGGAATTTTGCGTGAGAGGGATTATGGCGGAAATTGTTTATGGACATACAGGATGAGATGAAAAAATGCAACCAACTTCAGACTGCTGTCATTTTAAAGCCACTCGTGCGACAGCTGTTAAAATTATTCCAGTGATAGCTCATTAGATTGTTTACAAGCCTACAAAAGCATTTTAGTGAAAATTTTCCCGGAAAAAAGTTATTCGGCCAAAGGTGACCAATTCGAACAAATCTAAACTTATTCTAAAATTATATGCTATTTCCGACATTTTTTGCTTTCATTCAATAAAATTTCAAAAAAATGTAATAATTATGGCGTTTGAAATTGTAGCACTTCTTTTATCTCACCCTGTATATCTGCAACATCGACGTAGTCATTGAGAGGTTGGATCCTTGTTCTATGAAAATATGAAATAGAAACATGCTTTCTTTAAGAAATATGTTCATCGGACAATTCTAGCCTTTATAGAAAATTCTGATATCCATTTATTAAAAAAAAAATACACAATTCAGTCCAAATTTTTCGAATTTGCGATTTTTATTTAAAAAAAGTTCATATTTTATCAGTTTTTCCTTTTGATAATAACTTTATTATTTAGAGTAGAGAGATTTTAATTTTTAAAGAGAATCCTTACTCACAGAACAAATGATCCCTCTCTTTCTCTTGACATGCAAAGTTTATTTCCCACCACATTCGGCAATAAACATGTAGGTATCTATCAATCGAATTGTTTTCTCGATGTATTCAACCAAAAAAAAAAGAAAATAATAAATAAACCATCATTTCACACCCAAGAGAATGGGGGTAAATGATGTCAATAATATTTATCTAACCTCAATATGGAATCATTTCAAAAAGTAGGCGCCCTGATAATTGCAAGCGTGTAATGCTATTGGCATCCTAGGGGGCTTTTCCGGACACTCAACCACAAAGTGATAACATTATTTCAAATCTCACCTGGCAAGGCGAGCGGCCAGGTGCTTCGATTATTTGTTTCAGAAAAAAAGAAAGAATAGAATGAAAACTAAAGACGGGAAAAATCATTGTAAACATTATTCTCACCTATGCCATAAAAATACTTCAGTTGGGTGTTAAGGGGCAATTCGATGGGAGAAATGATTAGTTAACACATTTTCCCTCCGAAACCAAAAAAAAACTGCATGGAAAGTAGACCAAACGCCCCAAAAAAATATGATAATGTCTAAAAAAATGCATAAAACTCTCAACAGTTGTTCATGCACATACACATACATACATGCATGTGTATATGTGAAAGTAGGCAAGACGACGTTATCAAACGGCACATTATCACTCAATATTTGTATGTAATGCATTAATCCCTAACCCACATACATAAATCGGGTATTTATGAATAAAACTACCGATATTGAAAACAAACAAATGTGTAAGAAGGAACACAAAAGAAGAAAGCAATTCGTTTATCTACCAACAACAAATTCAAAATGTGTCATTACATTGCATTTATATTTTGGAGGGGCCATCTTAAGGAATGATTAACATGAAAGAGCTAATGTCAGTAAAACAACGTATACTCCCGTTAAATCGCTCTGTCTCTCTCTCTCTCTCTCTCTCTCTTTTGTTTTTTTTTTGGCGTACATCAACCCATTTATGTTCAATACATACAAAAAGAAATGTAAACAAAGATAACTGCAACTAGTGGTCAGTTAACTCACGGAAGTCATTTCATAACATATCCAAAGAGAGTTACTCTTTAAGAGTAACAAAAGAAACAAAGACAAAGAATTGAAGTAAAATAATGTTCTGATCTCTACCATTTTTATAACAGATTTTCTGTTTATATAAAATTTGAGATGTACCAAGTCTAAATGGAATCGGATGTTAATTTTGTTTTTTATGGGCTTCAAGGATATTCGAAATATTGACCCTTTGTGGGGGAGGTACCAGAAGGAGTGGACCAAAATATCCCATCTTTACAGCAGATGTTGTTTTAGTAGAAATAATGGAATGTGTTAAATATGAAGAGAATCGGATCCTTATTTCGTATTTTATAATCTTTTTGGTTATTCGAAATGTTGACCCTTTGTGGGGTAGGTACCAGAAGGAATAGTCCGATCTCTACCATTTTTATAACACATCTTGTGTTGATTGAAATATTGCGATGTGCCAATGGAATCGGATGTTAATTTCGCGTTTTATGAGCTTCATGGATGTTTAAAATTTTGACCCTTTGTGGGGGAGGTACCCGAAGGAGTGGACCGAAATATTCCATTTTCACACCAGACCTTGGGTTAATAAAAATATTGTAATGTGTGTAATTTGAAGACTATCGGACACTTACATCACGTTTCATAAGAGTTATAATTATTCAATATTTTGACCCTTTGTGGGGGAGGTACCAGAAGAAGTGAACCTGTATTGTTCGTTTTCGCACCCGCTGTAGCACTGATGCAAATATTAGGATTTGCAAAGTTGGAGCAAAATCGGATTATCCCTTCTCTTTCTGTGCGGTAAATTATTTTCTTTGAAAATTTTGACATTTTGTGGGGGAGGTACCAGAAGCAGTGAACCGATATTGCCCATCTACGAACCCGATCTAAGTTTGATAATAATATTACGATGTACCAAGTTTGGATCAAATCGGATACTGAAAATCGGATTCGTGAGTTATCGTGCGTACCAGCCAAACAGACGGATGGACGGATACCGCAAGATCGACTCCAAATGTCCTCAAACGGATCTTTTCCAAAGAGACCTAGGGTCTAAAACTGTTATTTCTATGAGTCAAATTTTGGCCGTATCAAATGATATATACCCTCTGTAGCCATATGGCTGAGAGTATGCAAATAGAATTTCAGAGCAGCATTACCAATGCAATTAACGGCAAAAGAAAATGTGGACTGAAAGATGGGTCCCATTAAGATCACCAATCACTAGACATTGATAACTATGTTGCTATATTCCAACTTTATGCGTTTATGTCTTTTCATCTTGAATCTGCGACAGATCCAACATTTTATGAAAAGCCCTCTATACATTTTCTCACTTCCTTTGATTGTAATAAATTAAGAATCTTCGTAAAACGCCTTTATATCCCCACAACTCATGCCACTATCTCTTTCTTTTTCATTGAACCTCGTGTCCAATAATTCACAACAAAGGAAACGAAATGTAAATAATACTCATTTGCGAAGTTTCATCCGTTATCTCTCTTCTCCTATGGCAAGCATTTAAATGTAAACAGAGATTTTTGTCCAGAACAATGAGAAATAACAAATCAATTAATCCCTGTCCAATTAGAACTCTCTTTTGAGCGGCATCATCCGTTATTAAAAAAATATATGAAAAAAATAATACAAATGAAGCGTTCTCCTTCTATCGATAACACATTGCACGCACACATACACACACATAGCGGCTTTCTTTCTCAAACTTCAATGTGTCATTGGCATTGATTGCAACGAAAAATTTCAAAGAATTTAAGAATGAATAACATGGAATGAAAGAGGTTAACTCATTTCCCCTCTCTCAATGGTAAGAGTTCTCTTGTGAAGACATATTGATAGTACTCGTATAATGAATGTGCATGAAAAGAAATCGAAAGCCAGGAAATGACATTTTTTTTTCAAAATAAATGACCAATATTTATGTTCAACAGCTGATAACACAAAGTTTTGTAAATAACAAATGGAGTAAGCAGCCCCTCTGGAACAACAACAATAATGACAAAATAACAGTGTAGATAAGCCCCCCAATCGAGCTATGTTATGAAATAGTGCATATCTACAAGTTTTGTTAAATTATTTAAAAACTTTAGAATTAAAATAATATATTAAGACTATATGATCTTTAAGATTGTCTAATTTAGCTTTATCACCGAAAAAAGCTAAGTTATTCAAAATTTTTCACCCAACACTCCGTTAAGATTTCCTAAATTTTTCATGGGAAAATTCAATAATAATAATTTACGTAATATATATTTTTTTTGCAAAATACAATAAAATTATATCACGTTGTCACCGAACTAGCCTCCGTTAACCAATCAACCGGCTAACTGAAATTGTCGGCACCACAAATGGATACAAAAAAAATTCCGTCGCAAAAAAAAGCAACAAAATTCAATACTGAAACTGAAATGTCAATGCACACATAACCTAGAGAGGCTTTTTATTTCAAAATGCACAAATGCGAACATTTTTAATTAATCAGTTTTCGATTGAATAAAAAAAATATAAACAACAACAACACCGATACGGGTGTGGGGTAATATTACCTTAAATGGCATTTAATTAACACACTGAGTAGATGTTTGTTGTTATTTGTAGAAAAAAAGAGCGCCTATTACATGATTTATCGCATCGCGACATGGGAACGTTTTATAGGATTTGCTACACTTTTTTCGTTGTTTTGTTAGTTTGCAATTAATATAATTACAAACAAATATAGGTATGTATATCTAAAAGGCAATTATGCCGATTGTTATAAAACTTGAGATGAAACCGGGTTATCTGGGTTGGTGTTTCAGAATCATTGTCATTCTAATGAAAAACAAGTTGTCAACTAATCAAAATCATTACTCAATCTGGTGGCCTTCTTTCGAACTTAAAAAGGACTGTCAATTACCGTAGAAACCCTTAGGTAATGACTTATATATAAGATCGACTATATAGAACGTATTTTATGTTTATAAGACCTGTATACGTTCTACAGACAGGTTATTATTGGAAAAATAACTTTTTATTGGACTAAATAATGTTGCATTATTAGTATTAGCACTAGCAATACCATTCATGGAAACAAGGGATACATAGGTCGACTTTTGACTCATCGTTTTTTTGTGGAGGAAAAGTTAAAAAAATCAATAAAAACTTTTCCACTTTTCGATTTTTTTTATTGAAAACTGATTTTTTTATTTTATTTTATATTGTTTGAATACGATGCCTCTAAATCGATCGTATAATCTGTTGCCTACACTACTCATTCAAAAACACTAAGGCTGGAAATACATAAAGCGCATATTTGGCTGGCTTAAGTCATCGGCTGGCTCCTTCGTAGATGAATAAAGGAGTTTTAGGTTGACCTAGTTCGATTTTGGCCCTAGGCTCCTTTGTTCATTTCCGAAGAAGCCAGCCGATGACTTAAGCCAGCCAAATAAGCGCTTTATGTATTCCCAGCTTAACAACGAACATTTTTTCTATTTTGCTCACAACTACACTTTGAAACTAGGGATAGTTAGGTCGATTTTCGTCTAATTGAGCTTTGGCATCGAAAGGTTTAACAATCAAAGACGAATTTTCGTAAACGGATCGAATTCCGTAGCCCAAGATCCCACAAAGTGTGTTGGAAAAACATGTAAATGAGAGAAATGTAACACTCGCCTAAAGAGAACAGCTTTGCCCAGAAAGTACGGCAACAGAACACTAGTAAAGTCAGAAGCCATGCTACAACTATTTTTTACTCGGCCAAATTCATCATCAGCATTTCAATTTATTTGTGTCCTGTCCTATCCAGGTCATCTGTCTGTGGAAATGACTCAAACTATTAGAATACCCAGATTTATTAGCTTCTTTAAATTATACTTTTTCTTAACTATAAGCAGGAAAACAAGTAAAAAAGCTATATTTTCGGCCGGGCCGAACTTTGAATACCCTCCACCAAATTGGCAATTTTCAAAAAAAAAAAATAAATAAAATCCGTTAAAATCTTAAAAATACCGAATGTAACCGTTATATTAGGGTCTATACGATGACATGGACCTGCATAGGGAAATTCTGTCATAAGCCATTACAATATTCAAATGCGAAACTTGAAAAAAATTCGGGGAATAATGTAGCTAAAATCATCAAAATACCAAAAATAGGGGGTACCATTATATGGGGGCTATACAATGACGTGGACCTACACAGACAATTTTCTGTCTCAGGCTGTAGCATCCATTACGAACTTCAAATACCAAATTTGAAGCAATTCCAGTGAATAATGTCGCTTAAATCACCAAAATACCTGCAGACATAATATATATTTGAGTAAAATTTTATCAACCTACTTTATTACGTTCGGAAGTTAGAATGATTTCCTCAGACGGATTGGCATCACTAAATCGACATAGAATTTTATGCTGATCAAGAATATATATACTTTGTGAGGTCTAAAATGTATATTTCGAGGAATGACAAACTTAATATACCCTCCTTATGCTGGAGGGTATAAAAAGAAGCCAACATGCTGTACACATCTCACTCCCCCATGTGGCCAGATTTTTCGCAATTAATTTGCCAAAAAAACGACATCTGCCATTGAAAATTGTTTTTTTTTTTTTGTTTTTGCTTTTCATCTCCAATTGAAAATGATGATTCATAACCACTAAATATCACAGCATTCATTCACAGCATCCCTTCTCCATGTATGTGAGATTAACAACAGAGCATCGTAGTAAAAGAGCGAAAGAGAGAGAGGGCGAAATATGAAAACAAAACATGGAGAGTGTTGGAAATATTACAGAGATTAACCAAGATGTGCCTTAGAAAACAAAACGCAAAACAATAACAATGCAAGGGATGTTCTTAAATGAAAGCGTATGTCAATCGATGTGTCCGTGTGAGTGTGTTTGTGTCAATGAACCATCTACAACGGGAAATATGGAATCGTATAGGGGGGTAACATTAACAATTTCTAATTGTTATCCTGCTGTTGATGAACTATAATCCGTTTCATGATAGTTGGTGGTTGGGTAGAGAAAAAAAAACAGAACTGGGGATGATTTTCAACTCGCATATGCCGTTTTATTTCTATTGTTTTGTTTTTGTGTATTTTGGTGGGCAATGGAAGTAGCAAATTATGTAAAAATATAACCGTTTGTGTGCCTACTTACCACATGGGATTCCAAATTGAGCGTCCGCTGCTGTTGTACATCTGTAAAATAGATCCTTATCTTGATGTTGTTCGATGGCGCACTGTTGCTATTCCATAGAACGATGAAGACGACGGCGACGAATAAAATCGAGTTCAATTAAAATAAATTAACACAATAACAACGACTACAACAACAAGTGATGTGATGAATTCAAAACGAAATTATGTTATAATTTCTTGTTGTTGTTTTTTATATATACAACGCAATCGATGGGCAGACTCATACGTATGTATGTTTGAAAATAATATTGTGGCTTTTCCTATATACGTTACAGCCAGACGTAGCCACACGTAGTTATAGTTGTGGTTGTTGAATATATATGTATAACAAAAGCAATGTTTACTTGTTATTTAAATTATTATACACTCGTCGTTCACTTATATATTTTTGAATAGACTCGGAAAATTGGCTCCAAAAGCAACACTGATAATTTATTTATTGAGTATTGAGAACATATATTTTGTTTTTCTTTAAAATAATATTTTTTGCAGCATCCGCAAAAACAAAAAGAGCCTTCAGAAAAGTACACATTGAGGTCCCCGCACAGATGCTGTCACATACACATTTTAGCACTCAGTTCTGGTTGGCTATCCGAGCAAAATATGATTTTTCAAATATTCTTTATTTTCTTTTTTTCTTTATTTATACACTTTCACAATTTGTTATTGCACTTAATACATTTTCTTTTAAATAGTTTAAACTATTATTGTCATTGTTTTTATTTTTGTTTTTTTCTTTGGTATTCACAGGGAGATGCTTTGCATCTTTCTCCACTCTTCCTTTTTTGAAGTTTTTTTCTTGTATCTCTGGGATTGTTTAACTGCTGACAGCAGCAGCAGACGAGACAAGCTAAAAAATCATCAAGCAAATCAAAACAAATCCGTTGTATTTTTATTTTATTCGACAACGAAGACGACGGTGGCAAGACAAAGCAAAGCAACTAAAAGATGTAGATTGTATTTCCTGTGTTGTATGTAATTAAACCGAAGAAAGCAAGAACAGAACTAAAAGTGAATCTATCGAACATTGGCTCGTGTAGTCTCATCCACAACTCGGCATTCAATTTGAAATTTTCGCTCAACAACGAAGCGCCGACAATGAGCACCCAAAAACACACACACGAAGAGCAGCAGATGTTTTTGTTTTCAACCCAGCGGGAGAATATTTTTCCAATTTGCTGTGACAAAACAGGCAGGCAGGCATGGTATTCAAAAGCGCGCTCACTCACTAGTGGTGGCATTTATTTGTTTAGTTTGCCGTAATAGAATGGGGTGAGTTTTCTTTTACCACCCATCGACTCTCACTGTAGCAATTCGCTCTCTCTCTCTCTTACTCCGTGACACATATGAAAGTTGTACTCACTCTCTTGCTGCCACACAACACACCATTGATAAGGTCAATAGGTAGCATATTTTCATACATGATTAGCAAGCATTAATTGCAACAAAATGAGTTGTTTTTAAGTGAAATATTAACGGATAAAAGGAAATTTTGTTTAAATAAAATGCTAAGGCATTTAAATAAAAGTTTGAATTAAATTTAAATAATAAAAATGGAAATAAGAGGGGAGGTAATAACAAAAAAGACAGTATTTAATTAAAATTTGAAAAAAAACTATTCAAAAATGGGAAATAGCCGGATAACATAGAAAATATTTTTCGCATAAGATCTTGTGGATAACATTTTTCTATAGGAAATATAAAACGAATAATATTCTTCTACTAAAAATATTCTACGGATAACATTTGTATACCTCCACTATGGAGGGAGTATGGAGGGTATATTAAGTTTGTCCTTTCGTTTGTAACACATCGAAATATAGATTTTAGACCCCACAAAGTATATTTATTCTTGATCAGCATAAAATTTTATGTCGATTTAGAGATTTCCGTCCATCTGTCCATATGTGGAAATCACTCTAGCTTCCGAACGAAATGAAGTAGGTTGATAAAATTTTACTCAAATGTGTATTATGCCGGCAGGACTTTTGGTTTTAAAGATGGTCCATGTAGGTCCACGTTTTGTTATAGCCCCTATATACTATTTTCGATATTTTGGTGATTTAACCGACATTATCCACCGGAAAAGTTTCAAATTTGGTATTTTAAATTCTTAATGGATACTACAGCCTATGGCAGAAAATTCTCCGTGCTGGTCAACGCCTTCGTATAGCCCCCACTTAAGGGTACCTCCCGATATTTGGTATTTTCATGATTTTAGCGACATTATTCACCGGAATTGTTTCAAATTTGGTATTTGAAGTTCGCAATGGATACTACAGCCTATGACAGAAAATTGTCGTATAGCCCCCATATAACGGCACCTCCCGATATTCGGTATTTTGATGATTTTAGCGACATTATTCACCGGAATTGTTTCAAGTTGTGTATTTGAAGTTCGTAATGAATACTACAGCCTATGACAGAAAATTGTTCGTGCTGGTCCACGTCTTCGTATAGCCCCCATATAACGGCACTTCCCGACATTTGGTATTTGGATGATTTTAGCTGCATTATTCACCGAATTTTTTTTTTCAAGTTTCGCATTTGAATCTTGAGTAGCTTATGACAAAAGTTGCCTATGCAGGTCCATGTCTTCGTATAGATCATACGGCTACATTCGGTACTTTTAAGATTGTAACAAATTCTATAAGATTTTTCCATAAGATTTTTCTATGGAAAAAAATATCCGGATAACATATTTTCCTCAAAAAAATTATCCGGCTGTAGTTTTCTTTTTAAAAATTGTACATTTTTTTCTATAGAAAATATAAAAATTCTTTAGCAAATATCAGGATATTTCTCAAATGAAAATTGGATACAAATAACATTTTTCTATAGAAAATATTATCGATCTTTCCAACATTTCCCGCAAATAACTGCCTTTCTGATCTTTTCATGACATTTTCACCCAATGACATACATTCCCACAAAATTTAACTGCGAATCTGTTAGATGTTGTTTTTTTTGTATTTTTACAAAAAAAAAAAACAGAGGCAGGCATGTCGCTATGCTTTTTGACTTAAGCCTATATATATCCAAGCAAATAATACACACCCTATTTTTTCCCGCTTCTTCAAATGACGTTTGATGGAAAACTAGTCAAGCTTGACATTAATCAATTTCATTACGATTGTTGATGCGTTATATTTGTTGTTGTTGTTTCTTAAGTTTTGGTTTTTGGTTTTGTCACTAAAAATAATAAGTAATAATAATGAATTATGTAATTTTATACCCTTTTCGTTTTATGCTTCAAAGCGTTTTGTCTTGTCTGCAATGGGAGAATGAAGAAACAAAAAACAATTGCAGATATTAAGTGATAATCTGGTCTATTTATGTTCTCTACTACGATTTGTTTTCGTATTATAATTTCTAACTAGTGTCCATAGAGGGAGAGAGGCTTCCCCGCTTCATAAACAAACTATCGTTTACTTGACAAACAAAAGAGTTTAGCCAGGAAGTAAATCGTATGGCAAGAGCTGTTTTGTAAATTGCTTCCTTTAGGAAAGCAACCCTGATTACTACTACGAAAAGGTGTCATATTTCATAAGCACGTTCTTTATGAGGCTGCAAATATTTATTTTTTCTATTTTTTCAAATATTTTCCATTCAGTTTTACAATCCAATAAGCAAACCAAATGGCAGGTAAATAGATGTCCTTGTTCGGTATCTAGGTAAATTTGCATTGGAATTTGTAAACAAGAAACATACACACTCCATAAATATGTTTTTATTTACTCTGTTATGATTCTGTAACGTGACCCCTTGATAACTGTGACCCACACAGTTTGATGTTTACTTCATGACAAAATGGGACATGTTGTTTTACTTTTTTTAAGTAAACATATTGTATGTGTTATCTACAATGCCTGATCCTTATTATGTAGAACACATGTCCTTAAGGATGGTTTTGTATTGGTTGTTAACTATTTTTAAACTTCGGAATTAGATTATATTCAGCTATTATTATTATCATACCCTTAGCCATATGGCTAGAAAGAGAGTATACAGGGTGAGATAAAAACTGCAAAAAAGGCAAAGGCCATAATTTTTTAATTTTTTTAAAATTTTATTGAATTAAAGCAAAAAAATGTCGGAAATAGCATCAAACTTTAGAAAAAGTTTAGATTTGTTCGAATTGGCCCCCTTTGGCACGAATTATGGCCTTCAAACGCCCAATGAAATAGTCACACGCTGACCGAATGTTGCTCTGCGGCATTTTGGTCCATTCCCCGCGGAAGCGCTTGCTTGAGGTGATCGACACTTCGGAATTTTTTAGTGTCAAACTTGCTTTCCAAAATATTCCAGACACAATAGTCCGACAGATTGGTATCCGAAGATTTTGGTGGCCATTGTGCGCTGGAAATGAAGCGAGGAACCTCATTTTGTAACCATTCTTGGGTGGCTCGCCCTGAGTGCGATGGCGCTGAGTCGTGTTGTAATGTACAAGATCTGCGTCCAAAATATTTGCGTGCCCAAGGCCTTAATACATCCTCCGGAATATTTTCGCGATAATGTTCGGCATTTATTCTGATGCCACGGTCGATTAATACGAGCGGAGAGCGACCATCGGCTGTTATGGCGGCCCACACCTTGAGTTCTGGTGGCCAACCGAAGGTGCACATTTTCAGCTGACCTCTTTGGCAAGTAAACACGAGCGGATCATTTTGTTTGTTTACAAACTGCTGGATAAGGAATGTTTTCTCATCGGAGAAAACCAAATTCGGCAGTTCACCACTTTCGGACAAGCGAAGCAACTCTTTAGCTCTTTTCAGTCTATTTTCTTTCTGATGCGCTGTAAGTTCTAGCACTTTTTGAAATTTCAATGGCTTTACTCCGTGCCCATTTTTCAATATGTGCCAACTGGAATATTCAGCTCACGAGCCATTTTTCGGCCACTGCGAAGCGAGTTTTGGATCAAGTGGCTTCTTTACTTTTCGAACCATTCCTGCTGATGTTGATATTTTCTTCCGTCCATGGAACGAGACACAAAAGATTTATTCACATTTAACTGCTGGAGTGCTCTAAAAATAGCCACTTGTGGTTCTCCAGCAAAATACAGAGAAATCACACAATCACGCTTGAATTCCATCACGAATAACTGTTTTTGCTTTTGTACGCTTGTAAACAATATAATGAGCTGTCACTGGAATAATTTTAACAGCTGTCGGATGAGTGGCTTAGAAATGACAGCAGTCTGAAGTTGGTTGCAGTTTTTTCATCTCACCCTGTAAAGTATAGGAAGTAGCCGATGTAGTCCAAATCTGGTACGTTGTAATATTTATATCAGTCTTAGGTCATATACGAATTGGATAGCATTGGCCAACTGCTTCGGAATCCCTCCCATAAAAGGTCAACAGTTTAAATAATCATAGCTCAAGGCTGGGGGTATACATCTGTCGGCGAAACCGACTGATACTACTTTACTTGTTTTTATTATCAGTAATTCTATCACCATTATTATGATTAGTGCTATTGTTGTTATTAATATTATTATTGACCTAATGCTTTTCTACTTCACTGTTCTCAAATATGCACATAGATCCATATGTTAACATCTCAAAAAATATGAAATAAATTAAAATAAATTGTGTCACTAGATCATCTTAACTCAACCAGAACCTACAGAATGCTCCCCACAACTACTTAAAAGGAAAGTAATTACTTTGGCGTATTGAACATTTGGCAGATACCATACCTTTGTTGTTCGGATTATGTCATATACAAATTGTTTTTTTTTTTTTTCTTTCGATTTTTTAATTATAAACAAATTTTGAATTCGAAAAATTTCAAGACAGAAACTGTGAACATGAATGAGAGATGGTGACGAATACTCGAGATGATGATGGTTCGATGGCCTCTTTTTTTTTTGGTGTATCGCTGTAGTCTTTGTGGCAAAATTAATGATGTCAGTATAAAACCTATATGTACAAGATCAGTGTATATATACAACATATAGTTCTTATTTACAGTAATTGCAAAAAGTGTGAACATATTTCCCATACATTTTCTTTTCTTTGAGGACGACTGTTTTTAGATGTCATTTTTCAAGTATTTTTCATAAAATCTCCCCAATATGTCGATTTCGTTGTTGATCTTCCTTTATTTCAAAAATGGTGTAAGTCATTTAAAAAGTATATTTTAATTTCTGGCGTCTTTTTGTCACCACAGTATATTTTACAAAGAAAAAGCGGCGACTCTTGTGCCAATTGTATTAGTATTAGGCACATTTGTGACATTAGTCTCACTTCTTCGCCATTCGAAAAAGGTAGACAAACGACACTCACACAAAAGATAAAAATAAATTAATTTGGACACTTGCCAAATTAATGTGCAAAAAAAATTAAAAGAAACAAACATCTCAGTGTATGGGTAAAATGTGTTGCGAATATACCTATAAACATTAACAATACACACAGGTATATATTAAAAAATAAATATCCTTAATGGGATTAGATTTTCAAAATTATAGGGATTCAGAAAACAATAGGCAAAATTGTGCGCTGGAAATGAAGCGAGAAACTTCATTTTGTAACCATTCTTGGGTGGCGCGTGCTGAGTGCGATGGTGCTGAGTCCTGTTGGAATGTCCAAGGTCGGCGGCCAAAATGTTTGCGTGCCCAAGGTTTTAATACACCCTCGACAATATTTTCGCGATAATATTCGGCATTTACTCTGATGCCCGGTCGATTAATACGAGGGGAGAGCGACCATCCGCTGTTATGGCGGCCCACACCATCACCATGGCCGGCGCTTGAGTTCTGGTGGCCAACCGAAGGTGCACATTTTCAGCCTCTTTGGCAAGTAAAAACGATCCATTTATTTCTTTACAAACTGCTGGAAAACGAATGTTTTCTCATCGGAGAAAACCATATTTGGCAGCTCACCACTTTCGGCCAAGCGAAGCAACTCTTTACCTCTTTTGAGTCTATTTGTGTAAAATCTTGCATTTTTTAGAATTTCAAGGGATCTACCCCGAGCTCATTTTTCAATATTTGCCGAATGGAATTTTTTTATTCACATTTAAATGCTGGAGTGCTCTAACGATAGCCATTTGTGGTTTTCCAGCCAAATATAAAGAAATCACGCTATCACGAATACCTTTTTTCTGGAAAATTCTCACCAAAATGCTTATGTACGCTTGTAAATAATCTAATGAGCTGTCACTGGAATAATTTTAACAGCTGTCGGACGAGTGGCTTGGAAATGACAGCAGTCTGAATTTGGTTGCAGTTTTTTCATCTCATCCTGTAATTATCTAATCAATTTTGGTACAACGTTTTTCTCTTCTAGAAACAAGCGAGTCTTGAAAGAATTCCGACTCTATGTTGACATGTGAAAAGTCTCATTATTGACATGACACAGTCTGAATTAAAAAGTTTATAAAAAGGAGACTTCACAGCAGCTTTTTTTTGTGCCACTGATATTCTTCTATTCTGAAGACACTCCCCAGAGTGGACTTCACAAGGAAGAGAAAGCGCATCAATTATCTTAAATCTATGGCCGATCTCTTTGAAAATTTTTCATGTCTTAAATCTGATCATAATATTACTATAAAATAAATAATTATATTTTTTATTTAACAATTAAGGATAACTACAACACGACTTACTCATTCAAATGTTTGGTCAAGGCCAATGCCATGTTCCTAAGAATTTTCTTATCAACATCAACGGCACCAGCTTCGAGAAAGCTTGTCATGTTATCAATTAGATCAGTGGTGTCCAAAATTGATCTGGAAAGGGCTTCCTTGTTATCCACCATACCAGAATCGGCGGCGCCAGCACCTTCTGTTGAATCGCAGCTCATTTTTTCACAACAAATAACAAAATTGACAGCAAAACTAGTGTCAAAAATAAAATTTAAATTAAATAAATTTGATATTATCACAAAAATATTAAATAAAAAAGCTAAGGAATACTTAAACTGAGAAGCATCAGTGAAGAAAAAAAATAAATAAAAATTGATCTATTTTTTTCCCAAGATTTATTTATGGGCTATACACGTGAAGTCCTGAAACATCAGAATCAACGACATGTATAGGAATCCATATTTTAGCAGGGGAATCCAATGCATACTTCTGAATACCCAAATGTCTACAATTAAGGATTTATAATTTGTCCGTCCGTCATGATGCCAGTATTTGTTATTAATGAAGCCTACATTTAAATCTTTGGCTAATTTTCAATTTGTTTTATTTCTCCCCTGGATAACAGTATAGTCAATGCTGCATTTCTCTTACCTTCTTAAAGATTAATAATCTTTTAAACCTTTTAAGCACACAAAACACAAGAATAACAACAAAAGTCAGGTATTTTTAAAATTGACGCGGGAATAGCAGAGCACGAAGCCGATGGGCTCGCAGTCGGCGCACAGCCCCGCCGACTTTTTTTAAGCCATCTGAGCCGCCGCCGATGCTTGCTGCTCTCATCGGCTCAAATTCTTAATAATTGATTAATAAACTTATAATTTCATAGTGGCAAGGGTATTATGTCTTTGTACATTTATTTTCTATTACAAAACCTTTGGCAACCTTTTGTATTTATGAATTTTGATGGAGTGGCAGCCACATGGTTTGCAAAAAAGTCATTGTGTTTTTGCTTGTTCATCAAAAGTAGGAGAAGTATTATTAAAAGATTTTTAAAATGTGCCAAAGATATATTAACAACTATTTATTTAAATAATTCTGTTAATGCAAAGACAAACAGCCTGTATTCTGCAATATTATTAAACAATTACAATTGTTTGTTCATCATAACAATGTGGCCGTCGAACCATTTTTATCAAATTAGTATATTTTTGTAATAATTATTGAAGTGATATAAGCAACAAATGTCCTTAAAACGTATATATTAATTTTTATTCTAACTTAAATGAATAGAAAGTCGTCGACTGTAGCCGACTTTTAGCCGCCGCCGATTCTCTTCCGTCTGCAGTCGGACTTTTTTGTGCTTAGCCGCCGCCGCCGGGAATTTCACATCGGCTTTGCCCTCTGGGGAATAGAGGTACTTAAATCGAGTTTTGACTCATCAAAGCCATTCACGGGTGCGTAATAACACTGAACGAACAAGTAAACTGATGACCCCCCCTCCCCCCCCTCCAACTAACTCCGTAAATCAAAAGTCGACTTTCATACACCTATACGACAAGAACTCGCTTGATAAATAAAGAAAAATTAATTTACATAAAATTCTGATAAGAAAATAAACCATGCCGAAAACTACATAAAACAACAGGCTTTAATATTAAGGCAACATTTGAAATAGTATTTTCTAGTCGTTTGAAACATGGCCATGGCATAAGACTTGTATTGAGGTGGTTGGTGTGTAAATTTGTGCAATTCTTTTTTTCCATCTCCTATAGTAAGGCTAGAGAACAATGTTTGCTTCGTTAAAGAACAAGATAAAGGAGGAAACAGGCTCCGAAGTGGTGGGTAATGCCGCATTGACTCCTGGCATAACGCCACATCAGCGTTCGATGATTCATTCCAACACATCTAACAATAACAATCGCCTAAAAAGTCGTGTTTCCTCCTCTATGAGCATCACATCCAATAATGACGAAACACAGGTATGCAGCTTTTTTTGTGTGTTGGCCTTAAGCTTATCACAATAACATACGATTATCTCTTGTTTTTATCTTTTTTTGACAAGAACGAACAGGCACTGCGTCAAGAAATTGCCAACTATCAGACACGCCTACAACAACTGCAAGAAGAAAAACTAAGGGTTGAGAAAACCAATGAGATCCTATTGGAAACAGTCAAGGTGGCGCAAACACAAAAGGATATTTACTGTGAGGAGCAGGAGAAGATCCAGAACATGCAACAAGGTGAAATTGAAAAACTGCGTAATCTGCTTTCGTTTAGAGAACAGGAGGCGGTCGATCGTCTCAATGCCATGAGGCAACATCAACAACAAGTGGAAAATTTAACATCGGAATTGGAAAGACTTAAACACTGTGAACCCCAGTTAGAAGAGATAAAGGTGAGTTTTAACTGGCTTAACCAAAATTCATAAACTTACTTTGTGCATGTCTCCAACAGGATGAGTTACAACAGCTGATGCATTCATCGCAACAAGAAAAAAATAATTTGACCATCACCTTGGCTGCCATCGAAGAAGAGAATCGACACCTTAAAATGCGTTTGCAAATTGTTGAACAGACTCGCCTGGAAGCTCTCGGCACATTTGGAACAGATGAAAAGCTACAAGCTTTGGTACAAGAGCGAAAGCACTTGGAACAACGTCTCGAAGAGGCCCATTTACAACTGTCCGATATAAAAAGTTCATGGATGGGTCAAAATTTGGCACTTGAAACACAGGTCAGCCGTTTGTCCAAACAAGTCGCCGAGGAAACCACCGAAAAACGAAAAATATTAAAACAAAAAGACGACCTCATCGAAAGGGTCAAGCATTTGGAATTTGAGTTACTTAAAAGCACTGAGGAGATAAAACAAAGGGATGATAAGGTAATAGAGTGCGAATTTTATTTCAATTCGTAAGATATTTACAAATTGTGTGTGTTACAGATTAAGCTATTGGAGGAGGAAATCGATGAACTGAATGCAGCCTTAAAAGAATGCCGCGAAGAAAATGAACAGCAAATTCTGTTCGAACGCAGTAAAGTTGTAAGTATGTCACCGCAAGGTGATGATTTATCCTGGGATGATATGTGACTAACAACAACAGCAAAAATACACAACTGGCACGCTTAGATTAAATATTTCAAAATTAGTTTCTTTTTTAACCCAAACCACCAAAGAAAATATGTATGCTTACGTTTGCATATAGGTACACAAACTTTGTTTTTATTTATTTTATTTTGTTTTTATTTTTTTAATAAAATGTTTTGTTATTTTAAAGAGAATGCGACTTTCTTTGTTCTTTAACGCTTTCGCCATGTTTATCATTTTTGAATTGTTTCGTATATTTGTTGTAATATTCACATAGGAATCACTAGAATTACAAAATAAAGAGTTACAAAACAGATTGGAAGCCGCCGATGAACGTTTCGGCGAATATGCGGCCAACTCAGCAAATGTCACACAATCCCTAAGACAGCAAATAGCCGACCTACAGACTCAAATAAACGAAACCCAAATGATGTTGGAAGCAGAGAAAGAAGAAAAACTAACCGCCTTGTTGAAAAACGCCGAAATTTCCCAAAGCGAGGAATTATTGAAGAAAGAGCTGAGACAAGAACGGGACGAAGTAAATGATATACATGAACTTAACAAGGATTTGGAATCCCAACTGAAGTCCAAGGAGCAATGCATACAGGAATTGCAAACCACACTCTCGTCCAATGACAAGAAACTGAAGGAGTTCGATGAAATGCAAAGGGATGTAATTGAAAAGAACAAGGTATGTTGCTAATAGCCAGAGAATCCAATAACATTTAGTAATTGTCATACTTTTTTCAGACCATAAAAGTTCTGAACCAGCGTGTAAACGACTTGAAAAAGACCCTGCAAAAAGAATTTACATCCGCCAAAGTCGTGGGCATTAGTGATGAATTGTCATCTGCAGATGGCAGGAAGGAGGCGAAGTATACACTTGCTGAAAATCCACGTTGTCAAAACTGCATTTCCATAGACCCGGCTGCGGCTGGGGGACAAGGAGGTAGTGTTATAATGGATGAAGTTAATTTCAAGTATTTAAAACATGTTATAGTTAAGTTTCTCACCAGCCGTGAGGTAAGCAAATGTAAAAAAAAAAAACAAAAGTAAGTCTCTAAAAATATAATTTTAGGTTGAAGCCCGCCATTTGATAAGAGCCGTTGCAACTCTTCTTAAGTTAACAAAAGAAGAAGAGAAACTCCTACATGATACCCTCAACTGGAAAATGAGTTGGTTTGGTTCGAGACCCGATCATGGCCGTGGCCAAAGAGCCTTTTCCATACCGCCTAGTTAATAGCATTGAATCTCTCGTTCGCTCTCTCTCATTTCGAGACAACAAGCTTTAAACTATTTCATCAAGTCGTATATATATTTTCTATCATTTAACTGATCTCTGTCACCACTCGAATTTGTATTTTTCATTGCTACACTTTCTCTTCGATAATAACTATTATGTAAAAGTATTACAGTATTTTATATATCATGCATTCCTTACATTGTTAAATATTATATTTTTTATTTTGTTTTTTTTTTTATTATTATTATTTTTTAATTTATAGTTGTTATTATTTATATAAAATAAAGAGTATTTTTAAAAGTTGTATTTCATTTTTGTGGTTATTAATGTTCAAGGGATTTTTGAATACTTTCTTTCCAATGAAATACTGAAATAAGATAAAGGTTAAAACAAGCTAACTGTCAAAACAAAGTTGCGCAAAATTTGTATTTTTTGTTTTCTTTTTTCTCTAAAAATGTAATAGAGAAATATATGGCGTGTATTATAACTCAAAATTCCAGTAAATGGAGTAATTTTGACACTTGGATTTCTAAAACTTAACAAAACCTAAAATAAGAATTTTTTCCCCAATAAGAATTGTGGTGGGCGATTTTTTTGCGCACAATTTAATTGTTTTATACAAACCAACGGCAACACTGCTTTTACGCTTCTCCGCTTACGTTCTCATTTAACAAGGCCGCTCTCATTGTGCTGTCATTCAAGAGGTTATGTCACAACAGCTAACACTTGTTCATTGAAATAGGAACAAAAATCGAACGGGAGTAATGTCTTTGGGTAATTTTGGAAGAATTGCTGTTGGTTGGTAAGCTTATCATTTATTTATCATGCAATTATGAAAAACCAGTTGTAATACTAACATAATATTGCACATTTCATTTGAATAGGACTATTTTAACTGCTGTTGGCGTCTATTCGTTTGTGCTATCCAAAGAATCTGTGGAAAAACGTCGTTACGAGGATATGCAAATTCGTGATCGCATGAAAAAGGCAAATATTGGAGATTACGAATCAGTTGGAACGAGACGATTCAACGCTTAAAGGTCAAGCAGTGACATTTTTGGCGCGCCCTCATTCCTAACAAATACACAGAATTATCTTTTTTTCAATTGGGAACAATTTACACGTGCTTAAATTACAATGGCTATGCCCCAGATGAACCTGAGTGCCGCCGAGCAGGCCAAATTGCAAATGATGCAAGAAATGGAAATTGAAATGATGTCGGATTTATATAATCGCATGACAAATGCTTGCCACAAAAAGTGTATACCACCACGCTATGGAGAGGCTGAATTGGGTAAGTAGTCCTAACTCTATTTACCTCTAGTTCCCAAAAAATAAACACTTTGTTTTTGTTGTTTCTCCTTTAGGTAAAGGCGAAATGGTTTGCATTGATCGCTGTGTTGCCAAATATTTGGACATCCATGAGAAGATTGGCAAAAAACTAACCGCCATGTCCATGCAGGATGAAGATCTCATGAAGAAAATGTCCAACTAAGCGGATGTGTGGCACATTTACATTTATTTATGTACTATATTATGTATGCTAAAGCAATATTTGCTTAAATTTCGTGGTTACTCTAATTTTGTTGTAGTTCCCTGTTTGAATAAAATGTCATAGAACCTCCCCAGTTTTTAACTGAAATTTGTAATGTAACGTGATAGTTCCGGTATCAGAATTGATATGTCCTAAAAAAGAAAAGTTTCTAGTAAGTTAGGGCAGCAAAGTTATATTAAAGTAAATACTTTACCTCTAAATTATTTTCAGGACTGCTTGAATCTGTAGAATCTAAATCACTTGTTTCCACTGAGTTCTCCCAATCGGTTTGATATTCTTCATCCTCGTCATCCGGATTGTTTTCCTGTTCCGCCAGGTCATTGTTTGTCACATCCTCTTGTTGGTTACTCTCATATAATATGTTATTATGCTCCTATAATTAAAATATTGTTTTAAATTGAAATTAAACAAACAATTTGTGCCGTGTACTACATGCCTTTAGTTTTTCATGTAAAGATGGCAAACCACACACTGGATTATCACAGATATTAAGCATACGTATATGTTCCAAAGATTTGGGGAAATCATCTGTTGGATATGTTGAAATACAATTGCAATTGAGAAAGACATATTGTAGTTTCTTCAGATGTCTGAGACAATTTGGTAAACATGTCAAGCGATTGGATTTCACATTGAAATGTACCAAATTTGTCAGTTCCCCCAATGAATCGGGTATTGTTGTTAGGCGATTATTTTCCAATGTTAGCCAACGTAGCCTTCTTAAACGGGAAATACTTGCAGGCAGTTGTTGTAATAGATTCCCTCTGGCACCCAATGTCTCAAGCCTATCACAGTTTCCCAACTCTTCCGGCAATTCCAATAGGCCGGTGTTATTGCACCAAAACGTTTCCAATTGCGTTAATTGACAAATTTCTCGTGGCAATTTTGCTATGGCATTACAGCTAATATTTAATGATTTCAGGCTTATCAGTTGACACAACTCCCGGGGAAATTCACTCAGTTGATTGTAGTCCAATGTTAGTATTTGTAGACTTGTAAATTTGATCATGAACGATGGCATCTAAGGGGAATTGTTGCACTTTATTTGATATTCAATAAGACAAGACTGTTTGAAATATGGTCCGCATACCCTGGTCAATTGGTTACGATTCAAAAATAGTTTTAGTAGAACTTCACATTTTTCCACCAAATCTGGAACTTCGGTCATTTTGAAATGTGACAAATTTAGGGTGAACGATTTCTTGCAGATTGCATCCTCACAAATGGCCAAAATATAATTATTCCGAAGAAATTGATCAACAATATTCATGTTTTTTTTCTGTTCTTTTGTTATTCTATCAAAACAAAAAATTGTGCTTTTTGTTAAACCTAACGTCGGTGGGAGGGAACGGTGATGTTATGATAAAAACATGAAGACAACTAAAAGCAAATTTAAAAAAATATAGAAAACAAAAAACGAATGAAATGAATCTACAAGATACGCGCGGACAGCAGGCAAGCAGCTGATGCATTCATCACTCAACGTCACAGCAATAGGAAATTCTGCCTAAATTGGATTTGATTTGTTCGGCAGATAGTCGCCTTCTTCCGCATAAAGATTTTAGAACGATGCCTGTATTTTCTACATTGGGTAAAGGGATCCGGTTTCAACGCGTCTTGAACCCACACTTTCGGGTAAAAATTTGAGACCCCGGTTCGCGTCCCAAGAAAAAATTGTTTCCCGGAATCAGGGTAAAAATACCTACCTCTGGAAAAAAATTTCGAAAAAATAAAAGAGTTTTTACTAAACTAGAGTTGTTCCCCTATTTATAATGCAAGCCACACACAATACAACTGGTTGTACAACTTCGAGAGATTGTATTCAAGATAGTATGTTGTATACATTATACGGAAATTACTGTAATTCAGTGGCCATGCTCTCACACGCTCTTCTATTGTGATGCAAAAAATTGGGACCCGGTTCATTCTGCACTTCCTGTCATATTTTGTGAAAACAAGCAATATAAAAACCATTTATGCAGTATACAGGGTGAGATAAAAAAAACTGCAACAAAGTCAAATGCCGTAATTTTTACATTTTTTTAAATTTTATTGAATGAAAGCAAAAAGAAATCAGAAAAACCATAAGTTTTAGAATACATTTAGATTTGTTAGAATTGGTCACCTCTGGCACGAATTAAGGCTTTCAAACGACCCATGAAACCGTCACACCGTGGCCGAATGTTGCTCTGCGGTATTTTGGCCCATTTTCGGCGAAGCGCTTGCTTGAGGTGATTGACACTTTGGAATTTTTTAGTGCCGACCTCGCAAAATACTCCAGACACACCTCATTTTGTAACCATTCTTGGGTGGCGCGTGCTGAGTCCTGTTGGAATGTCCAAGGTCTGCGGCCAAAATGTTTGCGTGCCCAAGGCTTTAATACATCCTCCAGAACATTTTCGCGATAATATTCAGCTTTTATTCTGATGCCACGGGCGATTAATACGAGCAGAGAGCGACCAGCGGCTGTTATGACGGCCCACACCATCACCATGGCCGGCGCTTGAGTTCTGGTGGCCAACCGAAGGTGCACATTTTCAGCTGACCTCTTTGGTAAGTAAACACGAGCGTGACATTTTGTTTGTTTACAAACCGCTGGACAACGAATGTTTTCTCATCGGGGAAAACCAAATTCGGCAGTTCACCACTTTCGGCCAAGCGAAGCAACTCTTTAGCTCTTTTGAGTCTATTTTCTTTCTGATGCGCTGTAAGTTCTTGCACTTTTTGGAATTTCAATGGCTTTACCCCGAGAATATTTTTCACTATTTGCCGAATGGAATATTGCGATGTGATCAGCTCCCGAGCCATTTTTGGTCACTGCGACGCGGGTTTCGATAAAGTCGCTTCTTTACTTTTAAAACCATTTCTGCTGATGTTGCTGTTTTCTTCCGTCCACTTCCTTGACGCCAGGCTACGCTACCAATATCACGTAATCGGTAACGAGCGATGGTACGAAACACAAAAGATTTATTCACGTTTAAATGCTGGAGTGCTCCAACGATAGCCACTTTTGGTTTTCCCCCCAAATATAAAGAAATCACACTATCACGCTTGAATTCCATCACGAATAACTTTTTTCCGGGAAAATTCTTACCAAAAAGCTTTTGTACGCTTGTAAACGATATAATGAGCTGTCATCGGTATAATTTTAATAGCTGTCGGACGAGTAGCTTAGAAATGACAGCAGTCTGAAGTTGGTTGTAATTTTTTCATCTCACCCTGTATATTTATTTGGATATCCAAGGCATTAGAGGCATTGAATATTATACAATCTATTCCGATGCAGTCTTGAGGTGTAGAAGAGCTCTGGGAAATTTGCACACTACAACGAATACGAATCGCGTTGTAAGGTATATAAATAAACCTGGCAATATGGGATACTAACAGGCCAGTGCCAATATTCGATTAAGAAGTACCAACTGTAACATTGAATGCTTTGTGAGGATGAAAAAAATCTCTTTAAACTACAGATTTCTTAGCGGCTATTTGTTGTGTAAAGTATTGGTTATTTATTATTATTATTATTTTATCTTCATTTCTACTTTATTTCATTATATAAAAAAATGTGGGAAGAAATATAATACATGTTCGTTATAGATTTAAGGTAAATATGTATATTGAATGCTATGTTTTTCTTTTTTTTAATATAACTATTATTGAATACCTATCATTCATGTTTTGTCATTTTAGAAAAGTTTCTTCAAGTTTATCTTAAACGGTGTAAAGCTATAATTTTCTATTAAACGTCCCAATATAAAATTGTTCACAACAAAGAACACGCCACCCTGTAGGCCAATCCAATAGAATGTGTTCCACGACTTGAATTCCAACAAATAAGCGGGTAGTAGCCACAGACCTTGAAACACCAACCATATGCCGAAATACATGCTGCATTGTCTTAGCGACATGCCATGGAAGTTATTGATGCAGAGTGGCAGCAGGGCTAAATACCAAATGAAATATTGTGATGTTACCACGGTATTAAAAGTGACCATTGTATAGGCTACCGCAAATATGGCAAATGGCAGGGTCTGGCGAAATTGTCCAAAACCTACACTTAAATATAGTATCAAAAGGATTTGTGGCAGCAAAGTAAGCAGTTTTTGCAGGCCACCCGGACTCATTGCTTGACCACTGTCGCCACTACCTAAATATTGCATGAGAAAATATAACGAAAAATTATGTCGTATATCTTTGCGCACAAAATGATACAAATAAGCTTCATAAATATATTGCCAGCCATAGAGTCTATAGAAGAGACCTGTTACTAGCACCAGACTCAATAATGTTCCTAAGATTAAGATTAATTGTTGGATATTGGGAAATAGAACTACGCGCATAAAGTCTTTAATCGATTTCACTAATCTACTGGATAATGTCAGAAAATAAGCTAAGCTAAACAATAGAGGATACAAACGTAAATGTATGGCAAAGCCATGGACCAGACCGGCTGCAAATATCAACCAATTACGTTTCCTAACACTATTGCTACAGTCATCTGATTTAATAATTAAATATAAAGTGAATATAACAAAGAAGCTGGAAAAACTATCACCATTTCCACGCGTTGAGATGACGGCTGTCAAAGGATTGTATAGCCAAAAGCAGGCAGATGCTTTGGCAACCTTCTCGGGACTGTTGCGCGAATCAGAATCCCCATAGTTCAGTTTCGATGAAAATTGTGATCCCCTGCCATACTTGGTGAGAAGACATTTCACAGCCTTGTTGCATTGTGACTGTAGCTCATTGCGTACTATAACATATATGAGCAGGGCCACTAGTATATCAAAGCAGGCATAGATAAATTTACCCATTTCATGATACACCACCACATTGGGTATTTGCATAAAGGCCAATATGGGACTGTAGCGATAGGTATGGCGTCGGAAAGGGCTGTTGCCCAGCAGCATTTGCCGGGCTCCATCAGTGACCACAATGTAATCCACATCCGTATACGGCACCTCGGCGTGTTTATCTTGAAATTGGCCATAGATAATCAAACAAATGCGTATTAGTATTGACAGTATGATATGTGAACGGAATGTTATGGTTAGTAAATGTTCTTTGATTCTATGATAAAGCACTAATGGTCCTCCCATCTTTAACGGACAGTGTGATGTAGTAATGCGCCACTAATTTCAAATAATAGATTAGCAGGTTTAATTGATCCCCTTTGGTTTTCAGACTGGCAAAATTCACTTTTTTCGTTTTTTTATGGTTTGCAAATTTATAATTTAGTTTTCATTTCTTTGGCAGCCGATTTCAAACAATCTTTAAATAATTGAAACTCTTTGTCACAGGTTTTGTGTTGAACATTCAAATCCCTCGTTACACAAGCTGCATAGACTGTAGCCGATTCGGCACATTTTCCTAACAATATTGGATAGTTGCGCAAACGTTGCTTCGCCTTACGCACCGATTCCATTACTTGTGACGTTTTTCAAATACAACTGAATCGGGGGCCGCAAATGAGGTCTCGAAGAAGATGTCGTACAATGGTCGGGAGAACAGGACCAACAGTGATCCGGTAATGAAAGTCAATTGAAAGGCACGAGGATTTCTTTGAATCCAGTTACGCTTTGGCAACTGAGCGGTGCGTTTTCTCTGTGTAGCCTGTTGGTCTAGAATGTCTTGCAATTCTTTGGGTGGTTTGTATGGCGGCGTTTGCATTATTTATCTGAAAGTAAAGATTTCAAAAAATGTGGATATTAAAAAAGAAAAGAAAGAAAAAGAAAGAAAAAAGAAAAATATTTGGGAAGTATGAAGAAGTACGATTTACTAATATCCTACAGCAAGGGATATGTATAATCGTGCATAAGCAGGCATAGAAGAATTTAATAAAAAAATTATTAATGGAATCCGCACTTTCCCAAGTGCTCCAAAGCAAAAAGCAAATGAAATGTTTCTGTGTCTGACTGATTTAGACGACACGAGAATGTCATGTCTTGCACATTACTTTCAATTTTATTTTCCAATTCACGATGCCGGCAAGTGCCTCTTTAATCTCACAAAAGTACCCACCTCAAATAACTTGTAACTACTGTTTTTCTTTTTGAGGTTCCTCGTCGGATAGATATGACCGGTTTAAATCGATACCAGAGCAACACAATGACGTTTGGTGCCACTTCAGGCAGCAAATTCGCATTTGTTCCAACACCTCCTTGCACTTTTCTTCCTGGTAATTGTTTTCTAAAAAAAAAAACAACAAGCAAACAATTTCATTACATAACATTACAGCAGAAACAAACAACGGAAACAATGCTATATTTACCTTTCAAACAGGCTTGTATCCTACAAGCGTTTGCCTTACAAGGATCCTTTTTGGTATTATATGACATATATGACAAAAGTCGTCAGTTCGTCTCCGTTGTGAAAAGCATGCAAAAATAATTCTTCTCCTTGGTTTTTTTCGATATTGGGTTTGTTCGTTTACCTTGTCATTAGATAATTCTGATACTAAATGTGACGAAAAGTTGGTTATTCATATTCATTAAAAACATAAAGCAGGTTATCGCTGTAATAATTACCAGTACTCTCTTTGTCATCCACTTGACAAAGCAGCTCTCTCAATTCCCTTAAGACATTTGTTAAATGTCAATTGCGAGTTGAAATATAGTATTATGAAGGAACACACCTATTGTTGCGTAAATCGTAATCGATTTTTGTCGATGTTACCGCTGAACCGATTATAATATGAAGTTTACACGGGACATTGCAACTGAGTTCTGGCTTAATTGCAAAAAATGAGAAAATATTTGAAAGGGTTATTTCATCGATTTTAGGAGGAAAAATACATAATTTTACCAAAAAAGGCGTTGATAGTAAAAACGAAAAAATGATATCGAAAATAATGACGCTACCAAACAGATGAAAAACGTATGGTACAATAAGGAGGTAGAACAGCTTTATAAAACTACAGAAATACAGCCCTGAGGCTAAACCCACTTCCTATTAGAATGGTTCAAAATTATACGTTGTGTTCAATATCTTCATCTTTCTCCTCATTTTTTAAGCCGAAAGGTGAATGAAACGACTGGATTTATTTCCAAAAAATATGATCCAGACTATTCAATCCTTAAATTTTAAGCCAAAAATTCTTATTACCTTCAATCCGCACCCTGCATTTTACGTTTCTTACAATCATTGATTATGATATGTAATTTTCAACAATTTTAACCAAAATAAATATTTTGTCATTCAAAAATTTCATTTCCAAAATTGGTTTGACAGTTCATTGTCCAGCATATATATGTCAAAAATTTTTTAATGTTTTTATTTTTTAAATATATAAATTATTTTATATGTTTTCATATACGACGTCTATCGGAGGTTCTTATAATATGTTTTTTCACCAATTTTTACAAATTTGGATAATTTTACATTCAAAATGTTCGTTTCCAAAATTGGTTTGACAGATCATTGTCCCAGCAGCTGTGTCGATGCCGCTACCTTTATTCTTTAGAATTTAGAAAGTAAAGTAATGCAATCAAATGTTTACAATTTTTTCAAAATAATCCATTTGACAAAATCTCATTGTAAAAATTTATATTTATAAATCCATTGTATACACAGAAACAAGAGATAAGAAACTGTATTTTATTCAGTTAAAAATTACAAGGTAAATTACAGAAAATGCAGAGATGGATAGTCTTAATTTTACCATGTGTATATCGTGATGTATTTGCCTATATCACCATCTAATATAAATCATAATCACGAGTTTGGTGTAAACACATCTTAATACGCTGAAACTAACATTCGATATTTTCCCCTCAGCAATCGACTTATCGATAGTTGACTTCGACTTGTCAGTGCATAAATTTACTTTTTTAGAATATTAAAAAAATATTAAAAAAAAACTAAATAAATAGAATACAAAATATCCAATTATTGGACGTCAAAACAAAACTGGGTCATATGGATTGCCTATGTGTCCAAGTGGCCAAA
This sequence comes from Musca domestica, assembly GCF_030504385.1. Lineage (NCBI taxonomy): Eukaryota > Metazoa > Arthropoda > Insecta > Diptera > Muscidae > Musca > Musca domestica. The sequence goes on from NW_026712277.1 coordinate 8,767,703, forward strand.
TGATAATACAAGCCTGAACTGCTTCTAAAGTAAGAAGAAGAATCTTTTGCAACTGTCAGAGAAGGAAGAACACGCGAAGGAAGTACGGAAACAATCAAGAGTCGCTTTTGAGATATCAATTTGGTGGCTTGGAGGTGCATTTTGCCCATTGCATTTCGTTCCCACAACCAAATACTCGGAAAATGCCATCCAAGAAGAAAAAGTATAATGCGCGTTTTCCAGTGGTAAGTTGTTGTGTTGCTGCGGCTGAGGGACAGACATACAAACATTTCATTTAGTTAGTAAAACAAACAACAGCCAAGCCAATGAATTATGTTTTTAGGGGATGACGGGCGGTCGGTTGGCACAACAAACAACAATAGCTAGTTGTTATGATTTCTGAAAATTGCAAAATGATTTTAAATACGTTTATGTTTTCTTTTTCTAATCGTAGGGACGCATCAAAAAAATCATGCAAAGTGACGAGGAAGTCGGCAAAGTGGCTCAAGCTGTACCCATCATAATCTATATCCTTTTCAAAACAGAAATGAAAATTTCATTTTTCCCATTATTTTTTTTAAGTATTTCAGAAGTGTGCCTCAATTGTGTTTTGTGTTTTCCTTAACTGTGCAAATATTGTGGGCTTTTTGGTCCAACTCTTATTTTTTTCTTCTGTTTACCTAGGACATTAGAGCTGTTTGTGGAATCACTTTTAACAAAGACCCTAAAGATTACCAATTCACGTAATGCCAAGACGCTGTCAACATCACACATGAAACAATGCATTATGTCGGAACAACGCTTCGATTTTCTACGCGAACTGGTAAGGAATATACCAGACATCAGTGTAGCAGAAGAGGCGGCGAATTATATTGAGGAAGACAATCACAGTTCTCCAGATGATCCATATGGCGATTCGGATACACCCTTTGACTTGAGTATGCCATCAACATCCGCGGTAAGGAGTTCGTTGACACGCCAACATCATCAGGGTATGGCAACAAATGGTCAAAATGGTGGACATGGCCACGAGTATCCCAGAAATTATTTAAAGAGATCAGTGAGTTCCAATGCCAATTCCGTTATTATGCATACCACATCGTTGGCAAATGCCACTGGAGTTGGTTACAGTTCAACAGAGTGTTTGCCGCCAAAGCTTTCACGTTCCGAATCAACTCCAGTTCCTCCTCCACCTCCTACACATCCCCAAAAACAAACGTCCACGCTGCCGCCAGCGTCGTCACATCCACGACTGAAACATCAATCATTTTCAATGCCGTCTAGTTGCATTTCGAGCAACAATAACAAACCAAATAACTTTCCACAGCAACTACGACCGCCCTCACAACAGACTGCCATACCCGCACCAATTGTTAGCATTGACTACTGCAATAAGCCTGTGGTAAAAATCGACTACAGCAATTTGCCACAAATCACTTCGAATGCGGCGACATCGGCTCCCATGAGTGCGCCCGCCAGTATGTCCAGCAATGCTAGCGCGTTCAATTTTACAGCAGAACCAGTTATCAATATTGACCTCTCAAATATTGTGACGACAGTTGGCGGCACAAACACAAAATCATCGACACCTCCGGTGGCCACAATAAGCATTGGCACCACCCCACAACAATCTCGTAATTCCAAAACAGCAATGGCGGAGCCATTCGATTCCTCTTCGGCAAACGTAAAGCCTGCTGCAACCATGACGACTAGCACAGTGGTAAATAGTGGTAACAGTTCCTGTCTGGAACTGGACGAAGACTATGACAATATATAAGGATGCTGCTGCCTATATACTGCTGTGCGATATAAGCAATCGGATTTGATGTAGACTTGAATATATTTTCGAAATACATAATCGTTTACGTCGAGCTTGTGTGGGCCGTGTTGATCAAACCACATTGAATGTTCAAAACTGCGTTTTGTAAGAGAAACAAAAACAAATAAAAACCCCATCCCAAAAACAAACTTGCAATTCCCATTGATCCTTTTTTCTACCCTATTTCCGATATTGAAATGAAATGCACTGATTCAATTTATAGATTTGTTTACTTTGCTTTAAAATGTATTTTTCTTGATTTTGATGTCCATTGATTTACACTTTAAATGAATAAATATATGTATGTATGCGTTTTTTTTTTTTTCAGTTTTTGTTTTAATATAAATTTGACCACATTCTTATTGTTTTTATTCGGACATTATTTGTGTGTCGGTCGGTCGGTTGGTTGGTGTCTCAGACGAAAGATAAACAAAAAATACAATAATAGATTTTTTGTTGATTTGTGTAAAAGTTATAGAAAAATGTTTTTTTTTTTTTTGTTTTTTAATAATGTGCCGAAATGTCATTTAAAATGGAATAACAATTTTGTTGCTCGCGGTACGGTTCAGTTGAGTGTCATTTTGTACTTTGTTGTTTTCTTTTTTTTTTTTTTCAAATTTACGACGGGATTTTTTCCAATGTTTCCTTACTAAAGTTAAGTTAAATGCTCCTTCTAATCTTCCGGTACTTTCCACTGCAATTGCTTGCCACGATCATAGAGATTTTTAAGGGCTGCCAGGAATTTCTTCTCCGCCTGCAGCTGCAGATAGTGTTTGTACAGCTGCAATGTGGTGCGGGCATCTTCCACCGAATCGTGAGTTTCCGATTGGATTTTGGTGCCCAGAAAATGCCAAGCCAAAAATCTCAATGATACCATGCGATGATGTGGCAAGTGGAACAGGTGGACAGTATCAATGATTTGCTCAGAGGGTACAAATATATTTATGACGCTGGAATATAGACGTATTTAAATAATGAGTTGAATACAAATTTTTGTGTACAAACATACCGAAAATCGTTCTTCAAACCATGGCCCACAAACAGGACTCCCACATCCACCAGATACTTTAGTTTTTGATATGAATTTTTCATGCTGTTTAGACGTTTGTTGCTGAAATTGGCATCCAAGTCTCCCGGTTTTATGCCCGAAAATTGGGTCAGATAATCGGCAACCTTTTCCTGGGTAGATATGTAGTCATCGATGAAGGGGACACCTTCATCTGGGCCTTGTCTGTAAAGGAGAAAAAAAAAACAATGAAAATGATTCTCTTCCAAAAATATGAGGAGTAATACTTGCCCTCGAATACATGAAATACGCGCCACGCTCATGTGACATGGTTTTATGGTTGCTGTTTTGCCGTCTGGACGTAACTCATTCTCTTCCGGATTTAGGGTAACAAATTCCGCATCCATGGCCACCAAATCCCCGGCCTGGGGCATTTCATGGGACTGAAGAGGTTTAAACAACGGATCACCGGCATTACTGCCATGGGCCACATTCTCAATATCCTTGAATAAGATTTAAAAAAGACATTCAATCAATAAATTTTATTTTACTAGACTAACTCTCAAAATACCTCCAAGAATGGATTGTACAATGGTTGCGGCTCGTTGTGCGGTATATCGACCATGCACTCCAGTATTTCGTTTTTCTCTGTGTTGACACTGCTGTAAAACAATACACAAGGCACTTTCCAATCCAATGTAAACCAAACTGATTCCTGATTTGAGACGGGCGAAATACTAAGAGCAAAAATCAAAAGTTGCAAAATACACTTTAGAGTTGGCCTGGTGTTTGGAATTCGATTCTTACCAAAAGTCATTGAAAATATACCACTGTTGTTGCTCCTCGGAGCCGTTCATGGTCTCCATTTTCATGGTGTGATATTTCTTGCTAACATTTATTAGAGAAACCAGATTTTTCTGAGTTCCATCATCAATTTGACAGACAACGGCATGTAGGGCATATTCACGATACGATTCGGTAACACCACTGGGAATCTCTATAAAGACAAAATTCAATATTGAAATAAATACATTGTCTGTCTCTAAACTTACCATTGCTTTTTGGGTTACGTTCACTGGATTCCACTGCCAGCTTGGTGTTGCTATTCTCGGTTTGCACACTCAACTCTCCCTGATCATTTAGAGACATTGAAAACGACAGGGGAAACCATGAAGTTTGCCTTCCACTTGGAGATATGTTGACGTTTGCCGGTTGTTGCTGGGTACTGGAGGCCATAGACGGCGATTTACGATCAGGATGCAGGAAATGACAGTCACTGCGTGAACAATTGATGCCATAACGACAGGGTTTGTTGGTGTTCAATGTAGCTGGGCTTTCGGATAAATTAAAATTGTTACGTTGCAAATGTCTTCTCAGAAAACCCAAATCCTTTTCGTTATTCAAACCACAGTTTACCGTCAATATTTGTGGAAGACTTGTAACCTGATGTTGATAATAAAAAATGGAAATTTTTTTATTTCCCGCCAAATAATATGTTCCAGTAAAAAAAAACATACCTTGACCATTTGTTTTGTGGGCGAAAACTTTTTGCAATTTTCACAGAATGCCTGGATGCTCTTCTCCGAACTCAAAGAGCCCTTTAGTATGCTACCAAAACTAAAGTACTCAGTCTCCTTCGAGCCATGCGGATAGCTAAGGTTACATGTCAATAAAATACTCTGCTTTGTCTTATCCTCGTTACATTTAAGGCAGCGATTTACGGTTGTTTGCTTTGTGCCGAACAGACGACTAATGTCGGTTTCTGTGTTCACCTTACTACGTTCGCGTGCCTCATGGTCCTGGTCATCCTTTGCAGCTTCATCTGAAGGCATTCGAAGAAATATTACTTTTCAAGACTGAATTTTAAAACACTTCACAAATTACCATTTCTAACATCGATGCCTTGGAAGATTTCCTCCGTTTCCTCGGTCACAATGTCCACAGAATTTTTACCTTTTGGAAAATTTTTAAATTACTAACCTGAACTATTTCAAAGCCAAATTGATGCTTACCAACACTGCCGTATTTCGAATGGTTCAGATGACCATTTTTGCTTGACTCCAGAATCTCGTAGTGCATTTGATGCAAAATAAAACGATTCCAGTTCTGAAAAATAAGTTCCATGTCAATTTAAAATAGTTGGCCTTATTTCTCTTACCCCAGTACCTGTATCAAATTCATTAGATTAACATTGGACGAACGATCCGACAGAATAAGTCCCAATGCAGATGCTTCCGGCACAGTTCGGAAAGAACGCAAAAAGTTACTGGCCTGGCATGGTGTGGATGCTGTTACCGAATCAATGTTATGAAAAAAATCAATAGCAAATCACTGCAAGCAATGGACAAAACTCACACATACCCGTACATTTGTCGAACATATTGAAGAGGAAACCCAATTCACATGTAAGACAAAACTCCTTGCTGCAGCGATGTTCCAATAGCTTTTGTCGCAACGGTTCAATGAAGTACAAAATCTGAAGCATAGCATTGCAATAGGAATTCGGCAAGGTGGCCTCCAGCCCTGCAAAACATGTCTGATTGTGTTGTTCGAAATCGAAATCTTGTGTTCCCAATTTAGAATATTTTAATTCAACTTTCCGATAGCGTCTCGGTATGATCTTGACACCGGGATCGGAAGATTTAATTGTGTTCGTGAGTCCATTTCCGGAACCAGTAATTCCACTGGCATTCTCTATAATGTAGGGTATTTGGTTGCGCCTCTGGGTGCGAGGGTTGGGAGAATAGCCAATGGGACCTTGCATTTTCATATGATTCAATATTTCTGCATCAATGGGCTTGGGGCGCCGATACTGATAGTTGAGCAACTCCGCTGGCCAATCGGAGAACCAACGAGATCCGGTAACCAAATGTGGCAATACAATCGACGAAAGGGGGAATGTAGTATCCGTTATCGGCACAATCGGCAACTGGGGCAAGGGATCGGGAAACTCAATTTCTCTCGAAAAACTGTTGAATTGTGGCTGGGCTACATTTACTGCCGTCATAATACTAATGTGTCCCGATTGATCACCAAATGCCAGAGCTTGCGACGATGAACTAACATCAAAACTTAGCAAACAAGGAGTACCCGTGGTATTGATCTGATACATAGATACACGTGGCTCACTTAATTCCACCGTATCCACTAACTGGACTTGGCCATAGCTCGAAACCACAGCCAAACGGGAAGTTTGTGATGGTAAAAATTTCAGTAGTTGTGAATCAATTAACACTTGAATCGGAGAAATTAAGCGCAGCATACGTAAATCATAAACCATAAGGAAGCGATCCACAGCAAGTGTGCCTTGACGGCCACTGTAGCCACAGGATATCAAATAGTTGCCTTGAACATCGAAATCCGAAAGACTTCCTGTATGGGTCTTTATGGTATGTTCAACATGCAGAGAATTAAGGTCGCGCAAAGTTACATTTCCGAAGGGGTCGCCAGCGAAGAGAAAGCGGGAGTTTTGACGCAAAACTGTACATCCAGCGGAGCCCACATGTTCCTAAGGAGCAAGCAGAAATTAAATTTTAAAAATGTTAGCACACAAAACTCCCTTTTCCACTTACCAATTTGGTTTCCTTTAATGTTCTCAAATCAAAATCGATCATTTCATCCTGAAGGCCAGCCATTATCAAACGATGCGGCGACAACTGTTGCATGCACACCATCTCTGTCATGTGCTTAGACTTGTGTGTAAATTTCGGAATTCCTCGGCGTATTTGATGTCGCAACGAAGTCTGGGTCAAAGCCAATATGCCGGAATCAATTGTAGATATTTGGCGCACGATATCCGAAGGATGCACTTGGAATGATGTGTACTTTTGCAAAGTGTTGCTAAGATAATACGATGTTACGTGACCCTAAAATTTGCAAATTCCCCTTAAAGGATATACGAAAAGGTATATAAGTATTATTTATATTTACCCCTTGATTGCCCATCCACAAGAGTTCTTCATAATTGTCAAAAGTAACCGCTGAAACTCCAAAATTTTCACCGCCATCCGCCAATATGGGAACCATTTCCATATAGTCTGGTTCGGAGCCCAGATTAAAGCCACCAAAATTTGGGGAGTAATGGTTCGCTGATCGAGTGCCATCGTAGACGTCTAAAAACAAAAACAAATATGTACATGAAACCAACAGTACAACAAACAGCAACGTTAACAACAATAACTTACTTAGCATTTCTTCTCCTGCAATTGGATCATTAGGATCCCCACAATACACATAGTCCATATTGGCTGTCTTGGACTTGGTGGAAGCTCAGTTTTGATTTTTTACGTTGTTGGCTGTGTAAGTTGTATGTGACGTCTCTTTGTTTGTTTCGTCGGTCGGTCGGTTGGTCGTCTACATCAAACTTTCCCTCTGCACAAAATCATCCGTTCGAATGCTAAAGTTGTTGGCAGTAACCCTTTTTAGATTTTCTTTTGTAGGCGACAACGTAATTCACATTCAACATGCCACAATTTTAATTAAATACCGAAAATAATTTTAAAAATATACAAAATACAAAAAGATTTTTGACAATTATGTATATAATGTATATTTGTATATATGTGTTATATATGTAAATGGTATCGAGCAGAGTTGTGTTTTTTATACGTCAAAAGTCCAAGGCAGGTATCATTTTATACAACTCTGTATTTTATTGAATTCACTGAGAAATGATAGCACCAAGTGACTGAAAGTCTCTCCCTCTCACACCCATTGCTCCAGCCAAGATCATAAACGATCTATCCAACAAATTTAGCGAATATAAACAATTGAAATTAGATAAGAAGTATGAAAAATCAAATAAGATTTTTTTTTGATAGAAAAGGAAATGATACGTTAAAAGCTGCAATGATTGTTAATGAATAGGTTTCTAACAATGATTGCAATCGGAAAGTTTAACAGAACGAATTTAGTCTTGTACTTTATGGCCCGTTATTACATCTTCCCGATAGATTAAAAAGTGATGTTGTCGGACAGATAAATCGTTTTTCGTTATTACAAGTTCCATTTAAATATGAACTGTCCGATAAGCAAAAGGTCAGGCCATCTTCCCTTTATCTTTTTTTTTTTTTTTTTTTGGATTTTGGTTGATTGTTGGATAGGTACCCGTAGTACCTATGTACCAAGGCTGGTTATTTTGGTTATGTGAGTATTACAAAATGAGTAATCATGTTGGTTCACTTTGTGAATATATTGATTGATGATTTGAGAAGAGTGATGACGTATTGGTTTGTTTACAATTCTAAATGTGCTGAGTGGATAAAGTTGCAAAGTTCGTTGATAATATTTTTGGTGAGGTTTTTCAGAAGATCAGGTAAGTTGTTGTAATTGTTGAAAAAATTGAATTCACTTCTCAGGTGGTCATATTTCTTGCATATAAATATTGAATGATTTTCCGTTTCAGGAACACTGCAAACTGGACAGAGATTTGTGTCTGCTGCTTTTATTTGGTGAAGGTATACTTTTGAGTATGTGTGACCAGCAAGTAAGCGATTAATTAGTTTTATTTCTCCAGGTTCTAAGTGCCAATCAGAATGCCAGTACCTTTTGGGAGGCGATGGAAAAAATTGCGCAAAGTAAGTGCCTTTTGAAATTGATAGTAATCTGTATTTGTTAACCCATTCATTCCATAGGGCATCGTAAATTGTCGAACAGGCGTCTTTGATAGCTAGACTGGATGGAATAACACATCCAACATCAGCGGCTTGCTTAGCAAAGTAATCAGCACGCTCATTTGAGGAGATTCCAACGTGTGATGGGACCCACACCAGGGTAAGATGATTTAAGTTTGAGGAGTTAACTTTTTTGTTGATTATGTTGACTAAGTAATTGTGTGATGTGTTGTTCTTTAGTAGCAAACAGGCATTTTTACTGTCGGTGAAGATTACTGCTTTTTGTATGCCGTCTTCAATCATGAGGTCAACGGCTTTGTTAATGGCGTTAAGCTCACCCATCAGGGAGGAACATTTAGAGTTTATTTTGAAAAGAAAGTTTTCATTCGATGAAATGTTGCAAACTCCGCAGCCAGTTTTGTTGCCAATGACCGAGGCATCGGTTGCCCAAACTGATGTTCCATTTGATTTGAATTGGCTGAGATGTTGAAGATATATGCTATTGAAGAACTCTTTAGCTTGTGATTGTTTTGGGGCATTAAACATGTTCATAACAAATGAAACTTTCTCCCCTGGGGATTCGGACGGACATATCATAGTATTGTCAAACACGTTTTTGAATTTGTTGTATATCATACCAAGACTAGATTTATTCGATGGGTTTGACGTGAATTTTTGATATGTTTCCTGTTGAAATATTTTGAATTTTAGAAGCTCTTTGGCGGCAAGGTATTGCGAGCGAAATTCTGGAGGCAGAACAATTGCCAAGGCGTATATTACATGAATAGGTGTTGAAGGCGTTAATCCTAGGCTTTTCCTTAAAATTTGGTTTTGACATGTTTTCAGTTTTTTATTGACATGATTAGGCATGTGTGCCATAGATGAAATAGAGTATTCCAATTTAGAGAAGAGGAGTGATTTTGCCAGATTTATTGATATTTTGGGATGAATTCCACCTTTGAGAGAATTTATCATTTTTAGAGCATTTAAAGTTGTGTTGCAAGACTTGATTACTTCATCGTAATGATTTTTAATAGTCAGACTATTTTTGATGTGTCTTCCTAAAAATTTTATCTTTTCCACTGCGTTTATTAAAGTCCCTTGAAGTGTAATTTTTGGTATTTTTCTAGCACCCTTAGCAATATACATTACCGCTGTTTTATCGATGTTGACTGAAAGATTTAACTTGTTAAGAATACCACAAAATTCATCCATTTTTATCTGAAGGTTATCATTGGCGATATTAAAATCTTTATGTGTTGACAGAATTATAAAGTCATCTGCAAACTGAAATGTTTTCGTATGTTGATTGTTTATGCCATGTAAACCGAGTGTGTATATATTAAAGAGTGTGGGACTTAGACAGCTGCCTTGAGGGAGACCATTGTAAATTTCCAGACTTTCTTTGCCCATGACTAGAGTCCTTTGTTTTAGAAAATTTATGATCCACATAGAAATTTCTTTAGGACAGGAGAGCTCATTTAAAATTCGGAAAAGTAATTCTATTTTGACACACTCATACGCCTTGTTGATGTCTAATGATACAATGATGACTTTATCACCTTGCTCTTTTTGACAGTTAATTGTATGTAACAAATCGTTTATGCACATAGAGGCAGATAGGTTTTTTCTATATGCATATGTGTTTTGTGGATAAATTCTGTTTTGGTCTAGAAAATCCTGAAGTCTTTCCTTCACCATCAGGTTAATAATTTTGGCGAAAACCGATATCAATGCAATTGGCCTGTAGTTTGTAAAGATTTCCAAGTCTTTACCTCTTTTTGGGATAGGAACAATTTTGATTTTCCTCCATTCCATCATAAAATTGCACTTTTTCCACGCATTGTTCATGGCTTTTAGCAAATTTTTTTTGGCCATTTCTGACAAATGGTTGATCATTTCATATGTTACCCCGTCTGTGCCTGCTGCAGATGGTTTCTTCTTTTTGTTTAGAACATTGTTAAATTCATCATAGGAAAAAGAGTCCGGTGTATTGGAACTGGTAAGCGGGAGCAGTATAGGGGAATTATTTGGGACTTGGTCCCTTAGATGTATTAAGAATTGTTTATCATTATCGGAGGACCATTTGGTTTGATAGATTGTTGTTGAAGAGTTTTTGCATCCTCTAACAAATTTAAAGAGTGATTTTGAATTTGGTTCCCTGTTGAGATCATGAATTCTCGTTTTGAATGCTTTGTTTTTGGCAAATTTAACAGCATTTTGGAAGGCTTTTTTAGCGTTAATGAGATTTGAGGCGTTGATGTTGTTGTTGAACATGTCATACGTCTTTTGTGCTGCAACTTGAAGTCTGTGTGTTTTTTCCACAATGGGATCCCACCACACTTTGGGTGATTTATTGGGATTTATGATGTACGTAGATTTCTTAATTTCATCATTGAAAGTTGCGTGTATTTCATCAAATGAGTCGGTAAAAGTGGTGTTATTGAGCGATTTTAACAGTTTCTTTTTAGCTAGAAACTTTTGATTTTTGACCTTACTGTTGCCAATACTTATGACTATGGGGTAATGGTGGCTACCCCCAATAGTGTACGGTTGTACTTTCCAAGTGGTATCTAAAGCCGTGTTTGTAAAGGACAGGTCCAGCACAGAACCAGTGTTATCATTGAGACGTTTTTTAAAAGTAAAATGTCCATTATTGAGATGATAGAAGTTAGATGGATCAAAGAAACTTTTTACGATGTTACCTCGATATGAGTCAAAAGAATCGCCATAAAATGTGTGTCTTGCATTAAAATCGCCGCAAATTAGTACATCGGATCGTGATTCAAGAAATGATAGCAGTTTTTCAAGTTCATGTTTTATTTCGCTGGCTTTTATGGAATGAGGGAAATATACAGACGCTATTGTCAAATTGTTTGAGATATTTGTTGTTTGGCAGATAATTATATCCAATGGTGTTTGAAATTTTATTTTTTTGAACTTGATGTTCTTTTTAAAAAGGATGGCAACTCCACCGTAGTTGTCTGTTCTCTTTTTTGACACTATATTATAATTATATATATTTGTGTTGTTTTGAGATTCATCTATGTTGAAAATTTCACTTAAGACACAGATATCTATATTGAATTTATTTAAGTAAAATTCAAGGTAATGCTTGTTCTTATTAAGGCTCTGTATATTATATTGTAAGATATTCATGAATGCTTTTTATAGTTTTAGTTTTGTAAGGAAGAGCTTGATATTGGGATTTCACTGTTTTCATGATCATTGTTTATCTTTTTTATATTTTTTTCAGTACGAGATAAGACTGTTTTTCTGAAGGTTTCTAGGATGTCTAAACCTTCCGCGCAGTTTAAGGAGGTGAGTAGTTGAGACATTTGGTTTGTAAATGCTGACATAGCTTTTTCCAGCTCAGACACTTTAGAGAAGGATGGCTGTTCATACACTGGAACTGAAGGCGTAATAGTACTGGGACTAGCAACCGGATGATTAGATTTGATCCGAGGAGCAGCTACTTTACTGTATTTAATTTTTGTGATCCTTTTGTTTATTTCATCATTAAAATTTATTTTTGATTGATTAGCAGCTTTTTTTAATGGAGGAAAATCTGAATTATACTTCTTATCTGCCAAAATTGCGTAAAAGTTTTGGGTTTCGGGATACTTTTGTATAACTTCTTTCCTACTCAAATTAGAAAGAGTCATAATTGATTTAATACTCCTTTCGGTTTTCCATCTTGGACATATTTTGTCATCCATAGCGTTGTGATCAACACTATTGCATAAAATGCATTTGGTTGAGTCACATACTTCTTTGCATTTAATCGTAGAAAGGCATTCCTTACATTTTTGCTCCTTGCATTGATTTGGGCAAATAATTAACTTGCCACAGTCAAGGCAACGTTTGGTAGACTTGCAACGCACAGCAATGTGACCAAGACGACCACAATTTTTGCACAGACGTACGGGGGGAACATATAGATCGGGTATGACTCTAGTACCACACATAAAAATGTACTGAGGAACACCATCGCATATGATTCCTACTTTTATGGTTTCAGTTTCTTCGATTGAATCATTTTCGTTTTTTCTGGTAAAACGGTAGACCGATATCACATCTATATCATTATTCTCTTCAATAGAATTTTTAATGGTTATACCATCAATTGACTTAGGAACATTTTTGATTACGTAAAATTTTTGGATAAATCTCTCAGGAATTTCGGCTTTCAGGCCAACTTCTTGCAGTCTTTTGTTTTGTGCAAATGAATTTGCCAAATTGCAGTTGTTGAAGGTAAGACGGAAAGTATTGTAGCCAACGTTTTTGCAAACATATGTAGTTGGCATATTAATTTTTTGCAAAAGGACATATAAATGTAGTTCACAGTTTTTCCTCCTGGAACTTATAGGAGTCTCTGACGTGACCATAACGTAAAAAGGCCCTGGGTGGTGTTGTGGGTAAAAAGTGTTTGCCTTCATGGCATTATAGTTTGATTCAAACTTTTGGGAAGATTCCGACTCATTGGATGAAGCCTGAGACATGTTTGTACTAATAGGTTCACCATCATTGTTTATAAATTTTTTGTTTAAATTTGCAATTATATTTGCACGGCGTTTGTTGGGGTCCCAAAGTGGTTTTGGTTGGGGTGGCGGATCCCCATCCGCATCCATTTTTGAAGCACTATATTTAAATGGCTTTTAAATTAGTTTTCAATGAGAAAAAAAAATGATTTTAAAATGTCGTATATTCAGCAAAACAAAAGTGTGTTTGTGTTCGTTTTGTTGATATGTTTTTGTGTATATGTTGTTTTTGCAACGCAAAGCGAAACGAAAGTAAAAGCGCAGTCTAGCATCAACAGTTGTTGAGTAGCGACTGCCCTTTATCTTTTAACGTAAAGTTTACTGAATTCATGTTGCCATATTTTATATTGATAATATGGCAATAACAGCAATATTTATTCAAATAAAAAAAATGGATAACGCCAATCGTTTATTTTATATTGAAGAACTGGAAGATATTTACGCAAACATTGAAGCAAAAAAAAGAGCGGCCAAGACATATCGTGAACGAGTGGATTATCTACAATTTTATGATGAAAGGGAGTTTATGAAAAGGTTCAGAATTTCAAAACGCACATTCCAATTACTATTACAAAAAGTTGGCCCTTCATTAGAAGCAAAAGTGTCAAAGTGTGTATAAATATATAACATAAATCGAATAATTACTAACCAATTTCCATTTAGGCAATATTCCGTGTCGCCTAGAACAAAGCTACTGATTACATTAAGGTTCTATGCTAGCGGTAGTTTCCTAATTACGGTTGGCGACTTTTGTGGTGTAAGTGTCTCTACTGCCAGTCGTTTAGTGAAAGAAACGTCGCATTTTGTTAGACAAATTTAATTGCAATTCAGTTTTTATTAAACATTTCTAATCTATTTTCAGTCTTTTAAATGCTGAATAGCTAATAATATTACTTTTAATTACAAGATATATTTACAATTAAAAATTACAAGATATATTTAAAAATACATTCGAATTACTCTAAAAATTTTAACTTTTTTTCCTCCAACTCTAACTGCAAAATTTCATTCTTTAGTTTCAATGAAGATATTTCGTGTTCATGCTTTTCTTGAGCACGCATTTCTTCGTTTTCATGCTTCTCCTGAGCACGAATATTCTCGTTCCTGTAAAAGCTCTGTTGTAAAAGAACAAGTTCAAGTTTTTCTTCCTCAAGGTTGCGTTTTCTTTTGCCGCCGTGAACCAGTTCTTTCGATTTAGGCTTTTTTAAAGTCTGTGGGCAAAAGTCGGTTGACCAGTCTTTTCCTTCTGTTGAAACATTCATGGGATTGTTCTAAAAAATATAAACATAAAAAATAATATATAAAACATCAATTGTCACTTAAAATTTACTTAAAGTATTACAGAATTGCCTTCTCGAAACCCCATGTAAATCGCTAAGAGCAAGTAATTTAAAATTTTCCAACTTCTAGAACATTACCTAGCTAGTGGAACGATCTTCTTTATTGTATAATCAACTAAAACTTGTTCGTAGATTTACGGTGGGTTTTGTCAACAAATCAAGAATTTGGTCTGTTCCAGAACAGCAAGAAGGTAATAGTTTTCACTACACGATAACAGATCTTCCCTTTATGATATCGAATAAAATTGCAAAACTAGTAGATTCTTGCAGGTACTGGAACAGAGCAATTATTATGAAACTTACATTTTCTTTATTGCTTGCCTCAATAGATTCATTAGATGCATTTAGCTCACTGTAGTCAATGTAATCAGGTTCAACAACTGCAAGAGAAATACCAATAAGTCATAAAATTGCTCAGTGTAGCGTTTTGTACAAAGAACTTACCAAAATCACTATCATACGTATTTTCCAAGCCTGTTGCGGAATCTCCTAGCATGGATGCTATTTTTTTCGAAACAGTAGATACTTTACAAGTCACCATTCCACCACCCGTACGATATGTTTCCAACTTCTGTTCTGCCAGTTCAATCTTTGACTTACGTTTTATAACCTCGTATTTATCACGCAGTGCTTTCCAAGGTCGTCGTAATCCCATACTGGCTGCGAGGTCGTCTTCAATTTTCTTCCAAACTGCTTCTTTCTGCTTCCAAACGACAGAGTCAGACTTTTTGTTCTCAATAATATGCTTGTGGTCATCTACCAAGTTCACAAGCAACATTTCCTCTTCTTTTAAGAAATTTTTGGCCCGTTTTCTATGACGGGCTTCCGTTTGGTTATCCATTTTCGATTCACTTTTTTGCAAAAATTTATTTTACGAAATTAAGGCAAATTCTTTTTGTTTATTTTTGTTCTAACTAAAATAATGATGCCACTTTGAAAAAAAATGCAATGACTACCAGTTACATCTACAAAAAAGTAATCATTGAGAGCAATTTATTGCCATATCTCTGAAAAAAAAGGAATTATTTTAAAGGAAGGTTGTAATAATGAAAGTCCCATAAAGTGAACTTTATCCTTCACTTTTCCTAAAGTAAGGTATAACAAAAGTGAACTATAAAGGTAAGATATAAGAACGGGCCTATGCTTTATAATCTATTACTGAAATAACATTTTGTGATGTTTGGACTTAATCGTTTGCATTTTATAACAGTGTCGTATCAAATCCACAAAAGTTACGAAAAATAATTAATTACTGGTTTGATCCTCTACCTGTCAAACTGGGAAAAGTAGCGAAAATAGTAAAGTGGAAACACGACCCCATTGTCAAATTTTCCATTTTTTCTATTTTCATCGGAAAAATATAATTAAGCAAAAGTGTTGTTTGTTTGTTGTGTAAAAATATATAAAATTAAATTTGCGGTAAAAAGATATCCATTAAGTATTATATTTTTTTTAGAAAATTCAATATAGTTACAATGTAATCAAAGGAAATGAAACAAGTAAATTCTGCCGGGCCGAACTTTGAATACTCTCCACCACTCCAATTTGGAAATTCTCAAAAAAATAAAATCCGTTAAAAATTCTGTTAAAATCCTTAAAATACCGAATGTAGCTTTTATATTAGCGTCTATATGACGACATGGACCTGCATAGATAATTTTTTTCATAAGCCATTACAATCGGCTTAAGCCAAAAAACTCGGTGAATAATGTTGCTAAATCATCAAAATATCGGGAGGTACCGTTATATGGAGGCTATACGACGACGTGGACCTGCACAGACAATTTTCTGTCTGAATTTCAAATACCAAATTTGAAACAATTCCGGTGAATAATTTTGCTAAAACCATCAAAATACCGAATATCGGGAGGTACCGTTATATGGGGGCCATAACAAAGCGTGGACCTAAATGGCCGATTTTCAATACCAAAAGTCCTGCAGACATAATATACATTTGAGTAAAATTTTACCAATCTAATTCAATTCGTTCGGAAGCTGTCCACAGATGGACAGACGGACGGACATCGCTAAATCGACATAGAATTTTATGCTGATAAAGAATATATATACTTTGTGGAGTCTAAAATGTATATTTCGAGGTGTTGCAAATGGAATGACAAACTTAATATACCCTCCATACTATGGTGGAGGCAATTTTGGCATACATATGGATAATAAAAGTAACAGTACCTATTTAAAACCTTTATCGTCTGATTTGAGAAGAGGTTACCTTTATTTTATTATACCATGGACATATTTTTACCTGCCAATGGTATTATCTTGTCAGAAACTTCAAAGTTTTCTTTATTTTTCAAATGGATGTCTGAGATTTTTCATTCTGAAGGCTATTAGTATTTCAAATTTGTATTTGATATCAAAATATAATATTTTTTTGGCTTTCATAACTCATACTTATTTAATTCAAAACAAGAAAACGTTAAAAAACGTATGTGCTTTGTACGTATAAGAGTTGTATTCCGTGAGAGGCCGAGTTGTATTTCCTGTAACGTTTACCGCCGCGAAATACAACTCTGCTGTATCCCCTTTACTTTCGCCCATATGTTGTGTGAATTTTGTTTTTCATTTGACATTGAAACTTTCTGTATTCGTTGTATTCATTTGCTGGAGTTGAGTTAAGTTCAAAATTCTAACCGCAGCACGTATCCAGTCGGCATTTGCTTGGAAAAGCTATACTTACTTTTCTAGAACACATTTGAATTCAATTTCTTTTTGTAAAACCCTTGTTAAAATGGCTGGCCCACTACCTCTACTCTCAACGGAAGCGGTTTACAAAAAAATTGCCGACTATTACAAAGAGAATGGCGAAAAAATTAACATAAAAAATCTATTCGAAAGTGATGCTGAGCGCTTCAAAAAATTCAGGTAACCATTGTCTGTCTGTCTGTTTCATTTTCATTATCTATATTACAATGCATACAGTTTTAATTGCTAGAACTTTCAAATTATCTCTGTCATATGGTTAATCCTTGTTTAAATATGCGAACATAGTCCAGGTTACATCAAGGTTATTATACAGAACTTTTACTAACTATTACATGACACCATTGCTTGATTGCACCTTCATGAGATTCAATTTCAAAAGGCCATCAACATTCGATAAAAGTGAAAGTCCCACACTCAGATGGGGTTTGCAAAAATGCAAACATTTCTATTTAATTTTTTTAGGTGAATATCGGAGACTGCAACATTGTCTTATGGTGTTTTCATTTATTTATTAGACTTCGGTGGCAGACGTCATATGCGTTAATAATTAACTAAGGCGAATATGGTACACAGTACCATATTACTGCTATTTATTAAACATTTTTTTTTGTTTACTTCGATTGGAGTCGGGTCCATGAATTTGATATTTGTTTAGAATTTAAATTCCACTCCCAATTTGAATTGCCACTCCCTGCCCCTATTGCTGCCAATTCCCAATTTGGTATTTAATTAATTGGAATTCATTAATGACCGATCAATTTAATGACCGACATCATGATACCATAAAAATTAATTAATAATTATCAAATGTAAAAAATAAACGGTACGCAAAAAATGTATTTCAAATCATTTAAAAGAAATGGATTTTGAAATTTCAGTTTTTTTTCTTTCTTTTAAATCACGAACGGTCGGTCCTTTGTCACTCCATATTACTATCTGTTCGAACATTTCTCATTTAGAGATAAAATAAAATGTTAAGGCGTGTTGATTATTTCCAAACCTTTTTTATAGCTTGCGCATCAGTACACCCAATGATGGTGACATTTTACTTGATTACTCCAAAAATCGTGTAACCCCAGAAGTATGGAGTCTTCTTTTGGAATTGGCCAAGGCGAGACGCGTTGCTGAGGCCCGTGATGCCATGATGTCTGGCCAGGCCATTAACATCACCGAAAACCGTGCTGTATTGCACATTGCTTTGCGCAATCGCGGTGATGAGGCCATATTGGTTGATGGAAAGGATGTTATGCCCGATGTTCGTGCTGAACTGACGCACATGAAGGAGTTTACCAATCAAGTCATTTCCGGAGTTTGGCGCGGTTTCACTGGAAAGCAAATCACAGATGTCGTCAACATTGGCATTGGTGGCAGCGATTTGGGTCCTCTTATGGTCACAGAAGCTTTGAAACCCTATTGCAAGGGTCTACGTTCCCATTTTGTCTCCAACATTGATGGCACTCACATGGCCGAGGTTTTGAAGAAAGTTAACTATGAAACCACACTGTTTATCATTGCCTCCAAGACATTTACCACACAAGAGACCATAACAAATGCCACCTCGGCCAAGAATTGGTTATTGGAACAAACAAAAGATGTAAGTCTGCATTTCAATATCTTCGAAATTTGCGGTTACGTACACATGTACACGCAAAAGCATGATAATTTATGTTAAATTCTTGTTTTCGCTCTAGCCCTCAGCTGTTGCTAAGCATTTTGTTGCTTTGTCCACCAACAAAGAGAAAGTAACTGAATTCGGCATTGATAGCAAGAACATGTTTGGTTTCTGGGATTGGGTTGGAGGACGTTACTCCTTGTGGTCCGCCATTGGCTTATCAATTTGTTTATCCATTGGCTTTGAGCATTTTGAACAATTGTTGGAAGGAGCACATTTTATGGACAAGCATTTCAAAACCGCTCCATTTGAGCAAAACGTAAGTTTTTTTTGTAATTTTTTTGTTTTAATTTTTTTTTAATTGAAATAATCTTTTATAGGCCCCTGTCATCTTGGCCATGCTGGGAATATGGTACTCCAACTTCTACAATGCCGAAACCCATGCCATTTTGCCATATGACCAATACCTGCACCGTTTCCCTGCCTACTTCCAACAAGGCGATATGGAGAGTAATGGTAAATTTGTTACCAAAACTGGCTCTAAAGTCGTCGATTACAACACTGGCCCAATTATTTGGGGTGAACCCGGAACCAATGGTCAACATGCTTTCTATCAACTTATTCATCAGGGTACCCGTTTGATTCCATGTGATTTCATTGCTCCAGCAAACACCCACAACCCAATTGCCGGTGGTGTCCATCACAAGATTTTGCTTGCCAACTTCTTGGCCCAGACTGAAGCTCTGGCATATGGCAAGACATCGGAGCAAGCTAAGGCTGAATTGGAAAAGGCTGGCGTTAAGGGAGAAAAACTAGAACAGCTCTTGCCCCACAAAGTGTTTACCGGCAACCGTCCCACAAACTCCATTGTTGTCAAGAAGCTGACACCTTTCATTCTGGGAGCTCTCATTGGTAGGTTAAACCACAAAACCCACAAAAAAACCATAAGATTAATAAAAATTCTTTTCTCCCTTTATCTATCCCACAGCTATGTATGAACATAAAATCTTTACCCAAGGCATTGTTTGGGACATCAACTCATTCGATCAATGGGGTGTTGAACTTGGCAAACAATTGGCAAAGGCTATTGAACCGGAATTGGCCAACAAGGATCCCGTTTCCTCACATGACTCCTCCACCAATGGTCTTATCAATTTCATCAAAGCTAATTGGTCTTAAATCAATCACCACCCCGCTTCTCCAATACACTCAGCAGCATTGCAATGTTGTCTAGCGTACCTTAAACATGTTATCCTTATTTTAACTTTTTAAAAAGAAATTCCTTTGGAGAAATGGTGCAATCGGTAGAATTATTTGCTTAATCTCTAAATTTCCCCAAAACACACATACTCACACAAATTAGAAGCTTTTACATACAAACGTTATAAGAAACTATTCTTTAGAAAACTAAGTTAAACGTGAATATCAGCGTTATATGCCCTCTGTCGTTGTCATATTTACACAAATGAGATATACAAATTGTTACAACCTATTGTCGTATATACTTCATCATCAAAAAACACATAGATGTAGAATGTATTCAAGAAAAAAAGAAAAACAAAAACAATAAAAATACCTATTTGTTAGATGTTTTAAAAAAATACGGCCGGAACTGTATTTGATTGATTAGATGGGGGACCTTGAACATTGGATTTATTGACAATACTAACTACCTAAAAATATAACTTAAGAATATAGTAAGTTTAGATTTGTACTCTAACTACATTTCCATATCATCATCTTCATCATCGTCATCCTGATCCATAGAGTCCCCTCCATTTTTCTGATCCTCATCTTCGCCCTCTTCCCATTCATCGTCCGAAGAAGATTTGTTAATGGCATCATCTAGATCCGACGTTGATGAATCTAGAAAATCAAATTGAATATTATTTAAAAAAATGTTTGACATTTTTAAAAGTTGTTTGGCGTACCATCGTTATCTTCAAAGACCAACAAATTATCACTCTTAAGATTGTCTTGATCCATTTCACTGTTTCGTTTTATTTGACTAACAAGCAACTGCAATCGGCCATTCAATCTGAAAGCAAATATGTAATTAATTTAAACTCTCGGTTGGCTTGAATGTAAAACCTACTTTGACAACTCTTTCAAGCAGTTGGCTCTATGTTCAATTATTCCAATGCAGGGACCGAATTTATTCAGCAAATCTTCAGCACCCAAAGCCATAAGTTGACTGGAATGGGTCTGGGCCAGGACTTTCAGCCAGTTCATTGCATATTCAACACTAAACGGGAGTAGTTAAATTGCATATTATTGCACTATTCATAACAAGCATGTATGCCACTTACTTTGTGTGCCTTTGCTGCATTAACAATGTCAATTCATTGACCAAAGTGCCCACATATTGGACTGGTAATTTCTGCAATGTAAGCTCTATGGTCTTCATATCTTTTGTGCATAACACGGAGCGTAACAACCTTTGGAGAAAATATCAGTCATTATTAAATATATTTATCAATGGAGATATATGTACAAATCACAACTTACGTCTCATCTTTACTGTGCAGGGATTGTACCAACAACTGTACTTTACTTTGAGCCTGGGGTATTACTTTGCCATCGCCCACATTCAGGTTGAGGTTCTGCAATCGAGCTTCCATGGGCATATCTAAGGATTTCAGTTTCTTCTTTGTCACAGATATTGATGACTTGTAGTCAACATCCTTGGCATCTATTATGGGTGTCATCATTTTTAATGTCTTCTCAGATCCGATTTCATTGCGTTTTCCCAACAGTTGCTGTTTGACATGTTTTCGCGGGTCAGTGCGTATCAAAACCTGCATTTTTTCAGCGAAACTTGGTTTCAATTGTTCAAATACGACGAAATGTTTATCGCCATAAGCAAATAGCAATTCTCCTTGCCTGTTTGCATGTTGGAGTGAAGCTGCCACTGCCGAAATCGGCTCAATAACAGTTGCACTATCGGAGGCAATGCTAATGGTTACTTTTGGTTTCAATGGTTTGTCAGCCTTTATGCCATCTATATCTAAAACGTATAGATGTATTACGCCACTTCGTGTAACACTGGATACCCGCAGTGTGTTCTCATCATCAATGTGACATGTAAGACTGTGGGCTATGTCCTCCATTAGAAGAGTACAAGCCGCTGGTTTATTGCGACCTTTCTTTCCAATTTTCCACAAGCATATTATACGTTCCATTCGTGAGGTTGTGAGAACATATTCACCACCATCATTGCTCACAAATTGGGCCATATGATTTATTTCTGAAGTGTGTCCCGTAAATGTTTGCACCAGTTCTTCTTTTTCTGTGGAATATACTTTAAGGGTGCGGGAGCCCACGACCAATGAATTGGATGTAGGCATTAATGAAATACTAAATGGCTTTTCGGGGCCCACATTCCACGATCTAATTTGTTTTTCTTCCGCCAGAGACCAAACAATAACTTGACAATCTTCTCCGCAGGTATAGAGATGCCCCTCCGTATCCCTTATGATTGATGTTATTTTGCCATTGTGTCCCTCGCCCTTAAGACTACGTTCAATCTACGAAAAAAAAAACAATCAGTGGATGATGTTCAAATTTCATGTATGAAAGCATTCAACAATACCTTGGCCTCTGCATAGGAATACAACGAGACATGTCCCTTTGAGGTACCCAGGGCAATGTAAAGAGACTCACTGCTTTCACTGGACTTTCTTGCCTTTTTACCCTGTCAAAGAAATGGAGTGTTTTGTTCAGTTATTGGTTGCAGGAAACATGTGGCATTTACTTACTTTCTTGTCTTTGACAACACTTCCTGGCAAAGAAACCGATATCCACACCAGGGCCGAACATGGTCCAGACAAATGCAAATTCGGCGTGTATTCCTGTTTGAGTTCGTTGGTATCTGTGTCCCATATCCTTAGAACTCCTTGTTCATTGATAAGGGCAAAAAGTTTTCCATCGGGCGAGAAACCCAACACGTGCTCACCAAAAGCCATTTCTTTGCTTTCAGTTTATAAAGGAATGTCGAAGCCCCTACGAACTTACGACGCCGTTACTTCTCGTATTTATTTCTACCGGACTAGTGAGTTGTTTATGAGGTAGTGAGGGAGAGTAACGGACCGTTTAATATTTGCTCTCCCACACTTCAGCGTCAGTGAAGGGGCCCTTTTGGCAATTTTCATAGAAAATTAATTAGAAACTAAATATAAGACTGAGCCTTTGCAAAAAAAAATATTCCATATCAAAAGTAAAAATATATAAACATGAAGAAGAGGAATAATATTTCTTCCTGCTTCAATGCTGAGTCCAAGTTTCTCCCTGGCTATATATTTTATTTATAAAAATGTTACTGGATTCTAATTTTATGCAGAATTCGATTCCCATTGAATAAATTTTCCTACTGGGGTTTTCCTGTTATCGTTTAGCACCATCATTTGATCAAAACATATCGATGAAAACTATCTATAAAAATAAAGTATCGATATTGCCATCAATAATTTGCCACCTCTACGAGAATCAGCACAAGTTTAAAACTTCCCTTTTTCCCTTTGCACAATGACGATGACAGCAAGAGAAAGGAGCTTGGCTGCTCCTGCAGATCAAGAATGGACACCCGAGGAAGAGATTCAGCTATTTTATGCCATGGCGGGCCTAAAGCCTGTCGGTGTTAACAAGCATTTCTACATAGCCTGTATTGCCGAACGTAAGCACATACGCTCACACATTGTAATAGCTAAGTTGGAGCCAATATATACAAGCGAACTTGTTTTTGTTTTGTAGGCTTAAACCGTGACACAGAGAGTGTTTGGGGTCACTTGCGAACCTTGTACAATCTGGAGGCTCTAGATGAATTGGAACCACTGCCATTTCCCAATGATGAAAAAGAATTTTCTTTGCCCGAAGCCGAATTTTCGTTGGTTCTATCGAAGAAAAGAGGCAATATTGTTGAGGACAATAGCGACCCTCCATCCATAATTGCGGTCGCAACCGACAACACAACTAAAGGTAAGTTTTTTCCACAAGTCTTTCAATGAAAATATAAGGCAAATCCTTATTCCAGACAAATCATTTACACAAACCAAATTACCTAGCACAACGCCCACAGTTAAGGACTTGGATAAGAAACTTACTGCAAAACTTTCCGATGCTCCCAAGCGAACCCCAAAGCGTACCAGAGGTTCTATGTCATTGGAATCAAACAGCCCTTCAACCACACCGCCACCGCCTCCTGTTCAGAGTAACAAAAGACGACGCATATAATAATCATAACATTACAATCTGCTGTCCATTTCAGTTTTCCTTATTTATAAGTTTTATTTTCCATAAGTTTAGTTACATAAAAAAATACTGCAAAAGAAGAAATTAATCGTCGAATTCATTGGCATTTTCGCCATCATCTTTATCAGATAAGGATGGCAGATCCATAACATTCATTCTTTGTAGAAATGTTGACAACAACCTCTTGTTTAGATGATCAGTTTGCGTTATTTCCCGTACCACCTGGGGGTCAGTCACTGGATCCACATGCTGTGCTGTATTGTAGAGCGATAAGATTTGCAAGGAAACATCCAAATCCTCTCGAGGCGATTCGTCCAAGCAACAGGGCATTTTTTTTTCACTCGTAATTCTCCAAATCTCTAAAGTTAAACCAGATGCATCATCAGCTCTAGAGGTGGCAAATAATTGATGTCAATATCGATAGTATCGACAATTAATTTTAAAAGGGGATATCGATTGATATTTTTTCTATCGATACTGTCGGCTGCACTCATGGTGCAAAGGTAGTGCAAATTTATTAATGCTCTGTTTCAGAACCTGCAAGAATCCATTTTAATTTTTCTACGTCTCTATATGAAAAATCTTTCATAGTTCGTTCCGCATGAATCTGGAATCAGCTTCCAGCTGAGCTACGACAATTCTCTTTTTCTCGCGGTGTTTTTTGCCGCATGTTTGAAAACTTTGTAGAGGCAAATGGAGGTTAAAAATTAGTTTGTTAATGATATATGACAATGCTGTATCTATTGATTCAATGTTGTTTTTTTTATTACCAGCAATAGACTTAAATACATTTTCATTGGCTGGGGAGCCTTTTACATATGATTTCTAATGTTACTTTAAGATACACTATGTAATATTTTTAAGATGTTTTTTTTTTTAGTACACTTTTGTAGTTTTTTGATAGTTGTGATACTTATTGGCCTAATGGCTTTTTCATCTCAATATATAAATAAATAAATGAAATAAAATTTTGTGTATGTTGTAAGTTATTTCCACGTTTAAACATCAGGCAAACTAGCCTTAGTCCGAAGTTATATTAGGCATTTTCTCTGGCGGCAATTATTCGTTTGTATTACACAGAGGTAAGGGAAAAGGACATGGAAAACAATTGCTAGTATTGCCTTTTGTGTTTTTATTTTTATACCAAAATATAATTATAAATGACAAAAAATAAAAAAAAATAATAAATAAATAATGCAAGAGGCAAGTTCTAAAGAGAACGGCAAAAATTGCTGCCAGAAAACTCGTCTAGTATAAATCAGGACTTACGGAGCAAAAAATATATAGAGTCCCAATTTACACTGAAAGAAGAGTGTGTTTTTATGAGAGATAGCTTAACTAAAAGTGATATTTCTCAAAAAATCCCCTCTGATTACACACCTTTTGCAACAACAGGGTGTTACAACTAATACGAAAAAGATGATAATTAAAAGTGTTCATATGAGAGATGTGAGAACGAAATAGTCAACAAAATATGAATTGAAGGCGGAATTCAAGACAACGCGAAAGTCGACCTACGTATCCCTAATGTCAAAGCAAGATGGCGACATAGTATGTGAATTAAGAAAAGAAGTCGAAATCAAGAAAAAAATTGAAAAATTCTTTTACTGTGGCTTGTGTTATTTTATTCCGAATTAATTATTACTCAAAACAATAATTTTATATACTCAGCATTCCGTATAATGTTTGTGGCTAACGATCAACATGATACGTTCGGTTTGGTACACGAAAACAAATGAAGTGTTGTGCGCAGATATCAAAAACAAAACATTTTAACATAAAAAAAGCTAAAAAGGTAAATAAAACGGAGATAAAAATCAACAAAAATTACAAATATTCAATGGAAACGCCAGCAACTGCCCTGGAATAACCAAAATCCTGAAGCCATAAGGATTGCTACTGCTTTAGAGTTAAATGCACACGTAACCTTGTGAAGCTGCGTAGCACAGTAGCCCTTTTGTCATGGCATCACTACTCACCACAATGCGAGGCAACAATGCTATGTATATGATGATGGTGGAGCGTTTCTTGGATTGGTGTTTTTGTTGTTCCTTATTCTCGTCTTTTGTTGTCGTGAATTTAAAGTGATGTGAATAATCAAGAATTATTGTATTTCTAGGAATAAAGTAAAATCTCCATTTGGTCCATTAACTGTTTTGAATTGGCTGTTGCGCGAGGACGTCAGGAACGTCTGTCACGCCTTTGGAGCTATGTCTTCCCAAAAGGATACCCAGAGTAGAGGAGATCTTAACTATGTGCTTATGCCAGGAGCCGGAATGCCATCCACAGTTCAAAATTCGAATAACAACAACAACAATAGCAATAATATAAATGCCAACATAAATCCGTCATCGTTGAGTCTTGCGAACAACAGTGCCAACCATGAACAGCCCCAAACTAAACGGCAGAAAATTGAAAAAATAAAGCCATCAACAACAGTTGAAAATTCGACTCCTGTCTCAAATATTTCTACTGCAGCCATACCATGCCCTCCGGATATAATTTATAGCAGTGATAAGATTCCTTTGTGTTCCTCCTTGTCGTCCTCGGTAAACTCTATAGCCACACAAAGTTCATCGTCAAATAACTCACCGTCATCCACCCCGAGTAGTTCGAGAGCATCTTCGCTAACACAGCTGTTAAGTGTACAAAACATAGCCACCAGCATCTTGCCCACATCCAAAGAAGATTCATCCGTAGCTATACACAATGACCACAATATGATAGCAAGTGCCTCAAGTGGCTGTAGTAGCAGTAGTGTGTGTAGTTCCAATGACCATTCAGCCGACGAGGTGGATCGGGTGACACTACCCGATCTGCTGTCCTTGTCTTCGGCCAGCAACATCGCCAGCAGCAGTAACAAATTGCTTAACAATAATCTAACCACATCCTGCCACACTGTACCAAATACTAACCATGCAACAACAACAATACCTGCGCGGGCACAAAGGCTGGATGAAATTACCGCCTCCCAGGATATGCGGGAATTTGAAGAATCTTTGAATAGACAGTGTTTGTGTGGAGTATCGGAGCGTATGCTGCGAAAGCCATTCCAATCGCATTATTCAATGGATGCCAATGGCCAGAAACGTGTGGCAAACCTAAGTGAATGGCCGACGAATAAACTCTTGCAATTCCTCTCGAATCTACAGTTACTATTTGACATATATCTAAAGCAGAACTCCAAGGGCTTCATATGTGCGCGTATCATGGATGTCTGTGATGCTCTGATACGCAATGACCACAATCTCATCGATGAGATCATCGTCCTGGCGGGCTATAACAATATGTATGTACAGTTTCTGGCCGGACGTGTTCTGGCCTCATTTCTGGTTATAGCCAAACAGGAAATGGACGATGATTGGTTAAAGAAACTGGTGGATAATCTGTTTAACTTTGATCGTCTGGATTATGTTGCCGTTCAAAAAATGCACTTTAGCTTGGAGATAATTAAACGCATTGTTGAATGGAAGGACATTGATCTACATCCCCTGGAGGAAGAGATTGCCGAAACGCATAGTATATCGGAGCCGACGGCTTCGACCTCTGTGGGGGAGAGTAGACATGGATATTTGCATTTCCAAACACAACAAACTTCGCTGGAGAGCAATTACTTTGCCATGCATTATCGTTCCGCGGAGAATATTGACGATGTGTCGGCTGCCAATGAGGGTAGTGGAACTGTTTATGCCCATAGCACAGCGGCCATGCAACATCAACAACATCACTTTAATGGCATGGAAACGCATCTAATTAATCATCATCATCATCCTCAGCATAACACTACGTTGGGTCAAGGCTGTCATCTGGTCACGCTCACCGACTCGGAAAGTTTTGATACCACCCATCTTAAATGCATTACCATCAAAATACTCGAAAACAAATGGCCTGCATTGGTGAAGAATATGTCGGCGCTAATAGCCAATCATTTGGATGTGGAAAATGCCGAGAACTGCATCTTGAACTTTCTCCAGCTATGGGAGAATATCATTTCGGTAAAAGCAAATCTCTCCATAGTGGAGACCTTGCCATTCTATGCCCAGTTGGATAAATTCGAATTGCTTTTGAACCAGCACCTGTCGTGCACAGTGTACAAACAAATGTTGTGTCTGTTCAATGAGGCCCTGTGCTATGGCTCCACATTGGCGCTGCAGGATATGTTGCCCGACGAAACCTGTATGTTGGCACATCAAATTGTGCGGCATGTAAAGGATTTTCGTATCTTAGAATCTCTACCTCGTCGACAGCCGGAGAATATTGTGGGCTTTATTGGTTTCAAGCGGAAACCAGTTGCATACGCCGCCCAGTCACTTCAACATCATCCCTATGGACACGATGATGTCAACTCAAGTGCCTTGAATGCGGCCGAAGTTATTGAGATGGACAAGACGATTTTACAGAAAATCGTACTACTCGTCCTGAAGTCAATAGCCGTTACGGTCAAGGAAATACGCAGCGATTCATCGGATTCGTCTATTGATTCCACGGATTACGATGCCTTTCAGGATATGGTGTTAATTGAACGCTCCATACGAGATGTTCTGCGCAAACTGGAATCATTTATTAAACACACTCTGGAATTCCATCCCGAATGTCATTTTAGTAAAATTCTAATACATCTATTCGATGATCAGGACGATCATTTGATTGAGGCCATGGTGTGTACGCTGGACGTCACGGCTGGCATATCGTTTCGCAACAATGCATTTCCCGAATTGGTTTCCATGTTGAATCCCGTCTACACATTCCTAGAGTTCCTGAAAATGATATCGAACAGTTCGGATTTACTGCTTGATTTGCTGGTTAGCAATGAGACGTGTTTCCTGTTGTATTTGTTGCGCTTCCTCAAGTACATACGGATGAATTGGTCCATGTTTGTACAGAGCTGCCATGACTTTGGTATGGGTGCTAGCACACTGGACGAGGCGATGAGTGTCTTGATACGATTGAGACTGCAAATATCAAGGCTGGTGTCGCGCCAACTGTATCCCTATGACATTTCACCGGTGCTGCGTCTCTTGGAGAGCTGTGAAAGTCTTTACGAAGGTAATGAGTTGAGTTAGCCGTCGAGCTGAGAGCGTAACAGTAACGTCTTCCATTCCAAGCAACATATCACAAAACGAAACGAAACAAAAAACTTTCAATACAAATGCAAAGTAGTAGTATTCCAAGCCACTTTTGTAGTTTGAAATCGAAACAACCGTTGACAAGTACATGTTCAAATATCTTGCCTTTTAGTGTGTAATAATTTTTTTTCATTTTAATTTTAATTTTATTTAATAAAAATTACACCATAAGTAGTTTAGTGTTAATAATTTTTAACAATAGTAATAATAATAATAAAATGTACATTAAAAAACAAAGTGAAAGAAATAAGAAGCAAATGCTTTTATCTCTCAACACTTGGAACTATTAGATAGGTGACTTTGAGTATCATAATATCTGGCAAAAAATGAAAAACTATTTTATATACAAAATTCGATAATGAAAAAGTGCACAATAATGATTTTTAATAATGAAATTTTTATAATAAAAAAACTCTTAATATTATTTATATATATATTATATATTTTCGAGATAAATGTAAATAACACAAATATATTTTATATATATATATATGTATCTGTGGTTTTCTGAAGGGAAAAGGACTTGTGTACATTTTTAGTTATTGGTGCGAATTTTTTTTGTACTTTCCGAGAGCTTTTTTGTTTCATGGCAAGAATCCATTTTTGAAAGAAAAAAGCCTAAAACCGGCTGTTGATTAGAAACATAGATTAAAACATCGTCAAATTTTAGATGAAAAAAAAATTTTTTTCTCTCCAGAGACTTTAAAATTTTAAACTTGTTTTGGTTTTTATTTTTCGTTTTCAGAAAATCACATGTGTATGCGCTTCACATATATATAGTATAGCATAGTATTTAGTTTGTTTTATGATTTTAGTTAAGGGCCCTAAACATAAATTACACCAACACACCCGCTACTTTTAACTACCACAACTACACTACATTCACTGCTCTTTATACATATTCATATCAAATAGTTTACGAATAAAATCCGTATACATTTTTTTGTAAATTGTTTCATTTAATTGATGCGTTTTCCTTTTTTTATACCCTCCACCATAATATGGAGTTTATATTAAGTTTGTAACTTCTCGAAATATTTATAATAGACCCTACAAAGTATATATATTTATTTATTATTTAGACCCTACAAAGTATATATATTCCGACTGCCTGTCTGTCCGTCAGTTATAATCACTCAATCTTTCGAACGAATAGAGATAGAAGACTAAAATTTTGCACACATGCATAGTATTCCAGTAGGAAGGTTAAGTTCGTAAATGGGCCATGTCGGTCCACGTTTTCGTATAGTTACCATATAGGGTGAGATAAAAAAAACTGCAACAAAGTCAAAAGCCATAATTTTTTTTTTAATTTTATGGAATGAAATCAAAAAATGTCCGAAATAGCATCAACATTTATAATAAGTTTAGATTTGTTCGAATTGATCACCCTTGGCACGAATTATGGCCGTCAAACGGCCAATGAAACCGTTACACGCTGCCCGAATGTTACTCTGCGGTATTTTGGCCCATTCCCTGCGAAGCGCTTGTTTGAGGTGATCGACACTTTGGAATTTTTTAGTGCCAACCTTGCTTTCCAAAATACACCAGACAAAATCTGTTCAACGGATTGGTATCCGGAGATTTTGGTGGCCATTGTAAGCTGGAAATGAAGCGAGGAAACTCATTTTGTAACCATTCTTGGGTGGCCATGGTGCTGAGTCCTGTTGGAATATCCAAGGTCTGCGGCAAAAATGTTTTCGTGCCCATGGCTTTAATACACCCTCCAGAATATTTTCGCGACAATATTTGGGATTTATTCGGATACCACGGTCGATTAATACGTAATACGAGCGGAGAGCGATAATCGGCTGTTATGGAGGCCCATACCATCACCATGGCCGGCGCTTGAGTTCTGGTGGCCAACCGAAGATGCACATTTTCAGCTGACCTCTTTGGTAAGTAAACACGATTATTTTCTTTGTTTACAAACTGCTGGACAACGAATGTTTTCTCATCGGATAAAACCAAATTCGGCAGTTCACCACTTTCTTTAGCTCTTTTGAGACTATTTTCTTTGTTTTGTGGTGTAAGTTCTTGCACTTTTTGGAATTTCAATGGCTTTACGCCGAGCTCATTTTTCAATATTTGTCGAATGGAATATTGCGATATGTTCAGCTCACGGTTTTGGATCAAGTCGCTCCTTTACTTTTCGAACCATTCCTGCTGATGTTGCTGTTTTCTTCCTTCTACTCCAATTGACGTCGGGCTAGGCTACCAGTATCACGGTAACGAGCGATGGTACGAGACACAAAAGATTTATTCACATTTAAATGCTGGAGTGCCCTAACGATAGCCACTTGTGATTTTCCAGTCAATTATAAAGAAATCACGCTTGAATTCCATCACGAATAACTTTTTTTCTGGAAAATTCTCACCAAAATGCTTTTGTACGTTTCTAAACAATATAATGAGCTGTCACTGAAATAATTTTAACAGCTGCCGGACGAGTGGCTAAGAAATGACAGCAGTCTGAAGTTGGTTGCAGTTTTTTCATCTCACCCAGTATAACGGTACCTCCCGATATTCGGCATTTTCATGATTTTGATTACTTTAGCGATAGTATTTACCGGAATTGTTTGAAATTTGGTATTTGAAGTTCGAAATGAATACTACAGCATAAGACAAAAATTTTTGTATTTAGGTCCACATTTTGGTATAGCCCCCATAAAACGGTACCTCCCGATATTCGATATTTTCATGATTTCAGCGACATTATTAACCGGAATGATTTCAAATTTCGTATTTGAAGTTCGAAATGGATACTACAGCCTAAGACAAAATATTTCGTAAGCAGGTCCACGTCTTCGTATAGTCTCCATATAACAGTTTTCATTTAAGTGGTAGTTTCCGGAAGTTTTTTAAAAATTTTCAAGTTCCTTCCAAATGGTGGAGGGTATTTAAAGTTCGGCCCGGCCGAACTTACAGCTCTTTTACTTGTCTTTTTTTTTTTGAAATATATAATTTAATGCCTGTTTATCATGCGTACTCTACGTTTGGTTCCATCGCTTGCGGCCAATGGATCTAAGCTATCCAGGGGCATTGTTATGGAGGTTCGTCTGATTAGTGGATCAGTTAGTGTTCCCAAGGGATTTGGATTTGAGGAGTTTTTAGTGGTTTGTCTATGGTAATTTAGAGCAACTGGCACCGAACAACGTCTTCGTTTCATCATGGAGGAGAACTCTTCAATGAAATGAATGCAAATGGGGTTTATGGATGTTGTTCAAACAACGTTTGTCATTGAGTTGAGGATTGAGGGGGGATTTACAAGCAAAACCTACCTGGTTTAGTTAGGGGTGTTACAATTAGGTCCGAATTATCTACAGATAGTGTCATGTGTTGTCTTAGCAATTGCCAATTGCCGTGGCTGCTCCTGGGCGCCGGAGAGAGTGTGGGAGGTGTTGATGGTGTTCTTTGAACGGATGATGTTTCGATGTGGTGGTGGTGGTGATGATAGAAATGTTGTTGTTGTTGTGGTTTTGGCTTCTGCTGTTCAGCAATGATGGATCGTTGCAAGGATGCCAATGTGCGTTGATGTTGCTGTTGTTGTTTTGTTTTCAATGCCAATTCTAATGTGGTTGTTTGGATTGATTTTTGTAAAAAGGTTATTTGCTAATTTAGTATTTTCATACAAAAATATATTTCGGCGAGAAGGAGAAAGAGTACAAAAACACCGAAAAGGAAACCAAACCAACGGTTTTGGCGGATAGAAGAGATGAGAGACATGTGAGTTAAAGACAAGGAAACACACAAAGATTAGACATAAAATATAATAATTATAATAGTTTTTTATTTCTTCAGTAATTTGCTAAAATACACACAACAAATAGAACAACAATAATAAATGAAAAAAATAATAAAATTCAAATACTGTTTAGAAAGTTTTCAGGTGGTTTATAGGCCGTGGTCAAAGTATTTACAGGGTGAGATGAAAAAAATTGCAACCATCTTCAGATTGCTGTCATTTCTAAGCCA
The DNA here is from genome assembly GCF_030504385.1 of Musca domestica. NCBI lineage: Eukaryota > Metazoa > Arthropoda > Insecta > Diptera > Muscidae > Musca > Musca domestica. Next base: position 8,800,684 of record NW_026712277.1, read on the forward strand.
CTCTTCCCACAGCTGTTAAAATTATTCCAGTGACAGCTCATGACAATGTTTACAAGCGCACACAAGCATTTTGGTGAGAATTTCCCAGAAAAAAAGTTATTCGAGATGGAATTCAAGCGTGATTTCTTTATTTTTAACTGGAAAACCAACCGCAAGTGGCTGTCGTTAGAGGACTCCAGCATTAAAATGTGAATAAATCTTTAGTGTCTCGTACCATCGCTCGTTAACACGATACTGGTAGCGTAGCCCCACGTCAAGGAAGTGGACGGAAGAAAACAGCAACATCAGTGGAAATGGTTCGAAAAGTAAAGAAGCGACTTGATCAAAACCCGCGTCGCAGTGGCCGTGAGCTGAACATATCTCAATATTCCATTCGGCAAATGGCATTGAAAAATGAACTCGGGGTAAAGCCCTTGAAATTGCAAAAAGTGCAAGAACTTACACCGTCACAGAAAGAAAATACACTCAAAAGAGCTAAAGAGTTGCTTTGCTTGGCCGAAAATGGTGAACTGCTGAATTTGGTTTTCTGCGATGAAAAAACATTCGTTGTCCAGCAGTTTGTAAACAAACAAAATGATCGTGTGTTTACTTGCCAAAGAGGTCAGGTGGAAATGTGCAACTTCGGTTGGCCAGCAGAACTCAAGCACCGGCCCTGGTAATGGTGTGGGTGTGGGCCGCCATTACAGCCGATGGTCGCTCTCTCCTCGTATTAATCGATCGTGGAATCAGAATAAATGCCGAATATTATCGCGAAAATATTCTGGAGCAAGCGCTTCACAGGGAATGTGCCAAAATACCGCAGAGCAACATTCGGGCAGCGTGTGACGGTTTCATTGGCCGTTTAAAGGCCATCATAATTCGCGAAGGCCATCAAAATTTGATGTAAAAAATTATGGCGTTTGACTTTGTTGCAGTTTTTTATCTCACCCTGTAAGTGACAAAGATACAGGTGAACATTTAAATAAATAGAATAATCTCCATCGTAGGGCTCTACGACAACCCCATTGACTCAAGCAAGGTCCATATAAGGTTGGCCTAGAAGACAACTTTTGACAATATATCTTTTGACAGCAAACTTAGCTGTCAGATGGACTTACTAGCCGACCTTATATAGGCCATGGGCTCAAGCTTAATAAATAATACAAAAATTAGGAACTATGTGTCAACGGGGCTGGCCTATTTTAAATAATATCTACTACTTGTCAAATCATCATGTTTTTAAAATCTTCTTTACAAGTATATAACCGAAACTAGTTTTAACTTATTATTGCCAGAATTATTAAACGTGAAAAAATGTGATTGGATAGTTAAAAAAATTAACTGCCAGAATTATCAATTACAGAAAAATTTAAGTGATGTAAATAAAATTATAAAAACTGACTTCTGGTTCAATTTACACAAATAGATAGAGCGAGAAGAACTTGTTTTCTCTCAACAAAAGGACATTTAAATTGACTGGTGTTAATTCATATAGCTAGTAGATATAAAGCTAAAAGGTACGGAGGGGAAGTCTTTACATCAAATATATGTATAGGTATTAATAATGTATATATATATATAAATCACATAGTAGGTACATTCAAAAAAAGATGAAACACGACTCTTACTTTTCTACACATTCTACATACAAATCTGAATAGGTATGTATGCACATTAACATTTAGATAGAGGAGAAATAAGTTTTCCTTTTAGGATGTTTTGTATGTAAGTATTTAAAGCTAAAAGTGTTGTTTGATAGTTTCATCAAATTTGGTCAGTTATCATTTTTTTTTGATTTCAAGTCATTTGTTTCTTGTAGGTACAGTTAACAGATTAAATGCTTCTTTGTTTGGTTACCGGGTGTCAAAGAGAGTTTCAACAAGTTGTAGGTAATAGGTGTAGTTGAAAAAAATCGATTCTTTAAAATTTCGGCAAACTTTTTGATGAAATACCTTTTGATGAACGTCGATCTCGGTGAGCTTGAGCATAGGATTGCAAAGAACAGCGTCTCATAAAACGTTTGTCGTTTTTGTTTTCCTAAAAAACGAAATCTAATTAAAAAACCTCTAATTTTTGTTTCTTCCTCGCAACTTACCGATTTGTAATGCTGATTGATATCTGATGCTGCTTTCAACAGCAAATAAATAAAAACCAAGGCAAAAAGATATATAATTGGTTCTGCCGAGGAATTTTTCTTATTTATGTTCAGATCCTTTTTGTCGTGATGTCTGGCATTTTTAGCTTTAGTTGATTTATTGTGTTTGTGGAAACCATTTTTTGGATTATTAGGTAATTTTATATAATATTTAGATTTAGGCTTTTTATATTTCTTACTGTAAGACTTGGTGGTGGCACATTCATCTCCGCTGCCATCAGCAACAGCTCTGCTACCACTTCCACTACCACTATAGTCCCTATATTCGGTTTTCAAAGTGGTTTCTTTCTTTCTAATCTCAGCCGACTTGTTTGGAACCTTAGGCTTTGTTCGGTTTATTTCTTTGGTAAATATTTCCAAATCCCTGCATATATCCTTATATTCCAAGAATCGTTCCAATATCAGTTGACGCTCATTAATTTCGACTTGATTGTACATCAAGTTTGGTAGAGATTTTAAAATATCCTCATTTTGGGAGCTATTAGCGAAACAGCTTTGTACACCACTCAGTCCCAAATAGATTGTTAGCAAAACAATTAGCAAGCCAATCGGCACAATATGTTGTTGATTGTTATTTTCGTTAAATTTGACTTTATTATTTGTATCGGATGATGAATCCATTGAGTCTTTTGTTAAATCGAAACCATTATTTTCCAACAAGGATTCTGATTCCATATTTTGTTTTATTTGATTTTTTCAGTAAAATATGTGTATCCTTGTGTTGGCCGAAGTGTTGAAATGTTGATTAGTGAAAAAATCAATAGTTACGAAGGCTCGTTAGTGAGGAACACATATAACGGTTAGATGTTAAATACAATAACAGCGATGACGTTTGTCGTCATTAGGGGCGCTTTAGTCTGGCTGATTAATGTGATAGACTTGTGGTATAGAAATATGATAGAAATTATTTTAAATGTAGCTCTAGAAAGAGAAAGACGGTGACAAGCTATTGAAAAATGGCAAGCATTGGAACAAAAAAAAAAAAAAAAAAAGAGATACGTATTTTATGCCAGACACTGAAAAATCAATTTTCAAAGTTGACCTACCTTCTTTTCATTGTACCATGGGTAGACCTCTATACTTGCAATTTTTTCAAAGTTGACCTACCTTCTCTTCATTGTACCATGCTTGGCACTACCTTTTTATCACAGATCAGGAGACCCCGCATATCCGGCTCATTTTCAGTTTGGCGTTCGATCATTGGAAACTACAACTAATGCTGGCTTGTTTATTTTATTGCGCCATGGCATTTATTTATTGTGAACGCCACCGCAACATCTCTCAGAAAGATGTTGCTGGACAATTCCTGCAGGAAAAGTAACCAGACACACCTATTATTTTTTCTCCTAGTAAGTAGCGCCGCCAAGTAACCGGCGAAAAATAACGCCGTTACATAGAAAATACTAGGCTTTTCGTTCTTACACAAAACATTTGACGTCATTAGGAATACGTCATTACTTCCTTCTTGTGCTTTGTACATCTACGTTGAACTAGTTCCGAGCTCTTCAGTGAAGATGTTCAATTTTCTCATGTCTCATTCGTAAACAACAGAGTACCCGGGCGTTATGCATTACACTCATTCGTAAACAACAGAGTACCCCGAGTCTTTGCTTTCTGTTTATTTTTTATCGGGTATTCCTTTGTGGCCTTAATATTCGTTTCGTTGGGACGTTTTTCATTTTTGTTTCCAACGCTCGCAAACGAACAAACAAACCAAACGGCTTTGTACTTGTGCTTTGTTGAAACAAATATATTGTTGTTGACGTCATTAGGAGGAATACGTCTTACTTCTTGTGTGCTTTGTATTTTTGTTTATTTTTTTGAAACAAACAATTGTTATTGTTGTTCGAAGAAGAATATACAAATCAATCGATAGAATAGCACAATGCCAGCAAAAGAGGACGCCAATTTGTCAATAACAACGGATTTCAATAATTCGTCTTCATTTCATTCATTCACCAGCCACCACAAGCGACAAGACATCATTACAATCGCAAATTTGAGGGGAAGAAATAAAAAAGAAGTGTTGCTGGATTTACGTCTAATATCGCTGTTCATTGGATTTGCCTGTACAATTTTGATCTATAAAATGGTTATTGTTAGTAAGTAGTACAAGTGATTTGTCTGTGTGGGGGTGGATGGATGTTGGGGGAGGAAGAAGCGGAGAATGTTCTTCCTCTATTGGTTGGTGTTTGTTTGTTAACAAAAATTCGAATTGGAAGTGCGCTGCGTTGCGTTTTCTATTGTGGTATCGTGTGTGTGAGTGTGCATTCTAAAATGTTTGAATACGTTTCCACTTTCCTCATTCATGTCAACCACTAGTAGACCAATAGTGACATCACTGTGCACTTGACTTAATTACATTCACCTTCCTAGTGCTAGCTTGCTGTGCCTTTGTCTTCTAGCCTTGAGAACGTTTTAAATTTATTTGATTTCAAATATTTATGAAGGTTGTAATTATATTTAAGAAGAAGTTCCATTAAAAATCATGTAACAATTTTTTTTTATTTCTTGATATAATTGGGTTTATTGAACCAACGGCAAAGCGTATTATTTGTTTTTTTGACAATTTCGATTTGATTAACTTAAATTTCACCGTTATCGGCTATTTGGTGTGTCAACAACCAAAAGTTTGGGACAGGTGAATGCCAATGATGATAAGTTTTACAACCACCAAATTTTTGCAGAGAGTTTATCAGAAAGAAAAGATAACAACCAATTGTTTCATTTCATTTTGTTTTGTATCGAATCTATGGCGTGTGTGGTATTTAAAAACTATTCAAATTGAAATTGCATCAATATTGATGATACGTTGTCTTTGCCATACATTCATTTTACACACTGTGTGTGTGCGTATTGGAAAAGTAAACAATATAAAGTGTATCTACTGAATGATGATCTCATTACTGTAGACTATACTAGATGCTAGCTTAACATACACCTCCTTCCGCGTATATATATATTTTTTTTTCAATGTGTAACACATTTACATACATATGAAAATCACTCTCCGTATGGCCAAATATGGTCAATGCATTTGAGAAATTCTTGAATAATCAATTATTTTGTTATTACAGTGCCCTATTCGAACATGGAGAATGCTGTAAATTTTAAAGGATTCATTGAAGACAGCTATCGTAATGCCATCGTATGGGCCAATGATCACGAATTGTACCATACACTTAAACCCATTGTGTGTGGCTTACTTGTTGCCATATTTGGTTACAGTTTGGTATATTTAGATAGTAATGTACCGGGTGTTAACCCTCCATCGCCATTTTCACCCAGGAAAAAAGTGATGTTAGTATAATTTTAAAATCTATTTTTTTGTCTTTTTTTCAAATTGTTATAATTTATTCTTCGTATTTCAGTTACTATCAACAAAGGAGCAGTATTCATTTGGGATATTTAACCGCCATGGCTGCCGGCCTAATCATTGCAGTTCTCATGTATTTAGACTTATAAATATTCACAATGCAGAGCTGTTGTACAGTGGCAATTTTATATCTAATTTAGTATTTATTTCATACAGACATATTTCATTATTTGTTTTTTGATATTTTATCTGGATCAAAAGTAACTTATAATGCAATTTTCCTTTTAAGTACAAAATAATATAGGTTCTTCCTAGTAGTTAACAAGAATTAATCATAAAAAGAAAACAAAAAATGCTTTAAAATTCCTTCTAAGCACTAACACAATAAGTATTAATATTCTATATATACAAGGCTATATGATAAGAAAAATGAATAAATATACATATTTTTATAGATATATTAAGTACTGTGTTTATTTTGTAGCAAAACGAATGAGTTTACATTTTGAATGCGTATAAAATTAGATTGGTGTATTGGTCTAATACACTGGTCAAGTCTAAAGGTTCGCAGACAACTGGCGCCACACAGTTTGCCAACAACTCGAATATTTGATCCTAGGAAGAAAAAAATAAATACGAATTAAAGACCTGTTTCTGCATTGCGATATGGAAACGAATGCGAAAGAAAAATGCCGTATAGTTTTTACTCTGAATAAAAGCAGAGAAAGTTGAAAAACAAGGAATTGGTGTTCTTCCTTCGAGTTCAGTTTAGAGTCGTTATGCGAAAACAGACTAAAAATAAAGCTCTGTTCCAGAAACTGTAAGAATCTACTTCTTTTGCAATTTTTTGGATATCATAAAGGGAAAATCGGTTATAGTGGTGTAAAGTTCTTACAGTTCTGGAGCAGACCATAAATTGTTATATTATTTGTTAACTAACCCAGTGTCATGTTGTCCACAATGTTGTCGAAATCAAAATAAGAACATTGTAAAATCGGGCCACTTCCATCGAGATTGCGAATCAAGAGATTCTGTTCAAAACGATGTTTTCCTTTGGTTATTTTAATTAGTTTACCTGCAAAGACATCGTATTTACTAGCCGACATTTTAGCAATAAGATTTCCCATTTCTTACCATAAACATCCCATAGTGCATTTATGTTTGGATTTAATTTACAAAATTTAATAACAAAGTCCACATTACCAACGAAGACCCGCATATTTCTTTGGGGCGTTTCCATGGGATCATCATTGGATATCATTTCTGCTGCATTCTTTTTTGTTATCTTCTCATCCATTTGCTGGCCACAAATGGTGGAATTCAATTTTATTTTATCATCACCCTCACTGTCTGCCTTGACCTTGGGCATGGGCATGAGAAACAATTCCGTCTTGGTTTCTAATTTATCGGCCGTGGTAAAGGAATCATAGGGTCGTTTTAGGGAACGTCTGACACATATTTGGGTTTGTTTTAAATTCACTTTTTTACTCAGTGTACCTTGGGCCGTGTCAAAACTGCTGTTTAAAACTTTGTCCCCGTGATCCTTTAGTTCATGGAAAAATCTACTTCTCGAGTTTCCATCGCGGAAAATCTGAGCTAGAGGCTTTTTGTTGTCTGTATATGTGAAGAAAAAGAAATGACAGAGATTATAAATATTTAAATTAAATATTTTTTTCGTTTACTTGATAAAAACATGTTTTGTGGTTTAAAAACACGTTTCAAATAACCGGTTGAATTAGCTGTACAAGGTATAACGGTTGATGAGAATTAGGTCTGTCTGGTTACGTTTGCTGCAGGAATTGTCAAGCAGTTTCTTTCTGAGAGAGTAAGATAGTAGAGAGCTTTATTTTCGTTTGCAAGAAAACTGTGAAAAGTAAACAGATCAAATCTATACACAATCTTGCAAGCAATCTGATGATTTATTAAAAAAAATAATTTTGCGCCATAAAAACAAATACTGCAGCAATTTCCACAATGCAGCTGAATGTTGGGACAACAAGAAGAAGTGTTAAAAGTGATAGCAAGAAAAAAATTATTACAAACATTTTTAGGTAACCAGACACAACGCCAAGTTTTTCGATTTTATTTCTAAACTATTTAATTACTACCTTTATTTTTTAGAATCCATTTATTAAAACTTATTATGTATTGTTTTAAAATGAGAATATTTCTTAGAGAAAACGCAGCCCGTAATTTGCGACATACGTCGCGCGCTCTTACATAGCATCGGCCTTTGACATTTTGTTTTGACAGTTAAGTTAGGTGTTGTGTTGTGGTCGATGAGGTTCCACGCGAGTTCTTCTTCGTTTTTCTAGATAGCCAGGAATTAAATATATATTTTTTTATTTTATTTTAAACAAAAACAAGAGTTTCTAAATCTCTACCAAAATGAGTACGATTTTGGAAAAAATTGCGGCCATTGAGTCCGAAGTGAGTACATTTGTTGAACTTTTTTGTGAATAAATTGCAATGGAATCTAACCTCTTTAATTGTTGGTCCGTAGATGGCACGTACCCAAAAAAATAAAGCCACCTCTGCTCACTTGGGTCTGCTTAAGGCCAAATTGGCCAAACTGAGAAGAGAATTGATTTCCCCCAAAGGTGGCGGCGGCGGTGCTGGAGAACAGGGTAAGTTGTGCACATTTTGTATATATGGAGGAATTTTTACTCATGCCTTTGTTACTCATCCTGGAATAGGTTTTGAAGTTGCCAAGACTGGTGATGCCCGGGTGGGTTTTGTGGGCTTTCCATCTGTGGGTAAGTCAACACTGCTTTCCAATTTGGCGGGTGTTTACTCCGAAGTGGCGGCATACGAGTTCACAACCTTGACAACGGTGCCGGGTTGTATTAAATATAAAGGAGCCAAAATTCAGTTACTGGATTTACCCGGTATTATTGAAGGTGCCAAGGACGGTAAAGGTCGTGGTCGTCAAGTTATTGCGGTTGCTCGAACCTGTAATTTGATTTTCATGGTACTCGACTGTTTGAAACCGCTGGGCCACAAGAAACTTCTGGAACATGAATTGGAAGGTTTTGGTATACGACTCAACAAGAAACCACCAAATATTTACTTCAAACGCAAGGACAAGGGTGGCGTCAACCTCAACAGTATGGTACCACAATCTGAATTGGACGCGGACATGGTCAAGACCATTCTATCGGAATACAAAATACACAATGCTGATATTACGCTGCGTTACGATGCCACCAGTGATGATCTGATTGATGTCATTGAAGGCAATCGCATCTACATACCCTGCATATATCTACTAAACAAAATCGATCAAATTTCCATTGAGGAACTGGATGTTATTTACAAAATTCCACATTGTGTGCCGATATCGGCTCATCATCGCTGGAACTTTGATGATTTACTGGAAAAGATGTGGGAATATCTGCAATTGGTGCGAATGTAAGTAATGAGGGGAATATCATATCTAAGCAGATTAGCCAAAACGAGCGATTTTCCTTTTCCTTTGTGTTTCCAGTTATACCAAACCGAAAGGACAATTGCCGGACTACAGCTCGCCCATTGTATTGAACAGTGAACGCACAACCATACAAGATTTCTGTAACAAACTGCATCGAAGTATTGCCAAGGAATTCAAATAGTAAGTCTTGATTTGATTAATAATGGAATAGTTTTTTATGGGTTTTTTGTTTTGTTTTTCAGTGCCTTGGTCTGGGGTTCATCTGTCAAACATCAGCCACAAAAGGTTGGTATCGATCATGTTCTCAACGATGAAGATGTCGTACAAATTGTTAAGAAAGTCTAAGACAACCTCGGAGGGAAATTTTGAATTTAAAATGTTTGTGTTAAGTAGATGAGAATGAGAAAGAAGTACTTGTAATTAATCAAATCACATAGCGTCTTAAGAGCCCAAAATGCCGCTAATAAAGGAACACCAGCTACCTTGCAAAAAACTTGTAAACTTGGCCATTTTCATTCATTCATCCCTCCCTAAATGAAACACATTTGGATTTTTTTCACTTTTTTTTCTTTATTTTTTTAGTATCGAAAAAAAAACAATAGATTTGTTTTATATGTATATACATACAGATCAGATGTTGCTTTGTTTGATTGGTCTTATCTTTAAGAAAGTTTCTATCATTATCGGTATATAATTAGTGTTATTTGAAACTTAGATCTAACTTCCAAAGTATGGGGTGGCTGAAAACTAAAAAGTGGAAATTTCATTCGAACATTGCAATAGAAAGCGACCACCACGAACCATATAAATTGTTAACTTGAAAAAAAAAGAGATAAAATATTTAGGCATCTTTGAAGACGAATTGTTCGTATCCACTAACAAGAAAGATTATAAACTATGATTCAGCTTGGGCTACAGGATTACATTCAAGTCCTCTACAATAGTAATGGGAACATCATAAACTATGTAACGTACATTTCCATGAATTTTTCCGTCACAGAAAATCATGATAGAACCACATTATCAGGGGGAAAGGACCTAGATGTAACCATGCCCACAGATTTGTTTGTTTTATGTGTAAAAAATAGCTGAGAATTTTGGAACACATTTAAAATAGCAACGGAACGCAAACGCATATTACAATTATTAAAAACAATACCTCCACGGTAGATTCTTTTGAAATAAATAAACGAGAAAAAAAATAGTCCAACATTGGTAGTTGTAGAGTAAAGCTGATCTCTTTCCATTTTACACATTGTTATGTTTTGTTTCTTTGTTTAACATTAATTAACATGGTTGTTGATTTTAGCAACTGGGTCTGGATCGGCTTTCGGAGGAAGCTTCCCAGACACACAGCAGTAAAGATTACGTTTTCTTTTTTTCTGTAAATTATATTAGACCACGGATAAAGGCATCGTTATTATTATTAATCTTCATCTTTCTTCCATTCGATTCTATCAATCCATCCATCCAGCCAGCCAGTCAGCCGTTGTTTGGTGGTGGATGGATGATACGACACTTTGTGTAAAATATGACGACGAACTAAACAAATGTTTTTTACAAAAAATATTTGTTCCTGTGTTTAACATGACGGCGCTATAAAAACTGGATCTACCAAGAGTCTTAAGTGCTAGCTTAGAATGTTATTTTGGGAAATGGTTTACGTTTTTCCGGCACGCATAACACCCCGTACCTTTTTGGTAACTGGTTCGGATGTCTCATCCTTCATGGCCTCGAACAATGAGGCATTTTCCTGTAACAAAATTCAATTAGTTACAATTCAATTACGTTGTTGGAAACAATTCCCGCTTACCAGAGAATTTTGATCTATTGATGATAGATGATCGGAGGCTGGACGTTTTTCTGCACTTTTTATTATTGATGACTGGCCACCACTGGTGGTGGGTTTCAAGGCATTTGTTACTTTCTTATTAGTCCCTAAGGTTGTTATTATTGAATACGTATCAAAAGGTATATAAATATTGGTATTTGGAAATCCTGCAGCATCCGGCGGAGGCTCTTGGAAATATAGAGGTGGTAATGTAATGGGTACATTGAATGTTTTGTTTGGCGTTAAATCACACTGTCCCATCTTGGAACAGATAATATAGTTGGCGAGATCGCAACAGGCCCACAGTTTCTACACAGAAAGCAAATGTTGCAGGATAAATTGGCACAATTTCGAATTCATTGACTTACCAAATTACAGGCCTGACTGTCAGCATTGGGTGTCACCACATAATGATTTTTCATCATTTCAATAAGATTCTTGTAGAAACTAAATGAAAATGTCTCAGACTTGGCCATCAGAGGTTCCAAAATGAAACGCAGACACTTCTCGACCTGGCGCAATTGAGAACGGTCTTCATGGTTGGTGAAATGTGGATCGTGCACAAGTATGGGTAGGGCAAAAGCCAATATAAAATCAGGTAGTATGTGCAAACGCTGCTCCTCCGTTGCATCATGATCTGAAAGCAAAAAGTCTGAAATAAAACTGGAATACAATCAAAGTGTCGCCAATCACTTACTGGTTGCTTGTATTGTTTTTAAATATTCTCTTCTTTTGTTGACATCAGCTTCCAAAAATTGACGTTTTAGTTCCAAGAGCCTGCAATAGGGCAATGTTATAAATCATAAACGTTTTTTATATAAATGAACAACTTACTTTTTATCCGTTTCATGGCCCGACAAGGCATAGAAACCCATAAAGTCGAGTGGCAAACAATTGCTGGGCAATCCTTTGTTTAGACCTTTGTGTAGCTTGCGAGCAAACATCTCCCTGACTTGCGGCACAGGATCGCACTAGAAAAACAGATCAATTAGCACAACACCTTGCCGAGTTAATAGCTACTACCACCCACCATTAACTGTGCCAAACTGTAATACTGCTCAGCGGTATACTGATCTCCAACACCTTTTTGCTCACAAATTTTCAACATCGCACAGGCAGCTGCTGCCCTAAACCAAGACGATTCTGCGGCAAACATACGCTTGTGATCCAGCAAATCGCCACCATGGTGTATAAAGGCGATCAACATACGAAATGTCTTCTTGGCCGAGGCTTCATCGTCACGCAGGCCCAGCAGCCAACGGGCCATTGTCTTCAGTCCCTCCAATTTGCACAACGTATCCGTGGGCAAATCCTCCTGGTCGCACCAGTTCCCCTCGATGCGTTTACAGATCCTATCTTCAGGTACTGGTTGTATTAGCAACTCCTTGACAATACGTCTGGCTATCATGTTCTTTATTTTCTCGGCGAATGCCCGCGGCATATTGTAGGCTATGTGACCCATGGTAACCACTTTAGTCCGTTGCTGGGGACAGTTCGGCTTGAGGGTAATCCGTAAATTATCCATGATTTCATGGAAAATGGGATGTACAGTCTTTGGTGAGTCCAAGTGTTCGGTGCCACCATTCAACTGGGCTTGGGTGTTGACGAAAATACAACGTACCGCATGTTTGGCTTGTTTCGGTGTACCCTCCACAGCAAAGTCTTTGCAGACTGGAGCCAATTCTTCGAGTATAGCTGAGTCCACTGAAATCAGGGGTTTGTAGCGACCCAGATGTGTAAGAGATTTCAATATTAAAGGCGCCGAATAGTCATTGTCATAGCTCAGCAAAGAGATCAGATGACGCAGAGATTTGTCGGTAAAGAAGTGGGGCGAGAATAAATACGACAGAGCCTAGAAGAAAGATTGTTCATTTATTACAACAATCCACACGGAGTCGGGGCATACTTACAGTCAACAATTTAAGGCCTTGCTCACCGGCCTCATCGGCTGGTAAGCCAATTTCCTTGACAATGTCTCCACCACGCATACACTCCTCAATCAATCTAAAGGGATAAGACGCAATTAGTATTATTTCCATCCCCATAGCTTGCCCGCCTATCTTACCCAATTAAAATTCCCAACGATTCCTTGTCGATCATAACTGAGGCTATTCGTTCCACCAACATCTTCACCGTTTGATAATAGAGATTTGTCATGATGGGTGTGCCCAGCTTTTTCAACAGCAATGACATGGTGTCTGCACACTCCTTACACGAAACGTCCCGTTTGAGGATAATTTCCATGTAGCGCAACAATGTGGGATCCTTTCTCATGTTCGTGCTAAACTTACCAATAAATTCTGAGGCTTTCAGTGGATCTGCCAAGAGTTTACAAATAATAGCCTGCTTGATATTCAATTGACTTTGCATTGACGGTGTCATGTCTTTAGTTTTGTGCAATTTTACCCACTCCAAGACGGTTTTGCGAGTCTTCATTTGATTCTTTTGCAGTTCAATGAATGCCTTTGTGGCATTGTCGTCAAATGTGCCCATGAGGTGGTATAGCTGTTTCATGCGCTCCAACGGAGCCATTTTGTAGGGCACTAGGGATGTTATTAGCAAACGTTCCACCTGCAAGCGATCTTCCAGTGTGGGCATATAATAGCCATGCATAATTTTATTTTTTATCCATTCGACATTCTTTTTTACTTCGTTCGATAGATCATTCGGTTCGCATATTGCCTTTTTATAGACAAAGGCCAGACCCAACATGGCCTCTTTACGTATTTTGAATCGTTTGTCTAACGTACGTTCACGAACAATGTCCAGCAGCTCCTCAGATTCGCAAACTATGGAGAATTCGCGCTTGGCCGTTTCTACAATAGCCATGACCACTTCGTAACGAACATTTTCATCGGAGTCATGTTGTCGGGCACGCAAGCTTTGGATGACATCCTCTCGTAGGTGGGCTTGATTGAGCAGAAAGTGCATGGAGGATTGAACGCACTTTACGCGTATCGAATATGATATGTCACAGAAACGACCGAAAAACATGCGCAATAAGTTTGGGTGTTTCTTGGAGATTTGTGAATCTTTTTCAGAGAACATTCGCGCCAACAAAGCTACTGCCTCTGCATGTACACGATTTTGGAGAAAAAATAACGATTATAATTAAATTTGTTTAGAAACGAATAGATTTACTTACTGAGACGCTCCTGTTCATTTGATGATTTCAGTTTACATTCCAGTTGCGGCAATACCGAACACAAGATATTGGGACAAATTAAATGTAGTTCATAGATTAAGTCGTAAACTTTAGTGCAGATTTCATAGTTCTTGTCGACTTTATCCAAAACCAGAACCTGATTAAAAAACTGAAACAAAGAATAAGAGGTTAGATAGGAACAAGTTCAATTTCGGTACATTGCTTACCATTTTGATTATCGTCTCTAATGAATCTGCTGTCTTGATGATCAACTGTTCGGCCAATTGGTAAGCGTATTTGTTTTGTGATTTCCTGGGTTCCACAATGTTTATGAGGATTAAATCCAAAATGTCTGTGGTAAAGTTGTCGGCCTCACTTATCAGGGGACTCATGATATCGATCATAAAATTCTTTACTTTGGTGCTATGCTCCTCACTAAAAGAAAACATTTTTGTTAGATTTGGAAACTTAAATTACAAAGTGCAGCACTTACTTGACTATCTTGAACATCATGCCAAACAATTGGCAAAAAATCTCTGCACAATCCTCCAGCTCGAAGCACATATTGAATGACTTTACATAGGCCAGATTTTCCAGCAAATAGAAATAACGTTTGAACGAGGGATCTTTAGGGTCTTTAAGACCATACAATTGTTTGATAAAGAAAAGAAATATAACTTTGATTTGTTCCTGGTCCTTGTAGGGTGCTTCCGGAGCATAAACACGCAATACATCGGCAATGCAGCAGGCAACCAGCAGTTGAACATCGCGTGAGGGATGTTGTAAGAAATGATCGTCGGCTAGTTGCAGGGATAATGGTATATACTGTTGATACACACCATCATCCTGGCCCATTGCCTGTAAAACATTCGCCAGAGTCTGGATGGGGTAACAAAAATAAAATCAAACAAAAATTGTACAAATGCAAAAACTTCGGACCTTAAATGACCTACCTTTAATCTTCGTATAAGTTCATCCGTGCCAAGATCCTCGGACAGCGGTCTGCATCCCGCTGGATACACAATGTCCGTCATGATGTTCCACAAGCCAAACGTGTCCCAGTCAGATTTATGGGGTTATGGGTCTCCTTCTAAACGCCAAGAGAATCTATAAAATAAATACTTAGTGTAATGTTCATTTTCATCAACTCTACTCTCCAATAGATAAACAACAGCACAGGAAAATGTTTCCTCCCAACTGCTTGCTTAATTATTGGTGGTACAGGCAGGCAACAACACAAGCTTGCTTGCTTTAGTTGTTGGTGGTGTTGTTTGTAATGTTAGCTGTGTGCGTGTGTGTTTGTGCGCGGTTTAAGGGGGCTGCACTAATATCTAAGAATTTCTATTGCTGCCCAACCAAAGGAATTTTGGTTTTTGGACAAATTTTTGACCGACATTAGAAGAATTATTTTGCTTTAATTTTCACAGCTCTTATTTCGATTCCGTTTTGCAGCAGCAATTGTTGCCACCATTTTTTAACCAAGTCTTTTTTGTGTGTATTTTCGCTAAAAACCATTTTTGCTCTCTTTTCTGTTATTACTTCGTGGACTGCTTCTTTTTTTATTTGCTTCTAAGCCGCTTGCAATCTTTGTACACCTTTTTTGTGGATAAAATATTCTTCATTGAGTTCTTGTGGTTACAAATGAAAAAAGTCTTTAGTTTTTTAATGATACTAATTTTTTATTTATTTATTTTTCCCCGAGTTATTTTTTAACACTTATCAATCAGAAATTAACGCCATCTTCATCTTCATATCTTCATGCAAACGTCAAAGCAGAAATTAACAAATGTCACAGGAGGTGAGTTAAATTGCCGCGCAACGTAAGCCATGGCGGCAAAGAGAAAGAAGCGGTAAGTACTGTACAAACAAATGTCGTTGCCAAAGAGCAAAACAGAATTTAATTCAATTGCAAACTTTAAATAAATGTAAAGTAAAGATAAAACTGTAATGTTTTCCATGATGTTGTTGAAATTACACAATTTGACATGTATAGGCAAAGTATAATGACTTTAATGCAGGCGTCGAAAGCAAATCACCGACTAAGGTTATATTTACATGGAGTTTGTTTTTTTTAAAACACATCATTTAGATTGTCAATTTTATTCATTATACGTGAAATAAAAACAATATCTTAAACGTCATACACACATAACAAATCCAGTGGATATCCACTCTCAATTCTATTGCGTATATGTCAAAAGATTTGAGAGTCGATTTCATTTGACATATATGCAATGAAATTGACATTTGAAACCTTCTCGTTTTGGTAAGTTTAAACGTACTTCTACTTCTGAGGGCACAAAGTAATACGTTTAAGATCATTTTTAGATAAACTTATGCATTTGACGGGACATTAATGAAAATATGTTCCTAATATATTATAACTGCATCAATGTAAACTTTACCAAACCCATATATTTAGAATTAATGAAAAAACACATCTGGAATGTTGGATTATGTTTACATATAACGTCAAAACAGAGGTTAGCCATAAAAAAGGCTCTATTATAAATATGACATTGGTTTTCCTTTCTCATTCACTTTCGCGTCGGCATCACGACGAAGGACCATAATTTCCTTTTTTTCCTTAAAAACTTGTGTTTTTTTATCAACGATAAATCCTTCGAAAACATATTTTATATATGTGACAATATGTTCTAATATAAAATAACATATCCAGACTAGACTTTATTTTTGTTAATCATTAAAATAAATAAGTTAGTAATAAATATATATGTATGTATGTAGTTTTTTTTTTCAAATAATAGAATTGAATTGTTGTCATTATATTGGGAGCTTTAATCAGGTATTGCATCTGAAATGCGTTGGTACTGAGATTGATTGAACTTCGAGATCTTACGAAACGGGCAACGGGTCATCATGCGAAAGACAAGAGACATACATATTGCAAATAATAGCCAAAATACATAAATAAATAAGTACACGAAGCGATTTGGCAACCAAAGGACAGTATAACGGAGATCATAATTATCTAAAAAGAAGATAAGTTACAATTTACCACAACATGGGCATGAGAATAATTTGCCTTACCCAAAACTGCATAACCTATTCCAATATTAACTTTTCCCATTCTATAGGAAGATGTAGGCACCATTATTTCCAAGTAGTTATGTTGTTTTTCCTTCAAGTCTTTCAAATTGAAACTTTTCACCGCCTTGTCATAAAAATTAATCACCTTTGTTGAGGGATATAGAAATATTCGAGATTCATGCCAATGCCCAGAGAATATTATGTGTGGATCCAGCTCATTAATAACCGAGCGTAATAAGGGTCCACCTCCAATGAGTATGGGGGCATGTGACAAGCCGATACGTAGTTTTTGATGATTGTGTGTCTTATCGGGATTTGTAAAATCTAACATCATACGATTGATTTTGAAAAAGCGTAAATTCGATTCATAATCGAATATATCACGTTGGGTAAAAGCCTCTTCGAAACGATGTATATTTAAATTCGATATAAATTCACCATTTTCCCCGCCAATATCATTGTCGCCGGGTACATGGACAACCTGGTGAAATGCAGAAATCATTTGAAACTTGAAAAATATTGGTAAGTATGTTGTCCCTGATCTTTTATACATACTTTTATTTCTTTTTCGGTTTGGTAAATATTGCGAAAACGTTGAATGTAGCTTTGAAATTCTTGGGGAGAGGCCACATTTCCCTCGTCCAGTAAATCCCCAAGGAAGCAGATAATGTGAGGCTGGGTAAATTTGAGGGCTTGCTGGAAGGTACTTTTTAAATACCTAAAAAAGAAGAGAATTACTTTTTCTATTCATCCATTTGTTAATCACCCACAAACCTGTCCGAGTCATAACGTGCCAGGCCGCTAAGTATTGTCTTTTCATATGTTAAACCTAAGAGTTGGGGGTCAGCAATCAACAGCATTCTCGTGCAATTTTCTGTAAGAAAAAAAAAACACACACACCTCGTTTAGAAAATGTCAACGCTCTCCCAGGGGCTACTTGACCAACTTACCGAAACGACAATTGATTTCCTGCCAAGAGGATCGATTAAAATGATACACAAGTATTTCATTGTAGCAACACAACAAAAGAGTAAGAAGCAGAAAAGTCCTTGTAATCCATCTGTGGCAAAAGAGAGTAAAATGTATTTTAATTAATTAGTCTTTTGGGTGATTTGTGGCCCACTTACCTGTACACATAACGAATAGGCATTTTGATAAGCAAAATAAATTAAAACAAAAAGATTTTGCAGCTGTAAGTAATAATTTAGGCCATTTATGGATTACATTCCGCTTTCTCCTTTTCGATTTTTCTTCAGACTTCAACAAACCATTATCAGCGGCTGCACTCTATTGCGGGGGAATAAAAATATGATGGTGTCAGCAGCCTAATTCAATTAGTTGGGGTGAATGATTTGTTGTTTTTTGAAAATCCACTTTGTTTGGAAATGGAAATACAAATGAGAAAGGCAATAATTTGTTAATAATATTAAAGAAAATTATTAATTATTAATAAACTTACGCTGTGAATTCTTTAAACACAAAAAGCCATGGAACGAACATGGATGGATGTACTCTGGCCAACCAATGTTTTTACCACCCGTGAACCGAACAAATTAAAAAACGTTCCAAACGACACGAATGGTTTGGCAAAAGAAAGTGGTTGATAAAAAGTATATTCAAAACAGAATGACCGACATGTCTATTGTTTACGAATGAGGGGAGAAAGCATAATCAAGTGTTTACGAATGAGAAATAGGAACAAATTCAGGTACCGAGCAAGCCGGTCGTAGTGTCGTGTTTACACACACCTGTGTAATGTATTTTGAGAATGGCATTCTTCCCGAAGCTGAAAGAAATTAAAAGTTTAGAATTGGGTAATACAGTTCAGTTAGACTAGCAAATCGAAAATAAATCTA
Organism: Musca domestica; assembly: GCF_030504385.1. Taxonomy (NCBI): domain Eukaryota; kingdom Metazoa; phylum Arthropoda; class Insecta; order Diptera; family Muscidae; genus Musca; species Musca domestica. The sequence continues at coordinate 8,819,447 of NW_026712277.1, forward strand.
GGCATGAAAAGACCTACTTTTTAAGAAAAACCTGGTTGAATAAATACAAAAGTGAATGCGACCATGTCAAAAGAATACAGGTAGATGCATCAACGCTTAGGAGCATTGATATGTCAAAAAAATTAATGTTTTTCAAATATAAGTAGATTTTTATATGTTTCTTATACTACGTCATTCGGAGGCTATTATAATTCGCGTTTTTCAACATTTTTCACAAATTTAAATAATTTTTCATTCAACATTTTCAATTCCAAAATTGATTTGACAGTTCATTGTCCCAGCAGCTGTGTCGACGCGTCTACCTATATTCTTCTACCATGAATGCGACGTAAAAATACAACTTGTAGCTGACATGCCGAAGTCACGGTTTAAGCTTTGATCAGCTTTCATCATTAATATCTTAAGCCAGGTGGATAGTGTGTCCATCGACTTGTTGGCATATTCATATCCCGCAAGGAGAGAAATACAGGTTGAGATAAAAAACTGCAACAAAGTCAAACGACATAAGTTGTGTTCCAGTACTTTTTTAGTAGTAAAACTAGCAGAAGAGAGAACAGTTCGAAATGTCATTCTCATTTAGGTTTGCTCAAAAAATAAGGGAACGGAAAATTAGCAGAAATGCGATAAAATGTCAAAATTCAAAATTCCCAAAGTAAACAGCCTAAATCGGACTGGTGAAACCTTACTGAAAAGAGCGCCAACATTTAAAAAATGAGTATTAAAATTAATAATTTATAATAATAATTAAAAATCTGATTCCTCATTCAGCCAGTCCTCTTCACTGCTGGAATCATCCAAAAGTGAATACATCAGTTGCTCCATATTTTCTCTTTTTGTTTTTTGCACGACAAATATTAGTTTTTCCTTTAGTTTTCAAGTTGATCATTTTCTTTATTGAAATGTATCAATACATTTTTCAACCTTGTTAGCCCTGCCAATTAAATGTCAAATTTACAATATGCACATTTCTGCTCGGCCAAATTCATGTAGCTAAAACAAGCAGAAATGTGCACCACTCAGCGCCATTTTTTTCTCGAGAGAGCTGCAAGTTTTGCTAGTTTTTGGAGTACGGGAACGCGTTGTAGCAGAATTAGTGCTAATTAGTACTAATTTTCAGGTTCTGGAAGATAACTATAATTTTCACTTTTCTTTTAAATTTTATTGAATGAAAGCAAACAATTTTGGAAATAGCATCAAATTTTAGAACATGTTTAGATTTGTTCGAATTGGTCACCTTTGGCACGAATCATGGCCTTCAAACGGCCAATCAAACCGTCACACGTTATCCAAATGTTGCTTTGCGGTATTTTGGACCATTCCAGGCGAAGCGCTTGCTTTAGGTGATCGACACTTTGGTATTTTTAGTGCCAACCTTGCTTTCCAAAATACTCCAGACACAATAGTTCAACGGATTGGTGTCTAGAGATTTTGGTGGCCATTGTGCACTGAAAATGAAGCGAAGAACCTCATTTTATAAGCATTCTTGGGTGTTGCGTGCGGAGGGCGATGGTGCTGAGTCCTGTTGGAATGTCCAAGGTCTGCGGCCTAAATGTTTGCGTGCCCGAAAGCTTTAATACACCCTCCAGAATATTTTCGTGACAATATTCGGGATTTATTCTGACGTCACGGTCGATAATTGCGAACGGAGAGCGACCATCGGCTGTTATGGCGGCCACAACACCATCACCATGGCCGACGCTTGAGTTCTGGTGGCCAATCGAAGGTGCACATTTTCAGCTGACCTCTTTGGCAAGTAAACACGAGTGGTTCATTTTGTTTGTTTACAAACTGCTGCTGGACAACGAAAGTTTTCTCATCGGAGAAGAGCAAATTCGGCAGTTCACCACTTTCGGCCAAGCGATGCAACTCTGTAGCTCTTTTGAGTCTATTTTCTTTCGGTTGCGGTGTAAGTTTTTGCACTTTTTGGAATTTCAATGGCTTTACCCCGAGCTCATTTTTCGGCCACTGCGATGCGGGTTTCGATCAAGTCGCTTCTTTACTTTTCGAACCATTTTTGCTGATGTTGCTGTTTTCTTCCGTCCACTTTCTTGATGCCGGGCTACGCTACGAGTATCACGGTAACGAGCGATGGTACGAGAAACAAAAGACTTATTTACATTTAAATGCTGGAGTGCTCTAACGATAGCCACCTGAGGTTGGTTTTCCAGCCAAATATAAAGAAATCACGCTATCACGCTTGAATTCAATCACGAATGACTTTTTTTCTGGAAAATTCTCACCAATTTGCTTTTGTACGCTTGTAAACAATATAATGAGCTGTCACTGGAATAATTTTAATAGCTGTCGGACGAGTGGTTTAGGAATGACAGCAGTCTGAAGTTGGTTGCAGTTTTTTCTTCTCACCCTCCTTACCTTACCTTCTTAATTCTACCACGGGTAAATGCATCAACGCTTGGCAATATTGATTTGTCAAAGGCCCTGAAATGTTTTTTTTTTTTTTTTTTCAAAAATAAGTAGATTTTCATATGTTTTCTCATACGACGCCAATCGGAGATTGTTATGACATTTATTTTTCAAAAATTTTTAGGAATTTGAATTTTTCATTTAAAATTTTAAATTTCTAATTTAATTTGACAGCTTATTGTCTCTCGATGCGACTACCAGTATTCTTCTACCATGATGTAAACGTACTATAACATTAATCAATCTGCATGGCAGAAAAATATAGGTAGATGCATCAACGCTTGGGAGCATTGATATGTCAACATTTTTAAAGTGTTTTGTCAAAAATAAGTCGATTTGTATGTGTTTTCTTATACGACGTAGATCGGAAGTTGTAATGATATGTCTTTTTCAACAATTTTTGCAAATTTAAATAATTTTGCATTCAACATTTTCAATTCCAAAATTGGTTTGACAGTTCATTGTCCCAGCAGCTGAGTCGATGCGACTACTTGTATTCTTCTACCATGATCTAAACCAAGGCTAGGCAAAGAGTATCCCTTGGGATATCTGTGTGTTCACCAACACAATTGTGAAAAATAAATTGTTTTGAATTTTCTGTCAAATTGGTTTTGAGAGAATATTTAGTTTTGTTCGAGCAGTCGATGAGGAAGGTGCTGTCGGATATTTTTATGAATACACCGTAAGAAATATTGGAACATATAAATATATCTTACTACATATTTCAAACACATATTTCCGAAATTGTAAAAATTACAACTTTTGACATATATCTTTTCTGATTGAAGTCTTTTTGACAAAATTTGCATACGAATTCACATGTTAGGAACAAAAATTCATTTCATATTGTCAGATAAATTTATTGTCCTTCCAAATTAGTGGACATTTTCATATCCCTTGATTTCTCTAAAATTATTTGTACGTTCTTAGTCAATTTTAGGAAAAATAGCAAGATGCGATGTTTATCATTCTATTTGTAATTCATGGAAATAATCTTTTAGAACCCAACGCAGGATATGAGTTTCTGATCAGAAAAAATTCTACGACTATTTGCGTATGCCAGCCTGTGGAAATCGGAATCGGATTTTTAAAGGGTCAACATAGATGGTTAGCATGTTATGTCCGAAATTATTAAGAAAAAATAACATCAAAATTATATAAAATTTCTGAAAATGTCAACTTATATATTTTTTAATTTTAAAATGAATCAGAATTGAAATAATTCTACAAATATATCTCCGAATAGTCTGTCAAAATATTAATTTTTTACCAACGAAGTTGTTTTGAAAACAGAAAATTTTAAATTGAAAATTTAAAGATCACCAATTTTTTCTCACTCTGTAAAGAGAGGTAAAAAAACACTTGAAATATTTTGTTATTTCAAAACACATACAATCACAAAAAAATTTTGAAGCTCTCTGCCATGCCCTGATCTAAACGCACTATAACATTAATCACTCCTTTTTGCGAGAGTGACATATTTTCCGAGTTCATAAACAATAAACGCCTCTCTTTCCTTAATTAAACGAAAGCCAATTGATCATGGGGTTAGATTTTTTGTAATCTTTATTACATTTTAAATGTTTATTCGACTATTTGAAATTAAAACTTGTTTTCTGTTTGAAAAAATTTATATTTATTTAGTTTTGGTGTCTTAAGAAATTTTATACTAAGATCGCTTTTCCGAATGTCGAAAATCATTTGTCAATTTAACTGGAACGGCTGACGCCAAATTGGTTGTTTATGGACAACGTCATGACTCACTGAGCTCCCTTTTTTTAGGGAGTATCTGTTAACAATCACTCTTGCATGGATTCCAAAAAGTTAAGTATATACACACACACACACACTTTTCCATGATTGTTTCCTACTTCGTCGTGTTCATTATTATCGTCGTCTATTTGCTCGGTTATAATTGGTATCTTATCATTTAACACTTCTTGTTCTATGTAAATAATTACGAACAAAATACTCTCACCTTCCAGCTAGCGCCCTGACGACGATGATGGCGATGACAACATTCCATCACATTATCCAGTAATGACAAACATGGGCAACATCCCTAACTTCGAGAGCATTTCTTCTGGGTTTTGTCGTTTTTTTTTTTTTAAATGCAATGAAGAGGAACCAGTTTGAATGCGAACCATCAGCCCACACCCGGGCAACAGTAACATTGAATGAATGAATAAATCTCCTGCTGAATTACTTTTTCTTCTTCGTTGTCGTCCTCGTCACGAGGACGATGCAATACCAACTGCTATTATTAAAAGCCATACAAAAGGCAGGTCCTTAGCGATGGCACGTTACGAAATTGCTTGCCAAATCGGTTGTGGTGGTGCTAGGTGGTGGCTGGGATAACCTTATGTACCCCGAAGACAATCCAAACAACCTGGCCTGTTCCCTGTTAAACTAACAGAAAACAACGAGGAATATTGTGTGTGGCAGGGTGACAGCAGGCAGGACGATGATATCCAGCCAACAACGGCACTTGAACAATGCAAGGATCTGGTGAATGCAACAAATTGCATGAATGCCTACACAAAAAAAAAAGAAGCATAATGTAAATAATGTATTTTGAATGAGATACTTGACAACGGAATCAGATCCAGCACCACCACAAAGCCCCAGCATCATCAGGCATAACTTCCATGAATGAGTGGTTGCTGCTCGTCCAGATTTGCACGAGTCAAGGAATGTAAGGTGCTAGCATGCCAGCCTCTCAAAAATTTGACATCCATCATATTTTACAGTAATTTACATATACAAACAAACAAACACACACACACAGCAGCAGCAGGTAAGGACTTCATCATCATCATCATCTGCATGCCATCTCGTTCGTCATCTTATTAAACTGAAATACTAATTAACTGTAAAACAATCAAGCACTGCAGCATAGCATAGGTTGGCTAAAAAGAGAGGGAAGGTGAGAGGGTTGGCTGCCACCAATTCCTTGGCCTAAGTAAACATTGCAAACACATGACAGTTATTACTTTCCCATTATGTAATGCATTTCGAAATTAATTCACGCGAAAGCTCCGCACAATTCCCGATTTGGGAATAACGCATTATCCTCAGCCATGCCAGGCATCACCATTGTTCCACACTTCCGTAGTCTTCAAAAATTTGCCCAAGGATTTGCAATTATAAAAAGTTCATTTCGTATTATTTGCCAACACGTTCCATGCAATAATAATTGCCATACTTGACAGGGAGGCCAGCCAACACAACAGAGGACACTTGAAAATGATTTTTAAAATATGAAGTTATGAAGTTTCATATTTTTGAACGGGGGGAATGGACTTTGCTGCGGTGTGCCCAAGGATACAGAGATGCAATGATAAAAACAAAGTATGAATCACATTTTCATTTGCGATAGCAATTTAAATCGATTCGTAAAATAAATCCTATACCCAGGTAAAGTCATGTAATCATATTTTTACAATTTTTCAAATGTATACATTTGACCATGGTAGAATTCATTTGACAACATCTCATTGTCAAAATTTTTATTTATAAAACCATTGTATACACACAAAATCAGAGTTGGATACTGTTTTTTATGCGTTGAAAATTGACAAGGTAAATTGCAGAAAATGCAGAGCTGGGAATGCTAATTTAAAATGAGGTTATCTTTGTTTCATTGTACCATGTCTATACCCTTAAATCTAAATCCCTTAAAGTACGTTTAGATTCACGAAATCCACTGGTTCACAAATGTCAAATTTTATAGCGTAACGTCAAATAACATCCACTGGATTTATGAATGCGATTTACGTGGCGTACACGCTATGGAATTGATATTTGAAATCGAGTGGATTTAGTAGTCTAAACCATGGTAAAATAATACAGGTAGATGCATCAAAGCTTTGGAGCATTGATATATCAAAAAAATGTTTTTTCAAATATAAGTAGATTTTTAAATGTTTTCATTCGGAGGTTATTATAATTCGTGTTTTTCAACAATTTTTACAAATTTGAATAATTATTCATTCAAAAATTTCAATTCCAAAATTGGTTTGACAGTTCATTGTCCCAGCAGCTGTGTCGATGCGGCTACCTGTATTCCACTACCATGCAAATTATTTACACTAATAGTATGTTTAGATTTACGAAATCCACGTTGATCTCAAATGCCAAATTCCATAGCGTATACGTCAAATAACATCCACTGGATTTATGAATACGATTTACGTGGCGTACACGCTATGGAATTGATATTTGAAATCGAGTGGATTTAGTAGTCTAAACCATGGTAAAATAATACAGGTAGACGCATCAACACTTGGGAACATTGATATGTCATTTTTTTTTTAAAAATAAGTAGATTTTTATATGTATTCCTATACGACGACAATCGGAGGTTGTTATGATATACATTTAACGAATTTGAATAATTTTTCATTCAAAATGTGCAATTTTAAATTTTGTCTGACAGATCATTGTCCCAATGTCAATGCGTCTACCTGTATTCCTCTCCCATGGAATAAAAGTAGGTTTACAGTTTATGAGATTTAGTAAAACCACTAGATTTAAAATGACAATGACAATGCCATTACATAAACATAAAATTAATCCTAACATAAGGTGAAGGCGGCAAAAAAATCCGATCCAAAAATACAGTTACTTCGATATAATACAAATGACTGTCAGCTGATGCTTGTTTACATTTGATCAATTTGGTAAAGTGAAAAATAATGAATTTAGAAATATTTAATGAAAAAAGAAGCTTTCATTCAGATCATAGCTTAATTAAAGGGAACTCCACAAATTTCGAGACGAAATGTCAAACCCTTTTTTGTGATTGAAAAGTTTAAACTAATTTTGCAAAAAAATTGATTTTACACAGCTGAGGGACGACATGATCCCGATTTTTTTAGAGGTTAATCAGCCACTTAAAGAATAGCTATCATAATGGTTGCATTGCTTTAAAGCTGTCAAACTCCCTGTTTACGTTATAATCCACTTAATGTAAATAAACACATCTAATATGAACATGGTATAAGGTAATGTTTACTTCATGGTAGAAGAATATAGGTAGGCACATCGACTCAGCTGCTGCGACGATGAACTGTCAAACCGATTTTGGAATTGAAATTTTTGAATGAAAAATTATTGAAATTTGTAAAAAAATTGAAAAATGTATACTATAACAACCTCCAATTTGCGTAGTATAGCAATACGTTTAAAAATCTACTTATATTTTAAAATAAATTAAAAAAATTTTGACATATCAATGCTCCCAAGCGTTGATGCATCTACCTGTATTTTTCTACCATGCTTCATGGTAGCATCGACACAGCTGCTGGGACGATGAACTGTCAAACCGATTTTGGAATTGAAAATTTTGAATGAAAAATTATTGAAATTTGTAAAAAATGTATACTATAACAACCTCCAAGTTGCGTAGTATAACAATACGTTTAAAAATATACCTATTTTTTGATAAAACATTTTAAAAATTTTGAAATATCAATGTTCCCAAGCGTTGATGCATCTACCTATATTCTTCTACCATGGATTACATAGTGGTAAAAAGCAAACGCCTGTTGGAGTTTGCTTTTCACAGTCTTGCTCCACTTTGCGTGCAAAATCAAGATTTTTCCATTTTGTGTGGTAGAATATTTAGCGGATTTCCATTTCCGTACTTTTTGGCTATGTATCATCATAGAATCAAGAAGGTAATGTCATTTCAAATAAGCAATATCCACCTCTGAATTTTTCAATTTACTCTGCCAAACTTTACAGCATAGAAAAGAGGCTCACGTCCCCGATTTGAGGATATACTAAGGATTTATAAATACATTATTCGACAATGAGATGCTGTCAAATGAAAAATTAAACAAATTGTAAACATATAATTGCATGTCTTTTATTTCTTAAATCTACTATGGTTGTTCTCATTGTCATTAAAAAAGTAAAGCCTTGTTTAAGCCGAATCTGCTTTAATAAAACGCGTTCCATTGCTAAAATTATGTATCTTTCATGGTAGAAAAATACAGGTAGATGCATCAACGCTTGGGAGCATTGATATGTCAAAATTATTTTAGTTTCTTTTCAAATGTAAGTAGATTTTTATATGTTTTCTAATACAACGTCGTTTGGAGGTTATTATAATGCGTGTTTTTCAACGATTTTTACAAATTTAAATAACTTTTCATTCAACATTTTCAATTCCAAAATTGGTTTGGCAGTTCAATGTCCCAGCAGCTGCGTCGATGCGTCTACCTATATTCTTCTACCATGGTATCTTTGTAAAAATTGTAATTTTCAAACTGTAAATTTTCAATGAAAAATTTTTGAATTCGTTAAAATTGTCGAAAAATTCATATCACAAGAACCTCCGATTTGCGTCGTGTAAAAAAAGCATTTAGAAATCTACTTATTTAAAAAGAAAAAAAAAAACGTTTACCTCTCAAAATATGACTTCTATGTGTTAACATCTTCATTCTTTAGTCGTACTACTCTTGCTCTCATATCTTCCAATATCATGACCCCAACTAGTCATAATCTGTTACTACAACATTACTACTATCAAGAGCAAACATAACCATATGTTGGTGTTAACAACGAAAGCAAACAAGACGCCAATTGAAAATTTTGACAAAAATTTGAATTTTAAAGAAATCATACAAAACCATTTCAGCTGGAAATCAATAAATGTTTTCATGGACACCAATTAGAAAAAAATCCAAAACCCCCCCAAAAAAAAAACGAATCGAAACGAGATAGCCCATTTAGAAATGATTGTTTCCAAAAATTCGAGGACACACACACGCGCATTTGTAAACATACATGCATGTTTGTATAAAAGTAAATGGCAAACACAATATAAGCCCAGCACTAGTATGCATCCCGACAAACGAAGTGCATTTTCATCACCTAACACTGCTCTGATGGGTTTCCAAACGATGACATCAGGTGAAAACATGAACGGAAATAGTTTAGCGTTTACATTCAAACACAGCATTTGCTTGGCCTTTGCTTAGACCCAACATTGGCGAATATTGACAAAAAAAGAAACAAAAACCATGGAAATTCGCGATTGCCAAACAGTGGCATGGTGGGGGTGGTTTACAAAAACAATTGATGGTCTAATACCCAGTCGAATGGGTTCCATACATGCATCCATCCATACATATGCGCATAGGGTGGGGTTATATTCCAGCCATGGCAACTAAAATTTAATATGAAATATTTGTTAATACCCGACAGACTATTGTTTGAGGGATTTGATGAAAAATAACATTTGAAGCGTGAATAGCAGATTAAGCAAACAATTTGTTGTTGATTTCGTTTTTATTTTATTTTCAATATGTCCAACACAGTCCAAACTCCAGCATACACACATATATATTTTGGAGGTATTTCAAAGGCATTGCATTAGAAATAAATTCCTGTTCATCTGATGACTTTAAAGTCCAAAATTGAAATGCCTAATGATAGCTTTACACCAGCATCCAACATATAATCAAAGAAATTGACAACCTAAATGAATTGTTTTATTACAACGGACTCGATGTAAACAAAGCATAACTTACTGGAACTGAGACCCACACGTTTAACCATGGTAGAAGAATATAGGTAGACGCGTTGACACAGCTGCTGGGACAATGAACTGTCAAACCAATTTTGGAATTGAAAATGTTGAATGAAAAATTATATAAATTTGTAAAAAATTTTGAAAAAAACGCGAATTATAATAGCCTCCGATTGACGTAGCATAAGAAAACATAAACTTATATTTGAAAAAAAAAAAAAAACATTTAAATCTTTTTGGCATATCAATGCTCCCAAGCGTTGATGCATCTACCTGTATTCTTCTGCCATGCGTTTAACGTAATTTGTACTTTCAGTGACGTGTTTTAATAAAACCTAGTCAATGTAAACATAACCTGAAAAATAATTCCGTATTACCGTGTTTACATTTCAGCTCTTCATCATATTTACTGGATTGATATTACGTAGCCTTGGAGTAGAATGCCCTTGAGTTAAAATCCCTGGAAATCAGCTCTTCATCATATTTACTGGATTGATTTTACGTAGCCTTGGAGTAGAATGCCCTTGAGTTAAAATCCCTGGAAATGAATAACGAAAGAGAATTTAGAGTTTAAATCATGGCAGAAGAACACAGGTAGATGCACCAACGCTTGGAAACATTGATGTGTCAAAAAAATGTCTTTTCAAATACAATGAAATTTTTATATGTTTTCTTATACGACATCATTTGGATGTTATTATAATTGGCATTTTTCAACAATTTTTACAAATTTAAATAATTTTTAATTCAACATTTTCACTTCAAAATTGGTTTGACAGTACATTGTCCCAGCAGCTGTCCCGATGCGACTACCTATATTATTTACCATGGTTAAAATCCAATGAAATTGATATGTCTAATGTTATCAATATGTAAACATACTTTAAAGCGCCTTAATGTAAACATGGCCTTACTTTCAAGCCTGCCCATGGTAGAATAATACAGGTAGATGCATCAAATATTTTTAAATGTTTTCTTTTTTTTAATAAGTGGATTTGAATATGTTTTCCTACACGACGCCAATTGGCATTTTTTTAAATTTTTACAAATTTGAATAATTTTTTATTCAAAAATTTCAACTCCAAAATTGGTTTGACAGTTCATTGTCCCTGCAACTGTGTCGATGCGACTACCTATATTCTTCTACCATGGAAATGAATGACAAACGAGAATTTAGAGTTAAAATCCACTGAAATTGATATGTGTGAACATTCTTTTGAACAAGAATGTTGTGAATCTTATATAGCGTTCACACAAGCCTTTAGTGTTTTTGTTTAGAGTTGTATTGGAATTGACAATTGAAATCTATTGTATATCCCCTGGTAGAATAATACAGGTAGTCGCATCGCATTTTGAAAAAGAAAAAATTACTAAAATTTGCAAATATTTTTGAAATATGCATATCATAGCAACTTCTGAATGGCCTCGTATAAGAAAACATATTAAAATCGTCATATTTTTTGAAAAAATAATAGAATCACAAGTTTTGACATGTTAATGTTACTTTGCTTTGAAGCATTTACCTGTATTCTTCTACCATGGAATATAATGTCGCTTATATAGCGTTCACACAAGCCGAAGTGTCTTTAATTAAAGTTGAATTTGAATTGACCATTGAAATCGATGTAAAAAATGTTTTCTATGTGTGAATATGCCTTAAAGCACCTTTATGTAAACATGGTCTTACTTTCAGGTCTGCCAGCTGATGTATATTTACCATGCGTTTACACAAGACAAATTATTTAACTTGTAATTGTTATTGACTGCCAAATAATTGCTAGCCCCATAATTTTCACTACTGCCTAGCATTTTCTTTTCCGCAAACCATTCCACATGTCATGTAGACGTCTTTAGAGCCACTGCCAGGCTCCACCGATAAAACGCCCTTTGTTTTAAATGGAAAAATAATCAAATTACATTTTTTTAAATTCAAATCCCTTTGATGCCTCGATTCGTGTTTTCAAAGAGAAAACGCTTTAATAAACACTCCTTTTTTTCCGAATTTATGAAAATTGTTTTCCCAAGAACTTTGTTTTTCTTGATTCACTTCAAAATGACCGCCACCAATTTGTTCGAACAACAAACAAACCGACAAAAAAAAGTTTGCATTTCTTTAGAACTTCATTAGTTTTTACAGCTCCCGTACAAAGGAGCCGGAGCCGCATTGGAAATGAATCGAACTTCGAGTCGAATAATAAACAGCTGGCATGGGGACTGGAAATGTTTGGCCCGTGCAAGGGACGTGGTCGGTACTCAGGAAACATACATATCAATTAAAAGAAGAAGAAGAAGAAAAGGAAAAGCGTTTCTAAAATTAAATGTTTGCCACCGCCGTTATCGTGATGCACACATCATCCTCATTATCATTAACATCATCATCAGCTAATTTCCTTTGATCAGTGGTGATAATGCCGACACCGTCGTCGTCGTCATCGTCCTCAAGCATCGACGGGGGGAACACACTAAAAACAACAACATGTTCAAGTGTAATGTTTACCAAAAAACAGAAAGGAACACCCAAATGAACACACACGCAAACACATCCAAACAATGTCCGACTAGCACACGCCAAATGAACTCTAGTACCAACCAAAAAAAAAAAAAAAACAACTGCATCCACCAGACGTAATCGATTGGTATGAAGAAAATCCATCAGTTAACAAGTACATTAAATGTAAACATTGGCAGACATCATGTGTTCAACACATTTTTTCGGAAATATTAGATTTCCAATTTCAGCGCCCGAATGGGGTTTCCTTCTCTCCCCACACCTAGTATTTGCTTAAAAGACAAATTTAGTGTGTTTAGTTTTTATATTGCAAGTCTTTGGTTAAAATAAACCTGCTAACTAAAAGAGTTCTTAGAGATACCTTTGTAAGCTGCATGTGAAAATACGTCGCTTATTAGGCACATATTTGAGAATTTAAATTACGCCTTTTTATTAAAATAAGTTTGGTATAAACTTAGCGTAATCTATAACACCCAGCACACTGACGAGTATCAACAATAAATGCTTTAATGTGAAAAAGTTGTCAACATTTTTCTGGCGGAGGTTTACATTGGCTTCGTAGTTACTCGTTTTAACACAGCTACTATGAACTGTCAAGACAATTTTGAAATGGAAAATATAGAAATTTTATATATATTTTTTTAAAAAATGCATGTCATAACAACCTCCGATTGGCGTCGTATAAGAAAGCATATAAAAATCTGCTTATTAAAAAAAAGAAACATTACAAAAATTTTGACATATTAAAGTTCCTAGGCGTTGTATTCTTCCCTAATGCTCCTACCTGTATTCTTCTACCATGGACGCGTATCAATAATAAAGACTTTAATTTAAAAAAACTTCAACATTTTTTTTGACGCTAGCGCTAGAAGTTACATATATGGTGTAGTACATGGACGACATGTCAGTTGTGAAATACAAGATATGTCAAAAATTGTTAAATGTTTCTTCAAAAATAGAGTTTTATATGTTTTCTTATACGACGTCATTCGGAGGTTATTAAAATGAGCATTTTTCAAAAATTTTTACAAATTTAAATAATTTTACCTTAACATTTTCAAAATTGGTTTGACAGTTCATTGTCCCAGCAGCTGTGTCCATGCGCCTAACTATATTCTTCAACCAGGGTATATTATAATTTTTCGATCGCAGCGATCCCTATTTTTATTGGAATATATAATTTTATCAAAAGTGTGTAGTGTGAAAAAATATACAAAAATACTTGCGTTTTATAAAATACAACATAATCCCCATGGTAGAACTAAGAAGGTAAAGTCATGCAATCATATGTTTACAATTTGTTCAAATTTATACATTTGACAACATCTCATTGTCAAAATCTATGTTCGTAAATCCATTGTATACATACAAAATCAGAGATGGCTATTGTTTGCTATGCATTTAAATTTGACAAGGTAAATTAAGGAAATATAGAGCTGGGAATGCTAATTTGAAATGAGGTTACCTTTATTTCATTGTACCATGATAACCTGAATACAATCAACGGAAATAAAAAAAAAACATATGCATGCGTGTGATTGTAGAAACTATGAGTCATATGTAAAATGTCAATTGTATAAACATATCTATGTATAACCCATTCCGTCGGATTTTATGTATTCTCACCTTTATTTATTTGGAGAACAAAGTTGCAAAATGGGAAAATCTATGTTTTCTTATGTTTTGTTTTTGGCCACGGTAGAAGAATACAGGTAGACGCATTAACGCTTGGCAACATTGATATGTCAATAATTTTAACAAGTTTTTCAAATACAAAAAGATTTTCATATGTTTTTCTTATATTATGCGTTTTTCAACAATTTTTACAAGTTTGAAAAATTTTTTATTCAAAAATTTCATTTTCAAAATTGGGTTGTCAGTTCAGTGTCCCAGCAGCTGTGTATTCTTCTACCATGGTTTTTGGCGGACAAATTGTTGTGTTTTGACAAATCAGCTGATTGGTTGCAGTTTTTTAAAGTGATGCTTTCTCTTTATTTTTATTCCGAGCCATGACCCGATTATAAGGTCTTCCTTCGAGCGAGTTAATATAAAAACAGCTGCTATTTTATCGGATGAATTGTCAAAATTCAGGCTTGAGCGAAAATAAATACTTTCGACTTGTCAGAAGAATTTTGTGGCGAATATGTTTGTTGTCAATTTTTTGACAACTTGTTTGGAAAATGTGTGCATAACAGTGCTGCTGCATGGTAGAAGAATAGAGCCAGATCATGGTAGAATAATATAGGTAGACGCGTCGACACAGCTGCTGGGACAATGAACTGTCAAACCAATTTTGGAATTGAAAATGTTGAATGAAAAATTATTTAAATTTGTAAAAATTTTAGAAAACGCGAAAATTATAATAGCCTCCGAATGACGTAGTATAAGAAAACAGAAAAAATCTACCTATATTTGAAAATAAATTAAAAAAGATGAATAAATATTAAGGTATTATTAGACGGAATGGGTTTTTCATATGTGCAGCTTGGATATACACAAGGAAATTAATATTGATAATTAACAATATGAATTTCCTTGTGTATATCCAAGCTGCCATTTTACATATGACTCATCATTTTTGCTATCACAAATTGGCATAGGTTTTAATGTATTTTTTCGATGAAAATATGGCTCGATGGGATGAAAAAGCACACATGAATTATAAAAAACTGAAATATCGCCCATGGATCACACGATGTGTGGAACTTCTACATATGGAACATTTTAGACTAGATATGTAACAAAAAAACATCTTCTGTTTGTCTCGAAACAGAGTTGTATTTTACTACCATATAGGTATACAGTGGCTGAATGTTTTCCTCATTGTCGAGCTTGTTTCAAAGTCAGTAAATGCCAACAATTTCTAAAATTGCAAAGAATTTATAAAGAAAAACTACCTCACACTGGTTTACTCTGTTCTTTGGACAATTAACAGCATGTTTACATAAAAAAACCTTTACCTTCTTTGTATCTAAACGCGCTATAATACATAAAATCAGTTCAGTGTAAATGAGGTTCATGTGTATGTAAACATGGGTTTATTGCATGGTAGAATAATACAGGTAGTCGCATCGACACAGCTGCTGGGACAATGAACTGTCAAATAGATTTTGGAATTGAAAATGTTGAATGAAAAATCATTGAAATTTGTAAAAATTGTGGAAAATGCGTATAATGAAAACCTCAGATTTGCGTCGTATAAGAAAACATTTAAAAATCTACACATTTCTGATAAAACATTTTAAAAAATTTGACATATCAATGTTCCCAAGTGCATATGCATCTACATATATTATTCTACCATGGTTTATTGTGATTTTGAACAGCTGATGAATTGTCATATGTAAAACGGCAATTGTAAAAACAATGACCTGTCAAACCGATTTTGGAATTGAAAATGTTTAATGAGAAATTATTGAAATTTGTAAAATTGTTGCAAAATGCATATCATAACAACCTCCGATTCGCGTCGTTGAGCCCTGATCGGATATTTTTTAATTTCTAAGCTTCTCAGACAATTATTGTTTCTTCTCAGTAAAAAAACGTTAGTCAGTGACATTTCTATGGGTCCTGTCAAAACCCACAACCCAAGAACGTAATAGAAAAAACAAAAACAACAACAACAAAATAAACTTTTCACTTTGTGCCACACTTTGTGTCTGTGCGTTGCTGTTGTTGTCCTTTTTGTTGTTTGTTTGCTACTTTGCTTTTCATCAATGATAATGTATCATTAACATTCTTTGTTGTTGTTTATGTTGGTGTTATTGGCAAAACAGCAGCAGCAACAACAACAACGGTTATAATCGTAAAACTTTAATTATAACGAACACAGGCTCACACACACACACACACACTTTCTCCTCAAAACAGATACCACCACAAAGGACACTGAAAAAGAAGAAGACAAAGCGCCAAATGGAAACAAACGAAACAAAACGGGAGATTTAACGGCGTTACAACGAAACGATGGTGACGACAGCTCACCAACCAACCAACCATCCAAACATCCAGCGTATCGGTATTAGAAAAATTATTGTCTTTGTTACGACTTCGGCTACTGCCGGCTACCGGCAGCAGTTGCGGGCTGGCTGCTGCTGTTGAACATTTTATGCTGATTATTGAAAACTTTGGTACGTCATTTACGAAAAAGTTTACGACTTTTTTATGGCAACATTTCATGACAGACAGCAACAAGAATTAAACTGTAAAAAAGGCAGCAACAACAACAACTATAAAAACATAGAAGAAATTCTACTGCTGTTGAGTGGTTTGATGACTGTTTGCTTCCAAAGGCTGTGGTGTTTGTCATTTGGTAAGGACTCATAAATATAGCGGGGGATATCGGCAACACAAACACCCAACCACACACCCACCCACACACGTACATGCACACTCAATGGCCTGGCTTGCTCACTCTCTCTCTCTCTCCCTCTCTATTTTACCGGTTTTAGGAATCTTAGCATAAATATCACTTTATGACATGAAAACAGCAAAGGATATAAAATGTATCTCTGCCGGCTTGTGTGTGTGCGTGTGCCTGTTTGGGTGAGCAAGGCGTTCATCGCTCATAATTTTCTTGGCCAAAGTGTTTGCCACTTTTTGGCTCTTTTGCACCACCATCACCAGCCTTCGACCCCTCCTCCCACTCCCAACATTAAAACACCAACACATGCGTAAAACTCGACAATAAAGGAATGGCAAGGACCGTCGGATGGCGGCAAATAAAAATCCTTGCAGGAACTGAAAAACAACTGAATGTTGATGTAACCGAGCCAAAGAATGAAGCCATGGCTAGCAACATGGCCGAAGGAGTGGAGTAAAGCGAAATGGGAATTGAATGGCTTTCGTTGGGTGGAAGGGGCGGGAAACGGGGAGAGGTTTTTACGAGCGTTTTTACGACAAACACGAGTCAAACATAAAACTGTCTTAAAAATTCAAATGTTCCTTGAACAAAATAACACTCACACAAAGACACGCACACACACACACACTCACACACAAACGGATATTCATACACGCCAAGATTGAATGGTAAACAAAATGTAGTCGTTGTTTGGTGGTGTTCATTCAAACTGGATGGATGGATACTCGATTCCTGCCGGAATTGTTTGGTTTGTTGTTGTTGCTTTGCTATGCTCCAAGTTTTCTTTTTTTGGTTTGCGAACAGTGGAATAGGGAGTTCGGACCTTAAGATTCTATTTTGAAAAGTGGTCTTCTAGATGGCATTCTAGAGAATCTCTATTCTTCTTCTTCTCCCATAGAGTAGAAGAAGAAGGTCTTCTTCTTCTTCTCCCATAGAGTAGAAGAAGAAGGTCTTCTTCTTCTTCTCCCATAGAGTAGAAGAAGAAGGTCTTCTTCTTCTTCTCCCATAGAGTAGAAGAAGAAGGTCTTCTTCCTCTTCTCCTATAGAGTAGAAGAAGAAGGTCTTCTTCCTCTTCTCCTATAGAGTAGAAGACGAAGGTCTTCTTCTTCCTTTTCTCCTATAATGTAGAAGAAGAAGGTCTTCTTCTTCCTCTTCTCCTATAGAGTAGAAGAAGAAGGCCTTCGTCCTCTTCTCCCATAGAGCAGAAGAAGAAGGTCTTCTTCTTCTTCTCCCATAGACTAGAAGAAGGTCTTCTTCTTCTTCTCGTATAGAGTAGAAGAAGGTCTTCTCCTTCTTCTCGTATAGAGTAGAAGAAGGTCTTCTTCTTCTTCTTCTCGTATAGAGTAGAAGAAGGTCTTCTTCTTCTTCTTCTCGTATAGAGTAAAAGAAGGTCTTCTTCTTCTTCCAAAGAGTAGAAGAAGGTCTTCTTCTTCTTCTTCCATAGAGTAGAAGAAGGTCTTCTTCTTCTTCTTCCATAGAGTAGAAGAAGGTCTTCTTCTTCCATAGAGTAGAAGAAGGTCTTCTTCTTCTTCTTCCATAGAGTAGAAGAAGGTCTTCTTCTTCTTCTTCCATAGAGTAGAAGAAGGTCTTCTTCTTCTTCTTCCATAGAGTAGAAGAAGGTCTTCTTCTTCTTCTTCCATAGAGTAGAAGAAGGTCTTCTTCTTCTCCTATAGAGTAGAAGAAGAAGGTCTTCTTCTTCTCCTCTAGAGTAGAAGAAGGCCTTCTTCGTCTTCTTCTCCCATAGAGTAGAAGAAGGTCTTCTTCGTCTTCTTCTCCCATAGAGTAGAAGAAGGTCTTCTTCTTCTTCTCCCATAGAGCAGAAGAAGAAGGTCTTCTTCTTCTTCTCCCATAGAGCAGAAGAAGAAGGTCTTCTTCTTCTCGCATAGAGTAAAAGAAGAAGGTCTTCTTCTTCTCCCATAGAGTAGAAGAAGAAGGTCTTCTTCTTCTCCCATAGAGTAGAAGAAGGTGTTCTTCTTCTTCTCCCATAGAGTAGAAGAAGGTCTTCTTCTTCTTCTCCTAAAGAGCAGAAGAAGGTCTTCTTCTTCTTCTCCTAAAGAGCCGAAGAAGATCTTGTTCTTCTTCTCCTATAGAGTAGAAGAAGGTCTTCTTCTACTTCTTCTCCTATAGAGTAGAAGAAGGTCTTCTTCTACTTCTTCTCCTATAGAGTAGAAGAAGGTCTTCTTCTACTTCTTCTCCTATAGAGTAGAAGAAGGTCTTCTTCTACTTCTTCTCCTATAGAGTAGAAGAAGGTCTACTTCTTCTTCTTTTTCCTTTGAACAGAAGGAGCTCTTCTTCTCTTATAGATTACAAGAAGGTCTTCTTCCTCTTCTCTTATAGAATTAAAGATGCCCTTGCTGTGTGTCCTTCTAATTACGGAATTACGGATCTGAACCACAGTTGTTTACGAGCGTTTACTTATTAACGTAAATAACGGGGTGGCCAGTCAGCCGCTCGTCAGGCGATGAGAAAGAGTTTCACTTTTCTGTTTTGCATTTCATTTTCTTTTTTTGGGGAGTAGAAGTTTTTGGTTTTAATCCCGACAATGGTACTCTCCTAATGACGATTATGGAAAGGTCGTTGTAAGACAAACACACACACGCACACATACAACCTCAAGTGAATACAACAGGGGAAACAAAGCAAAGTAAAAATGAAAATCAAAAACAACCAAAAGAAAAGCCAGGACAAACCGTTAGTCCAAACCAAGCCAAACCAAAGCGAAATACTTAGTCGCAAGCAAGAAACAATAAAAACCAAAACAAAGAAAGAGAGTGAGTGAGGGAGGGAGAGAGAGGAAACAGGGACGACTGCTTGCTGTTTTACTACCGCACTTCCGAGCGGTAAGTCTCAGTTTTTATAGTTTTTTCCTGCCCGGCCAACCCCCCGGTTTCGTTTCGTTTCCATCCTCGCGCCAATAAATGCAATGAGCATTTTTATATGTTTTTTATGACTGTTGAGCTGTGGCTGTGAGTGAGTGTGTGTGTGTGCGATATGCAGATAGCAGAAGAAGGTAAGCAAGTTTGGTGATCCTTTTTGGGTTGGCTGACTAAAAACTGGGCGCTTCTGCCCTGTTACTACTGCTCCTGCTGCTACTGTTGTTGTTGTTTTTGCCATTTGCTGTTCCCGTTCATTTGTTTGGTGCGGCATTATTACACCAAAAATGCCATAAAAATCCTTTTTGTTTAGTTTCATTTATGTCGTGGCATTACAACGTTAACCCAAACTCCCCCTGCCCCTTGTCATGAGTCCGTTGAGGGGTGGAATTTGAATTTGGCACACACACACAGTCACACACATTCAGCCAGCCAGTCATTCGAATATGCTGCTGATAACAAAATACGCAGACACATATCGGACCTTAACACAAACCCTGCATAGCTTAGGAATAGCAAAAACGCATAAAATCGCAAGGATGGGGTCTGTGTGAGGACGATGACGACGAATGAACTGAACTCGACGAAATCATTTCATTCTTTGACATTTATTGATGCCATAAACTTGAGAATTTATGTTTCACGGCGTCTGCTGTTATTACAGTGGCAGTGACAGTGACAGCGACAGCAGCAACAATGACAAAGGCAGGCGACGCTGACTGAGGCCATCCAAAGAGCAAACACACACACCCTTGGCACACACACGGCTTACTTAACAGTTACTTTTACTGGCGCTGCTGGCTTAGCTTTCATTGCCTCATATTTTGTGGCGGCCTGGCCCAGGCTGTAATTATGGCCGCTGCCAGCGTCAAGATTTAACGGCTTCCACTGCTGTTGGGGCTGATGCGACTGCTGTTAATGTTAATTTTGTTGCCGCTGTTGAAAGCGTATCCTTTTTGTAGCCTAAATCCGGTAAAACTAAAATGGGAATTATGTTGATTATGGAATATGTAAAGAAGCACTACCACCCTCAGCAGCCAACAACAACAGCTATAATAAGCACAACAACAACAACTTTTTCATAAATTGAAATTAAATATGTGCTTGGGAGATTTCCTTTGAGAGGCGAGAAAATTTTGATTTAGAGGAAGAGAGATATTTGGGAAGTGGAGAGACTTTTATTTAAAGAGAGGCTTATCAGAAGTCATCTAGGCAAGAAGACACATCTAAGGAATTATTGATTGATCTAGAGGAAGAGGATGAATTATTTCGGTAGTGGAGAGACTTTTATTTAAAGAGAGACTTATCAGAAGATATCTTGGCATGGAAGACACATCAAAGGATTTCTAGGTTAGAAAAACTTTTCTCAGGATCTCTATGAACAGAAGTTCTTTTTGAGAACTATCTAAGTCATCAGAGTTATTTCTCCATAGGTGCTCTCCCCTCTAAACTGCCCTGATAACAAACCACACACATTCTCTCTCTCAAATTCAATTGCCGTTTATTAGGAGTCTCTTACCACTACCAATGTAATTTGTGAACATCTTAACAGATCTACTTTTCTTGGAAGGTTTTCTTTGAGAGGGGTTAAAATTTGACCAGAGGAAGAGGATGTGAGATGAGAGAAAGTGGAGAGGCTTTTATTTAAAGAGAGACTTATTAGAAGACATCTAGGCAAGGACGACACATCAAGGCAAATCTGGGTTTGGAAGACATTTCTCAGGACCTCTATGACCAGAAGTTCATTTTGGGAATTCTCAGACCCATCTGAGGTATTTCTTCTCTAAGCTGTCGTGACAACAAACAACATACACATTCTCTCTCAGATTTCAATTGCCGTTTATTAGGAGTCTCTTACCACTACCAATAAAATTTGTGAGCTCCCTACCAGATCTTGTTTTTTTGAAAGATTTATTTTGAGAGACGTAAAAATTTGACTTAGAGGAAGAGGATGATAGATATTCAGCAAGTGGAGAGGTTTTTATTTAAAGAGAGACATGGAGGACACATCAAAGGAATTCTAGGTTAGGAAGACTTTTCTCAGGACCTTTATGAATAGAAGTTCTCTTTGGGAATTATCAGACCCATTGGAAGTATTTCTTTCCTCTCTAAGTTGCCGTGACGACAAACCATACATATTCTCTCTCAAATTTTAATTGCCCTTTATTAGGAGTCTCTTACCGCTACCAATGTAATTTGAGAGCATTTGTGACTTAGAGGAAGAGGGCGAGAGATGAGATGATGAGAAAAAGTGAAGAGTCTTTTATTTAAAGAGAGGCATAAGAGAAGTCATATAGTCAAGGAAGACCCATCAGAGGAATTATATTTTAACCAGACCTTTCTTATGGCCTCTAGGTACAGAAGTCCTCTTTTTAAGAACTATTAGATCCATCAGAAGTATTCCTCCATATTTGGTTCGGACAGTCGTCACAGTTGAAATATGAACTCCACAAACATGATATTTGGTATCACATACAGACCAGAAATACCTCTGTCAAATGTTTTTCAAGATTGGTTGGGATTTGGATATAGCTACTCTATATCGAATCCGATTAAGGCATGTCCATCCCACAAAACATAGGTCCCATTTATTGTTCGATTGAGATAAAAACAATCGTGAACAATTTTGAAAATTTCGAAAATCGGTCTAAATTAAGATATAACTCCCATTTATTTTCAATTTAATTGGGCGCCATATTTGTAATATTCGTCAACAGAAGATGCCTTTCGGCATATCCTACCGAATTTGTCCTAGAAGCAAGTACTTCAAATTTGATTTTATAATTTGCTGCTCAGAAAGAGAAAGGTTAATCCCATTTTGCTCAAACTTTGCAAATCCTAATCAGGTCAGGTGCGAAAATGGGTCCCCATAATAGCTCAAAATTTTGAATAATTATAACTCTTATAAAATGTTATGTAAGAGTCCAATTGCCTTCGAATTACACACATCACAATATTTTTAATAGCACAAGGTCTGGTGTGAAGATGAAATATATCGGTTTACTCCTTCTGGTACCTCCCCCACAAAGGGTCAACATTTTGAATAACCAAAACAGTCATAAAATCCGAAATAAGCATCCGGTTCTCTTCAAATTATACACATCACAATATTTTTATTTATCCAAGATCTGGTGTGAAGATGGGATATATCGGACCACTCCTTCTGGTAGCTGCCCCACAAAGGGTCAAAATTCTGAATATTAATGATGCTTATAAAGCACGAAATTAATATCCGATTCCACATCTCAATATTTCCATCAACACAAGATCTGCTATAAAGATGTTAGAGATCGGATCATTCCTTCTGGTACCTCCCCCACAAATGGTCAAAATTTTGAATAACCAAAGCGATCATAAAATCCGAAATAAGCAATCGGTTCTCTTCAAAATTTTCAATAAAAAAGTTTATTGCGGGTGAGATTTTTGTTATGATCTCTAATAGATGTCCTCTAAAACCCCGCTTATCCCATGCGAGAGCTCCGCATGGCTTTCACTTCTATAGAACCCCTAGAAAAATTTAATTTCTCTAATGTCTCGTTTCTTTGTTTTTTCATTTCGAAAAGTTCAGTTAATAAATTGTCTCGACAGCTTCTTGACGAAATCCGTTAGATGTTCGCCTGAATGTAAACAACCATCTAAAGTGCACAACTGAAAGATGCAATTTATTAAAAAAGGAAAAGGAGGCAATTCAAAATCTCTCCTCATAAAATAACAACAGCAGCAGCAACCACAATAGACTAAACAAAACAATAAAATACAGTAACGAGTGGCCGAGAGAGGGGGAGAGAGAGAGAAAAGAGCGGGGGAAGAAATCAAATTAGTTGCTTGTTTTATGGACATGGGCATTTAATTTTTATTTCTTTCCTGGCTAGAAATCAACAAAAAATTAAAAAAAAGGCGAAAAGGAAAACCAAAAATAAGAAGCTCGCAGCTACAAAGACTCTTTGCACACGCATTCGCGGCAATAAAATCAATGGCAGGCATTCCTGTTTCTTTGATATGTATGGAGAATGAGACACACACACTCACACAGAGATATGTACATGTGGATGGATGGATGGATCCACAGCCCCAGCAGCACCGGCAGACGATCATTGACTCCTGAACTTCAATAAAAGTGCAATAAAAATACAAATTACCATTCAAATGCAGCGGCAGCCTCTCCATCTCTAAACCCAGCCCAGCCATCATCTCCACACAGCCTCATGGTCGGTTGCTACGGTTTGGTTCTTTCGTTCATTGGTCGTTTTCGTCATTGCCACCAGGCTCCCAACGGCAAGACACTGGCACTAAAATGCAGTGCCACTATTTCACTGCTCCTCCTCGCCCCTTCCCACTTTGAAACCAGACCAAGAAATGTGTCCAAACATCAAAGAATAAATTGCTGTTCCTGCGAGAAGAAGAAGAAAAAAATCAAACCAAAACAAAAACAGCAACAACAATGTAAACGATGTGTGTGAAGAATGCAAATGTAGTCATTTAATTAGTAGCTGGGACGTTCTTTGCACGATGACGATGACTTTGATTTGCTCTGCAACATGGGAGAGGAGAGTAGAGAGAGAGGGAGAGAGAGTGTGTGTCTGAGTGCAAAGAAATGTGTTGTGTTACAAGATCAAATAAATGACGATGATGATGAAGATCGTCATCATCATCATCATCTGTAGAGCCACCCGCAATACAAAATAAGCCATGAAATAAAATACATAATAATAACAACACGAAAAAAAAAACAAAAACAGCTCATAAAATACAACAAAATGTTGCCGGTGTCGGTCCACATTAAAAGGGAAATTCAGGAGCTGGGCTAAGAAGGGGGTGTTATTTTTTGCCATATGGAAACATCGGAGATGCATTTTTTTTTAGAAAAGTTCATCGCAGATGAATTTTCCTATAGAAATGTTCATCGGAGATGAATTATTTTTTAGAAAATTCCATCGGATATGAATTTTTCTCTAGGAAAGATGAGATGAGATGAATTTTTCTTTAAAAAAGTTCGTCGGAGATAAATTTTTCTTTAGAAATGTTCATCGGGGATAAATTTTTCTGTAGAAAAGTTCATCGGTTATGAATTTTTCTTTAGAAAAGTTCATCGTTGATGAATTTTTCTTTAGAAAAGTTCATCGTTGATGAATTTTTCTTTAGAAAAGTTCATCGTTGATGAATTTTTCTTTAGAAAAGTTCATCGAGGATGAATTTTTCTTTAGAAAAGTTCATCGGAGATGAATTTTTCTTTAGAAAAGTTCATCGGAGATGAATTTTTCTTTAGAAAAGTTCATCGGAGATGAATTTTTCTTTAGAAAACTTCATCGGAGATGAATTTTTCTTTAGAAAACTTCGTCGGAGATGAATTTTTCTTTAGAAAAGTTCATCGGAGATGAATTTTTCTTTATAAAATTTCATCTCCTTAGAAAATTTCAATTTTCTTTAGAAAAGTTCACCGGAGATGAATTTTACTTTTGAAAATTTCATCGGAGATATTTTGACCCTACATCCCAACATCTCCGCCTCTGTGTGTTTGCATGTCTGTGCGGCTTTCGTGTAATTTGGTACGATTTATTTCAGATTTTATTTCTTCTTCTATTTATTTATTCTAGATGCGGTTGTTGATAATTTCCGAAGTCACAAAAAGACCGAGAAAATGAAGCAGATCACAAAAACAAAAGCACTTGCCAAGCAACAAAATCCAAAAACATGCCAACGATCCAGCAGCAAAGCCATTAAAATGAGAACTCAATGTGTTATGTTATGGTTTTGTTCGTTTTAGCGGTTTTCGAAAACAAATGAAAAAGAAAAAAAAAACACAACAGAAAATACGATTTTATTAGACGCTCGTAAAAGTCAAAAGCATAAAATTTTTATAAAAATAACAATAACATAAAAATGCAGTTGGGAGAAATATAGAGAGAGAGAGCGAAGTCTTTCTCTTCGGAATAATGCATTGCAATTGTATGGCAAAGAAAAATCTTATTGGAGTTAAAGGCATCATTACCCGGGGCCGTTGTTACACTGTGTTTATTATTTGTATGTGAGAGAGAGTCATTACAGGATTTTTCTTGCTCTCTCTCTGTGTGTTATTTGGGTAGCCTCTCTCCCTTATTGCGTGTGCTTTGTTTTTATTCAAACCGGCTTTTTATTGTTTGCTTGTCTCCTTGCTTTGCCTTTATTTTGAGATGGGAGAGAGACACCGAGTGTGTGTGTGTGTCTGTTCGTGAGAGCCATTCAATGAGAGTTCCCGGTGTGTGCAACTCCATGTTGTGTGGAGAAAGTGGGTTCGTAGAGTTTATGCAGTTTGGCTTCGCTTGTTGTGCTTCAGTTTTTTTCAGTCGGCTCACGGAAACGGTTGCTTAAAGCGGATACGGAAAACTCGAGCACAGAGTTGAAATAAAAAAACAAGAGCCAAAAAATAAATTAAATATATGAAGAATAAAAATTAAAAAAAAAAAACATAAATAAGAAATATTTAATAAAAAAAATTAAATTATTTCAAGTGACTTAGTGAGTGCAAGTGTGTGAAACCATAAACCAAACATTAAATGCATTTTAATAAAAGGTGCACCGCATCAACTAACCAATAACAATAAATGTTTGTGTGTACGTGAGCATGAAATTAATGCCGCCATTGGCGTTGATAATGAGACCCCTCAATGGGTGTTTGATAAAGAATTTACCTTTACTTTGAAGTTAAACTGCTAAACGTGATAGACGACAGACGCTTGTCAACCATTAAAAAAAGGTGGAAAAAACGAGGAAAACAACAAATAAAGGAAAACATTACGTTGAGATAAAAAAAGAAAATAGAGAACACCCAGACAAACATTGGAAATAAAAGAAAACTTCGTCTTCTTCGTGGGTTCTGTTCTTCTTTTTTATAACTATCCAAATATCAATTAATATTAAGTGAAAACAAATAACAACATATCACCATCATCGTTGTTGTTGGTGTTGCTGTTATTTTTTTGTAGATATGTGCATTTAAACGTGTGCGTTCATGTTTAACCAAAGCAAACTGAAAACCCATCTCTCACATGCATGAATGCATTTGACAATCACCACAAATGAACTTCAGCACAGGCGAGTAGACGGACTGCTCGGACGGCACTTTATCCGAATTTTCCTGGAGCTGAGTGAGGCAAGTCCATGGCCACGGCAGACAAATAAAGTCAATATACAAATTAACTGAGTAATAACAGCAAAAACAACAAAAGAATAACAACCCAACCAACTCATTTGCCGCACAACTTATTTGTAGTTGTTGTTGTTGTGGCGGTGCACGTTTCGTCGTGTTTTATGCCTGTGATTTATAACACCGTCAGCCCATCAGACAGACAAACATTCTGCGCACTGCATTGTGGATATAAAACCAAAGACCCAGACAACCAACCAACGAACCACACTCTCCCCATATCTTCCAGATTGTTTTTCCAACTTTAATTTACCTGCCAAGAAGCAAATGTTTTTTGTAAATCAACGTCTTCCTTGCCTTCGAATGCCTTAACCATTGGCCAAATATTGAAAGAGAAACACACACACAAGAGGCAAATACTCTGACACACACACACACAGAGAGACAGACAGCAGCAGCATCCTTCTCATCATTATTTTACCGTTTGTTAAACTCAAATAAATCACCAAACGGTACGACTCTTTACCGGAGAACAAAAAAAAAAAGAGAATCAAGAGAACAAACACAAAGAGGAGGACTCTTTCATACAAAAAGAGAACACTTAAGAAGGCATTAAACAAATACAAAAAACAATAATAGTTTGAATAAAAACAAGCAAAGTCTTGCCAAAAAATAACTAAAAAGAGTCCCGGAAAATGAAAAGATTTTCTTAAAAGGACAAGGAGACAAAGTAAACTGCTACTCCTGGTGGCATTCATTGCTTCATTCACAGTCACAGTCTGCTAGACGGTCTGTTGTTAGTTATCAATTAACTAATTGGATACTTCAAAGGAGATAGAGAAAGACAAGGAGAGAGAGAGAGAAGGAGCAAAGAGAAGAAACAGGAGTTGGGTCATCAACATATTTCATCATGGATCTCATTAACACAGTAAAGGATTTAAAATTATTAACTGTCCTGCTAATTCTGGCCAGTCAACAAGGTAAGTGGTCCACAAATTTAATTTAATAAAGGAAAGGAAAATTAGTAAAGAAATGATAAGAAAAACAGGCGAAGGAGAAAAAACAGTGAAGGAGAAAAAAATAAAATCAACGATGAACTTTTCTAAAGAAAAATTCATATACGATGAACTTTTCTAAAGAAAAATTCATCCCCGATGAACTTTTCTAAAGAAAAATTAACCCCCGATGAACTTTTCCAAAGAAAAATTCATCTACGATGAACCTTTCTAAAGAAAAATTCATCCCCGATGAACTTTTTCTATGGAAAAAATTCATCTCTCCGATGAACTTTTTCTATGGAAAAAATTCATCTCTCCGATGAACTTTTTCCATGGAAAAAATTCATCTCTCCGATGAACTTTTTCCATGGAAAAAATTCATCTCTCCGATGAACTTTTTCCATGGAAAAAATTCATCTCTCCGATGAACTTTTTCTATGGAAAAAATTCATCTCTCCGATGAACTTTTTCTATGGAAAAAATTCATCTCTCCGATGAACTTTTTCTATGGAAAAAATTCATCTCTCCGATGAACTTTTTCTATGGAAAAAATTCATCTCTCCGATGAACTTTTTCTATGGAAAAAATTCATCTCTCCGATGAACTTTTTCTATGGAAAAAATTCATCTCTCCGATGAACTTTTTCTATGGAAAAAATTCATCTCTCCGATGAACTTTTTCTATGGAAAAAATTCATCTCTCCGATGAACTTTTCTAAAGAAAAAGTCATCCCCGATGAAATTTTCTAAAGAAAAATTCATCTCTCCGATGAACTTTTCTAAAGAAAAATTCATCTCTCCGATGAACTTTTCTAAAGAAAAATTCATCTCTCCGATGAACTTTTCTAAAGAAAAATTCATCTCTCCGATGAACTTTTCTAAAGAAAAATTCATCTCCGATGGACTCTTCTAAAGAAAAATTCATCTCCGATGAACTCTGTTAAAGAAAAATTCATCTCCGATGAAATTTTCTAAAGAAAAATTAATTTCTCCGATGAACTTTTCTAAAGAAAAATTAATCTCTCCGATGAACTTTTCTAAAGAAAAAATTCATCGGGGATGAAATTTTCTAAAGAAAAATACATCTTTTCTAAAGAAAAATTCATATCCGATTAACTTTTTTATTTAGGAAAAGCTTTAATTTAGAGGCTTTTCTTACAATTTGTAGCCTTATTTTGCTCTCTTTGTATTCCTATATTTGTTACAGTTCCATGGTTATATTCCACAGTTTATTTGTTGTCTAATTCCCAAACAGGGCCGCAACAATGCCATACATTGTTGTCCCTTCACTTTGACAATAATAACAAAAGGTTCAAAGGATTTGTTAGAGGACGTACACATAAACCGGGTATCCAAACACATACTAACACACATCCAACAAGGACTATCATCCAAGAAATCCCTGACAATGTTTGAATGAATATTTAAGTACTTTTTCTATTTATTGATTTGAAGAGAGGAGAAAAAAACATCTCAAGAGGATATCTTTGGCCAAAATACAAACAAGAAGTGGTTCCTTTTACAAGCCTGGCAATTTTATTCAATTTTCGCACACACACACACTGTTACATACCCAAAGGCCGCCCTAAGAGCCTCACTCGTAGAGAGATTTAAGAAAAGTTGTTAACATTTGAATAAATATTGCATGGAAATTGGCAGGCAGGCAGGCCAATTTTGCGTAGATTCGATAAAGCTGATTTATGTGTCTGAAGAGAGGAGACAAGTGGTTTTCCGGGAATGAAAAAAAAAGAAAATTGTCCTTGGAGGCCAAGAGATGAAAGATAGCAGGTATCACTGTGATAAATAAGCAAGTGATAACAACGATGAACTTGATTTTTTTTTTTAAGAAAAAGTTACATTAAATAACTTGTATTAAAGAACTGTCAGATCGGATGATATTTTTTCTGGGAAAAACTACTTTTGAATTTGGATTTCCTAAAGGAAAAAATAATCTCCAGTGGTATTTTGTGTTAGAAAAGTTATTTTCCATTAATTTTTCCTGGATGAATGACCTTATTTACCGAATTTTCGTGGGATAAAAATCATCTCCAAGAGGGGAAACATTCCATAGAAGAATTAACTTCTTATGGAATTTTCTAAGGTTAAAATTAAAAAAGTCTTGTTAAAAGTCAACTCTAAGAAGAAAAGTAATCTCTGCTGATTTTTCCCTTAGAATTTTTTATACCTTCCACCATAGTATGGAGGGTATATTAAGTTTGTAACACCTCGAAATATACATTTTAGACCCCACCAAGTACAGGGTGAAATAAAAAACTGCAACAAAGTCAAATCCCATAATTTTATTTTTTTTTTAAATTTTATTGAATGAAAGCAAAAAATGTCGGAAATAACATCAAATTTTAGAATAAGTTTAGATTTGTTCGAATTGGTCACCCTTGGCATGAATTATGCCCTTCAAACGGCCAATGAAACCGTCCCACGCTGCCCGAATGTTGCTCTGCGATATTTTGGCCCATTCCCGGAGAAGCGCTTGCTTGAGGTAATCGACACTTTGGTATTTTTTAAGTGCCAACCTTGCAAAATAATCCAGACAAAATAGTCCAACTGATTGGTATCCGGAGATATTGATGGCCATGGTGGGCTAGAAATGAAGCGAGGAACTTCATTTTGTAACCATTGTTTGGTGGTGCGTGCTAAGTGCGAAGGTCTGCGGCCAAAATGTTTGCGTGTCCAAGGCTTTAATACACTCTCCAGAATATTTTCGCGGTAATATTCGGCATTTATTCTGATGCCACGGAGAGCGGAGAGCGACCACCGGCTGTTATGGCTGCCCACACCATCACCATTGTCGGCGCTTGAGTTCTGGTGGCCAGTCTAAACACGAGCGGATCATTTTATTTGTTCACAAACTGCTGGATAACGAATGTTTTCTCATCGGACAAAACCAAATTCGGCAGTTCACCATTTTCGGCCAAGCGAAGCAACTCTTTAGCTCTTTTGAGTCTATTTTCTTTCGGTTGCGGTGTAAGTTTTTTCACTTTTTGGAATTTCAATGGCCTTACCCCGAGCTCATTTTTCAATATTTGCCGAATGGAATATTGCGATATGTTCAAATAACGAGCAATTTTTCGGCCACTGCGTCTAGTGTACCGATCAAGTCTTTGGTATTGAAAATGGGCCACCACGTCTTGGTATGGCCCCCATATAATGGAACCTTCATATATTCGGTTTTTTGATGATTTTAAAGACATTATTCACCGGAATTGTTTCAAAATTGGTATTTGAAGTTCGCAATGGGTACTACATCCTAAGACAGAAAATTGTCTGTGCAGGTCTACGTCTTCATATGGCCCCCATATAAAGGCACCTCCCGATATTCGGTATTTTGGTGATTTTAGCGACATTAATAACCGGAATTGTTTCAAATTTGGTATTAGAGGTTCTTAATTGATACTACAGCCTATGACAGAAAATTGTCTGTGCAGGTCCACGTCTTCGTATAGCCCCCATATAACGGTACCTCCCGATATTCGGTATTTTGATGATTTCATCGACATTATTAACCGGAATTGTTTCAAATTTGGTATTTGAAGTGCGTAATGGATACTACAGCCTATGACAGAAAATTATCCGTGCAGTTTCACGTCTTCATATAGCCCCCATATAAAGTCACCTCCCGATACTCGGTATTTTGATGATTTCAGCGACATTATTCACCGGAATTGCTTCAAATTTGGTATTTGAAGTTCGTAAGGGATACTACATCCTAAGACAGAAAATTGTCTGTGCAGGTCCACGTCTTCGTATAGCCCCCATATAAAAGCACCTCCCGATATTCGGTATTTTGATGATTTAAGCGATATTATTTACCGGAATTTGTTCAAATTTGGTATTTGAAGTTCGTAATGGATACTACAGCCTATGATAGAAAATTGTCTGTGCAGGTCCACGACTTCATATAGCCTCCATATAAAGGCACCTCCCGATATTCGGTATTTTGATGATTTTAGCGACATTATTCACCGGAATTGATTCAAATTTGGTATTTGAAGTTCGCAATGGATACTACATCCTAAGACAGAAAATTGTCTGTGCAGGTCCACGTTTTGGTATAGCCCCCATATAAAGGCACCTCCCTATTTTCGGTATTTTGGCGATTCAAGCGACATTTTTCGCCGGAATTGCTTTAAATTTGGTATTTGAAGTTCGTAAGGGATACTACATTTTAAGACAAAAAATTGTCTGTGCAGGTCCACGACTTCGTATAGTTCCCATGTAAAGGAACTTCCCGATATTCGGTATTTTTAAAATTTTAACAGATTTTTTAACGGATTTTTTTTTTGAAATTTTGTCAAATTCGTTCTAAATGGTGGAGGTTATTCAATGTTCGGCCAGGCCAACTTACAGCTAGTTTACTTGTTTTATAATCGAATTTTCTGTTAAAAGTGTTTATTATCCTTTTATCCTTGAGAAAAGAAATTTCCAAGGGGAAAATCGATCCTTGATGAAAATTTTCATGGGAAAATGTTTCGCTCATTGAATTTTCTGTGGTCTAAATTGTTGCAAATGAAAAATTCGTCCTTATATAACTATCCTCTGCTAAGAGAAAATTTAATCTCTAATGTAAAAGTAACTCTCTAATGGACTTTTTCCTTGGGAAAGTTCCTGTCCCATGCCTTCTAAATGTTTCACCTAAAAATCGTCCTTCTTAAATTTTTATTTGCCTATATTACGTTTAATTTAATTTTAAACTGTCAACCAGGTACTCGACTCGACTGATTCGAGCATTGACCCTTTGTTGTATTAATTATCCTGGCCAAGGAGATGTCAGGCAATATTTGTGTTAAGCAAACATATATATCCTGTGACCCCAGACAAAGGATCTCAATCATGCAGAGAAGACATTAATGTTTACCCAGTAGCTTAATGAGCTACGACAAATAATGAATACTCATCGACAAGGAAGGAAAGAGAGAGGGAGAGGTGGAGAGAGGGAAGTTCTTTGGGATTTGGCATACAAAGATATTTCAGGCTGAAGTAGCAAGGATATGAGTATTTGCACACATTCAAACACACATAGAGATATACATGACTATTTATGCCAATAGAATTGCCGGTATCCTTTTGTAGGTTATGTTAGAAATCATAACCTGAAGTACACACACTTTTGAGGTACTCAGGGCCTGGGACTCACACAAAACATACCTGATGCCAAACAACAACACCAACAACAGCCTACATAATATCCAGCTCTTATTCATATTGTTGTGGTGGTCCGAACCCATGCCGGTTACCATGCAACACAATCGAACAACAATGGCAACACATGGATGAATGGTTGTATGGCTTGGCTCGTTCATCGAAGAAAAAAACCTAGGCCGGCCACTTCAAGCAGATAATTTGCACTCATTGCTTGTGTGCAGGCAGCCAACGCCACCGCCGCCTCCTGCAGACCATGAAAATGAAATTGTAACATTTTCCGCACCACACAAAGAGGGAAATCTAATACCTGGAACAACAGCCAGAAAAAAAACCTGGCTGAAAACAATAGCCAACAAATGAAAACATGCGTAAAACAGCCGATGAATTCAAGTGTCCAACGGCAACAGAATGTTCCAATTATCCGATGATAATATCCAGCCAGGCGAACGTTACGTGGGCCAGGCTGGCTGGCTGGACGGATGGATGGACAACACTTATCTTCATTGTTTTGTATTTTTTTCAGGTTTCCCTTTGAAGAGCCCATGTCCGCTCTTTTATCTCTTTGGGATGACCACATGTGTGTGTGTGTGTGTGTGGGGATTTGTGGCATATGTGTGTGTGTGTTTGTGCGTTGGAAGATTCGCAACAATTTTTGACATCAAAGTTGATGTGTCAGCATTATCAAACCCTATTATTAGCATTCTTCCCTTGCCGCTCGCCATCAATTCCTTGGAATTCCTTGTCTCTTTGTTCGCAAAAGTGCATTTGTGTGTTCGTTTGCCGGCTGTCCTGACAAAGCTTATCGGAAACGTAACGACAAACCCAAATTCGCCATTTGCACAACTTAGGAATTGCGGATTTCGGTCTGAAATAAAGAGGGATTGACAGAACCGATAATTATGATAATGATGATGATGAACAACAACAACGGCAAGGGGGACAACAAACTATCACACAACTCGCTGGAAGATGAAGTTAAAAGGAATTTTGCTGAGTTAGCATAAAAATTCCTTCAGAGGAAGAAGAAGTCGTTATTTGGAAAGGTTGGGGGCAAACTCTGGGGTGGTATGATGAGGTTGGGGAAATTATAAATAAAATAACGTTCATCGGAGATGAATTTTTCCATAGAAAAGTTCATCGAAGATGAATTTTTCTCCATAGGAAAGTTCATCGGCGATGAATTTTTCTCCATAGGAAAGTTCATCGGAGAGATGAATTTTTCTCCATAGAAAAGTTCATCGGCGATGAATTTTTCTCCATAGAAAAGTTCATCGGCGATGAATTTTTCTCTATAAAAGTTCATCGGCGATGAATTTTTCTCCATAGAAAAGTTCATCGGCGATGAATTTTTCTTTAGAAATGTTCATTGGGGAGATGAATTTTTCTCCATAGAAAAGTTCATCGGAGAGATGAATTTTTCTCCATAGAAAAGTTCATCGGAGATGAATTTTTCTCCATAGAAAAGTTCATCGGAGATGAATTTTTCTCCATAGAAAAGTTCATCGGAGATAATTTTTTTTTCTCCATAGAAAAGCCCATCGGAGATGAATTTTTCTCCATAGAAAAGTTCATTGGGGAGATGAATTTTTCTCCATAGAAAGTTCATCGGAGAGATGAATTTTTATCCATAGAAAAGTTCATCGGAGATGAATTTTTCTCCATAGAAAAGTTCATCGAGGAGATTAATTTTTTCCAAAGAAAAGTTAATCGGAGATGAATTTTTCTATAGAAGGGTTCATCGGAGATGAATTTTTCTTTAGAAAATATTCATCGGAGATGAATTTTTCTTTAGAAAATATTCATCGGAGATGAATTTTTCTTTAGAAAATATTCATCGGAGATGAATTTTTCTTTAGAAAATATTCATCGGAGATGAATTTTTCTTTAGAAAATATTCATCGGAGATGAATTTTTCTTTAGAAAATATTCATCGGAGATGAATTTTTCTTTAGAAAATATTCATCGGAGATGAATTTTTCTTTAGAAAATATTCATCGGAGATGAATTTTTCTTTAGAAAATATTCATCGGAGATGAATTTTTCTTTAGAAAATATTCATCGGAGATGAATTTTTCTTTAGAAAATATTCATCGGGGATTAAGTTTTCTTTAAAAAAGTTCATCGGAGAGAAAACAGTTAAGTTGTTTTCCCTAACTTCTTACCCCCACCTCGTCTCTCAATATCCGAAAACCGGGCTTTCGGCCCATGTTCCTCACATGAGAGCAGAAAAAACCGAACGTAACGCAATAATTCCATGAGAAACTCCATTGATGCTGTGTCTGTCTGCCTGGCTCCGTGTCCGTTTATCTGGCGTTCTGTCTATCTGGCTGTCATTTAATAAGTCAGACCTTCGAATCACGATGGCGATGGCGATGCTGATGTCGATGCCGGTGATGATGATGTTCGGTGGCGGGTATGAACGCAATACATGTTTGGGTTTAGTTTAATGAAAGTGGTCCCTTTTGGCTGATGCCAGCTAGATGACTGGCTGGCTGACTGGCTCGCTCGCTGGCTGGCTGCCTGGAACAAATGCCGTCGATGTTGTTGCTGTTGTTGTTAATGGTTAATGGCGAAAATCGATTCTTCATGCATGAACAGTTCAATCTGTAGTTTTTGTGATTTTTATTTAATGTTTTGCGTTCTCCGTTTCGTTCGGGGCGAAGCAGCTAGCGAACGATACGGTGTGGTTCCGGTACATAGTCTGGTTGTATGGATGGATTAAATGCCAAATGGCCCAAGTGGAGGTTGTGTTAAAAAATAATTTCTGGGGACTTTCTTTACATTTGTTTGTGTTTTGTGACTTAGTTCCCTTGGCATTCCATCGGAGCGACGTTGTGCTTTTAATCAACGCCAAGCACTGACTCCATGTTTACCTTTCGGCATGGCCCAGTTGGCGTTGGCTTGGGCAGTGTGACGTGTGATTGCTCCATAAAATAATGATTTGTTCGGCACTATTATTTTTATCAGAACCACACAGACACACACACACGCAGAGCGATACATGCCCGGGCAAATATTGATTTCATTGTCCTTTGTGCCGGATTGGACAGAGAGAGGGGAGATAAACATGTTATTTTTTCTTCTTCTTCGTTTTCTTTTATTGACAAACTTCTTTTTCCCTTTTCTTTGCAGTTTTTTGCTCTTCTTTGGCCGAGACATCATCACGTTTCCTGATTCTGCCCCAGTCACAGTCCATTGCCGAGGGAGATACGGCCGATTTTAATTGCCATGCCACGCCCACTCGTGGCCTCATCTATTCATGGACATTAAATGGTAATTATCCGGAAAGCAACAACAACTTCTCCAATTGCTAATCCCCCCAAAAAAACTTCTCTTTCCAGGTCAATTAATCCAAAATTCAAGTCGCATCTATCAAAACGGTTCCGATTTACATATCGAAGCGGTTAGCCGAGAGAGCGATGCCGGCGATTTTGTATGCATAGCCACCAATGTGGCAAGTGGTGCCCGTCAGGCATCACCGCCGGCCCGCCTGACTGTCATATGTAAGTAGTTTGTCAATGGGTTTTTTTTATGAATTTTAATTTCTTCCAAAAAATGGAAGGGTAATTTTTTAAGAAAAAAAAATAGAATTTTGGCAAAAATTCAAAAAAAAAAAAAAATTCATCCGACATGAACTTATCTAAAGAAAAATTCATCCGAGATAAACTTTTCCAAAGAAAAATTCATTAGCGATGAACAATTCTAAAGAAAAATTCATCCGAGATGAACTTTTCTAAAGAAAAATTCATCAGCGATGAACTTTTCTAAAGAAACATTTTTCTCCGATTAACCTTTCTAAAGAAGAACTTTTCTAAAAAAAATTCATTTCCGATTAACTTTTCTAAAGAAAAATTAATCTTCGAAGAAAAATTCATCTTCGATTAACTTTTCCAAAGAAAAATTCATTAGCGATGAACAATTCTAAAGAAAAATTCATCCGAGATGAACTTTTCTAAAGAAAAATTCATCTCCGATGAACTTTTCTAAAGAACAATTCATCTCCGATGAACTTTTCTAACGAAAAATTCATTTCCGATGAACTTTTCTAAAGAAAAATTCATCTCCGATGAACTTTTCTAAAGAAAAATTCATCTCCGATGAACTTTTCTAAAGAAAAATTCATCTCCGATGAACTTTTCTAAAGAAAAATTCATCTCCGATGAACTTTTCTAAAGAAAAATTCATCTCCGATGAACTTTTCTAAAGAAAACTTCATCTCCGATGAACTTTTCTAAAGAAAAATTCATCCCCGATGAACTTTTCTAAAGAAAAATTCATCCCCGATGAACTTTTCTAAAGAAAAATTCATCCCCGATGAACTTTTCTAAAGAAAAATTCATCCCCGATGAACTTTTCTAAAGAAAAATTCATCCCCGATGAACTTTTCTAAAGAAAAATTCATCCCCGATGAACTTTTCTAAAGAAAAATTCATCCCCGATGAACTTTTCTATGGAAAAATTCATCCCCGATGAACATTTCTAAGGAAAAAGAAAAATGTTTCTAAAGAAAAATTCGTCTACGATTAACTTTTCTAAAAAAATCATCTACGATGAACTTTTCTAAAGAAAAATTCATCAGCGATGAACTTCTCTAAAGAAAAATTCATCGGTGATGAAATTTTCGATGAATTTCTCTAAAGAAAAATTCATCTTCGTTGAACTTTGTTAAAGAAAAATTCATCTCCGATGAATTTTTTTAAGGAAAAAATCATCAGGTGAACCCTTTAAGAAAAATAGACATCAATCATAATTTAGCTATAGTCATCATCATTGATCATTTGAAGTAGAGCCATTCCCTATCCTACATAAAACTGACTTGGAATGTCTTTGTTGGCATATAATGGTCCTCAAAATGATATACGTTCCTTTCCCCTCTCCTTTCGCTTCAAACCCTGACAAACACACATTCACATTCCTGGCATATTTCATATCTTTATTAGGTGTTGCCCGATGTGCTGATGATGTTCATCCTCATAAATACCCACGTGTGTCTTTGAGTGTGTGTGTGTGGGTCTGTGATGAAAAGCGAGTATGGGCATATAAAATTTCGTAGTATTTGTATGGAAGAGTCTTGAAAGTTTTCCACTTACACATTCATCTCGTTCATCCACACAAGCACACTTGTGTTATCTGCTCCTGCCAATTTTATGCAAATTTTCGGAAAGAAGAAGAAATTGCAGAACAAAAAAAAAATGAAGTTAAGGAATTATTATCCTTGCCAAGTTTTTTTGATTGTGGTGAAAATATTTCCATGTTCGTCTGGGTGTGTGTGTGTGTGTGTGTGTGTTTGGAATTCACAACTAATTGGTGGTGTTATAGGTTGTTGTTGTTCTTCTGCCTTTTGGAATGAAAGCAGTTTCTCAGGTATGATTGGTGCCGCAACCTAACCTTAGACATGTTGAGTGGAATTGTTCTCTTGGTTAAATGACTCCGGGTATTTTTCTGGCAAAAGTGAGGAGGAACAGGAAAATGACATATTAATGAAGAATGACAGGCATAAATAACCTGTGACAAGGTATGCAATGTAATTAAATTTACGAAAATGAAGAAAAGAGGGCAATTTTGAAAATCATAAGGAAATTAAGGTGATGGAAGCAAAGACAAGAATATTTCAAAATTTTTAAATTTTTTTTTGAAAAGTATTGCATGCCATGGCAATTTATAAAAAACGAATTTTAGAGTATCGGTACCTTGAGCCAATGTCCGTTTATTAAAATCCATTTTGACTTGGCTTATGATTATTAAAACTGATGACCCTTTATGGGGGGTCATTTCGAAGAAGTTGGCCAATATTATCCATTTCGTTTTTGAACTAAATCTAGTATAAATATTATTAGCCGGATTTGGATGTCAGATTTTAACCATATCGTTTCCATTTACTTCTCTTGTGATAAAATCTGGATAATTTTGAAAAATGCATAAGGTACCCGATATGGTGGGCCGAAGCATTCCCCTTCATCTAATACCGATAAAAACTTTGGGATGTGTAAAATTTTTAGGAAATCGAAAATTTCTTTCAAGTTTTGTGAGAATAAATATTAATGAAATTTTTTTTCGTTGGGGGAGGATTGGGGCGATAAATTCCATATTCACGCCAGATCTCTGCTGGAGAAAAATACTTCAATTTGCCAAGTTTGAAAAAAATCGCCGACTTGTTTCGTAAGTTGTGAGACAAATAAGTATTAAAAATTGAGATCCTTTGTGGGGGAGATACCAGAAGGGGTGAGCCGATACCTATCATACTCACACCAGATCTTTTATTGGAAAAAATATTGGGTTATGTGAAATTTTAAGAAAATCGGATGATTATATCGTATTTTATTAGCATTTTGGTTATTCATAATTTTGACCACTTTGTGGGGGAGGTACCGGTAGGAGTGGACCGATATATTTCATCTTCTCAGAAAATGTTTTGGTTGGGAAAATATTGGGATGTGTGAAATTTGAAAAGGATCCCATGGATATGTTGTGTTTTATGAGAGTTATAATTTTTCAAAATTTTGACCCGTTGTGGGGGAGGTACCAGAATGAGTGGTCCGATATCTATGATCATCACACCAGACCTTGTGTTGAAAAAAAGTATTGGGATGTGCCAAGTTTGAAAGGAATCGGATGCGTATTTTATAAGAGATATGATTATTCTAAATTTTGACCCCTTGTGGGGGAGATAACCGAAGGAGTGGCCCGATATCTGTGATTATCACACTAGATCTTGTGTTAGTAGAAATATTGGAATGTGTGAGATTTGAAGAGAATCACATGCATATTTGGCGTTTTTCTGGGAGATATAATTATTAAAAATGTTGACCCTTTGTGGGGGAGGTACCAGAAGGAGTTGACCGATATATTTCATCGTCACACCATATCTTGTATTAGTAAAAATATTGCGATGAGCGAAATTTGAAAAGAATTCCATGCATATTTGGTGTTTTATGACAGTTATAATTTTTCAAAATTTTGACCCGTTGTGGGGGAGGTACCAGAAGAGGTGGCCCGATATATTTCATCTTTATATCAGATGTGGTGTTGATAAAAAAAAATTGGGATGGACCGAGTTCGAAAGGAATCGGATGCGAATTTAGTGTTTTATGACCTCCATGTTTTTTCAAAATTTCGACCACTTTGTGGGGGAGGTATCGGAAGGAGTGAACCGATATATCCCATATTCAAACCAGATTTTGCGTTAATAAAAATATTGCGATGAGCGAAATTTTAAGATAATCTATTAGTAATTTCACATTTTATGAGAGTTTTAATTTTTCAAAATTTTGACCCGTTGTTGGGGGAGGTACCAGAAGGAGTGTACCGATATATTCCATCTTCACATCAGATGTTGTGTTGATATAAATATTGGGATGGGCCGAGTTTGAAAGGAATCGGATCCTAATTTAGTGTTTTATGACCTTCATGTTTTTTCAAAATTTCGACCACTTTGTGGGGGAGGTATCGGAAGGAGTGAACCGATATATTCCATCTTAACACCATATCTTTTGTTAATAAAAATATTGCGATGAGCGAAATTTAAAGAGTATCGGTTAATTATTTCTCGTTTTATGAGAGCTACAATTTTGACCCGTTGCGGGGGAGGTACAAGAAGGAGTTGTCCTATATATTCCATCTTCACATTATTTTTCGAATTGAAATGTCCTGATTTTGAAAGCAATCGGTTGCTCATTTTCCATTTTATGAGCTTCATGGTTATGCAAAATTTTGACATGTTGTGGGGGAGGTACCAGAAGCTGTGGGCCGATATCTATTATCTTCACACCAGATCTTGTATTGTTAAAAAATATTGAGATGTGTGAAATTTGAAGACAATCGGATGCTTATTTCACATTTTATAAGGGTTATAAATATTCAAAAATTTGACCCTTTGTGGGGGAGGTACTTGACGCAGTGGGCAGATATTTCTCATTTTCGCTCCTGACCTAGAATTGATTTAAATATTTGGATTTGCCAAATTTGACCAAAATTTAATGATCCATTCTTGTTCTGTGAGGTAATTCTTTTTTTCTTTGAAAATTATGTCATTATGTGGGGGAGTTACCAGAAAGAGTGGATCGATAGTGTCCATCTCCGAACTTGCTCTAGGTTTCATAATAATATTACGATATACCAAGTTTGGACCAAATCGGATACTTTCTTCGACAGAGTACGCACCAAACACACATACCAGAGTGTTCGGACACCCCAAGATCGACTCCAAATGCCCTGCAATGGATTTGCTCCAAAGAGACCTTGGATCTAAAACCGTAATTTCGATGAGGCACGTTTTGGTAGTAGCAAATAATAATACCCTCTGTAGCTATATGGCTGAGGGTAAATACATAGCTAAAATTAAAAAAAAACCTTCATTAAAATGGGAATTGAATTTACAAACCAAACATAAAAATTAATTAAAAAGACCCCTCCCTCCCCCTCTCTCCCTCTGTCTTCTGGCAATTCCAGAATACAATTCCGTATGGGGAATAAAAATCTTTAAATTCCCCCACAATTTAAAGGAATATTTTTTTTTCGCTGATTTGATTTTATTTTGCCACGAACTTTTTTTCGCCTCGAACTGAAGTGGAAGCAAAGAACAACAACAACAATAAAAACGGCAGCAACATCGTTATTCTCATCATCAACACGTCAACGTTAAGCAAATACCAAGAGGCAACCCAAGAAATAACAACAGCAACAGCAACAACAACAACGACGATGACAACAACAACCGTGGCAAGCCAAGGCAGTGGCTGTGGCAGTTGCACGGCATGCAAATATGACGAACCAAAAAAAGGTAGCAACAACAACAACAGCAACATTAAAATGTATGTTGCAGCACACATAAATACTGGGCCACATACAAATTCAACCAAGTACTTATATACATACATTAACAGATATGCACACGCACACACACACGTGCACACCTACACACAGTTGTACCCAGGACTTCCAGGCTGGCTGGATGGCTGTATGGCCCATTCTAAGTGTTTGCACATACAAATTTTAAGTGGTTTTTGAGTTTGCATTTTGTATCCACTAGTGGGGTATCCTTAAGGATAATAAATGCAGTTACACTTAGGCTGGAATACGGCAGGAATACACACACACACACACTCAGACACCCACACATACCCATCAACATCCCCCCCACAAATATATGCATATCATATTCATTTACCTAGGCAGGCAGACAAGTTGCCCGTTTGCTTACTTGCAGTGAATTCAGTGTTCCACTCCCTCCCCCCCCTCCCTTCGCCACCCCTCTCTCTAACTTTACTCTTGACTTCTTCCAACTCATTTCCAGTTAAAAATAAGAAACAACAGCCGCAACAACCAAATACTTGCTGCCACATTGCAATACAAATGTCCCGAATAGCATGGCGAGGACCGACCGTCCGACAGACCCTCCGACCATATGAGCTACGTATTTGGCTGAAGTGCCAGATGTGTACACTTGGAGAACAGTACAACAAGAACAACAACAAAATTAAAAAAATAAAACATGCTCTAGGGTTGTTGTTGTTGTTGAGGAAGAGAGGGGGTGGGAGGGGTGTTTAGAGTTTTAGGATTAAGGATTAAATTAAATGGAATGGAATTTAAAAAGTGGAGATTTTTGGGAAGGATTTTAAGCTGTGAAGATTTTTTCAGTATGGAAATGTGGAGAACATGGATAGGTTTCAGTTGGAAGAAGGAAAGCAAGCTAGTTTCAGTGGGAACAAATTAAAGCTAGCAAGGATAAATAATTTTTTGGTTTTCACAATATTCCATCTGGCAGGACCCAAGTTCCACTGGCCTAGGTAGACAATTTTAGATTTATTGTAACACCAGTTGGGTTACACATTTTAAAGTGGATAATTTTTGGGGAAAGAAGAAAAATATATTGCTCTCTAAGTAAAAGGGCTTTTTCGGGAAATTTTCGTGAAAAGAAGAAAAAAAGACTCCTTGAAAATAAAAGGACATTTTTTTTGACACATCTTCTCCCAAACATTTTTTCAGGGAGTTTGGTGTCCCATGGCTGTTATAGCATGTACTGAGATTACAAAGCGTGGAAAAGTAGAGCTCAGGTAGAAAGGATGAGACATTCTTGAAAGTCTCGTGGGGAGCAGTTCAAACGAATTTAAGAGAATCACAATTCATAGGACGAGAAATAAATACCTTTCTCTCTTTCGTTTTTTCTCTTTTTTATATCGCTCTCCTTAAGGGGTTTATTTGGAGAATATAATTTTTTTACTATCGGATCCCTTATAAAAAACTTTTTGGCCATTAGATGAACTTTGGAATTGCGTCATTCCTATTATCCTCTTAGTATCAATATTTTGGATCCTTTAAGGAAGGTTTCTCAACGAAGAAGACTTTTCAAAATAATATATCGTTTTAATAAAAAAATTCTAAAGCGGACCCTCTACTCTTTGAATAAAGAAGACCTATAAAATCACGTCCCCCATACCCATACTGTGGGTTCTAAGTCAAGCACTTTCAAGGTGTGGGTCTACAAGTGCTCCATAATTCGATCTTCAATGCCTTTGCCAAAAGGTCTTTAGGAGATATTCTATAATTTTAGCAGTCTCCATAGTGAGAATGATTTTTTAGAGGCTTTTAAGGTCAAAACGGTGTTTTTGTGGTAATGGAAGGTCTAGAAGTCGTCTGTAATTAGGACTCATTTCAGGCCCTTTCTATAATAATAAGGCTTACAAAAAAGCTTTAAAGCTTTTCGGTAACTTTTCTTAGATTTATTTTTGTTTTATTTCTAAAGGTCTTTTAAAGGTTTCTATAGCTTTAGTAGGGTCTACAAGTCTTCCATATTTAGATCAGCTTTTCGGAAGCTTTTCTTTAATTAATTCACTGTTTTTATTTCTACAAGTCTTTTAATTGAAAAATATCTTTCTGTGGTAGGATCTACAAGTAGTCCATATTAATAGGAACATTCAGGTACTTCTCATAATTGAAAATTTTCTCTAACTACATAAGCTTTCCTAAGGCCTTTTAATAATTATGTATCCTTCTGTGGTGAGAATTATCTCCAATGGTCTTCTAATTGCAAAAGTCTTTTCTATAGTTATAGTAGAGTCAAGAGGTATTCCATAATTAGTAGAATTTCGAGGGGTCTTTTTTTAATTCAAAGGCTTTTATGACCCTTTCTGTACATTGAGAAGCTCTTCGGAAGCTTGGTTTAGACTTTCAGTGGCCCTTGGTGATAATGATTTCTAATTTAAAAATGGCGTT
The DNA here is from genome assembly GCF_030504385.1 of Musca domestica. Lineage (NCBI taxonomy): Eukaryota > Metazoa > Arthropoda > Insecta > Diptera > Muscidae > Musca > Musca domestica. The sequence continues at coordinate 8,863,650 of NW_026712277.1, forward strand.
ATATAGCGATAAGGCAGCCTATAGGATTTTCCACGTATAAAGGACTTCTCGAAGTTTTCCTTAATAAGAAAACTTTCTGGAGCTTTTTGGTTGATTAAAGCCTCTTTCTGGGGGTTTTCAAAAATCTAGTGTTTCTTGGGAATGGGAATGATTTCTAAAAGCCCTCTATTTCCAAAAAAGGGGAGTTTCTAGAGCTATAAGATGATCTAGTTGTCTTCCACAATTGGTGAAACTTCGATGGGTTTTCCCCTACTCAAAGGCTTTTATGAGCTTTTCTGTGCATTTAGAAGTTCTTCGAGAGCTTCAATATACTTCCATAAGGAGCATGATATCTAATGGTCTTCTGATTTAAAAAAAAATGGGGTTCTACATCTATAGGACAGCCTAGAGAATTTTCCACGTATAAAGGACTTCTAGAAGTTTTCCTTAATTAGAAAGCTTTCTTGAGCCTTTCAGTTGATAAAAGTTCCCTCCTGGGGTTTTTCAAAAATCTAGTGAGTCTTCGGAGTGGGAATGATTTCTAAATGCATTTTCTATGTTCAAAAGGAGTTTATATAGTACTATCGCCTTAAGAACTTAAATTTTGAAGAACTTCTGGCACCTGCCCCACAACAAGACAAAAGTTAGAATAATTATAATTCTCATAAAATGCCAAATAAGCATCCAAGTCTTTTCATATTTCACACATCCCAATATTTCTATCAACACTAGGTCTGGTGCGAATACGGAATATATTGGCCTCTCCTTCTGGTACCTCTCCAACAAAGTGGTCAAAATTTTGAATAACCATGAAGCTCATAAAACGCGAAATATGCATGCGTTTCATTCTAAACTTAACACATCTCAATATTTCTGTCAAGGCAAGATCTGGTGTGAAGATGGAATATGTCGGTTCACTCCTTCAGGTACCTCACCCACAAGGGGTCAAAAGTTTTAAATTACCCAAATGCTTATATTATCCAAAATAAACATCCGATTCTCTTTAAATTTCACACATCCTAATATTTCTACTAACACAAGATCTGATGTGAAGATGATAGATATCGGTCCACTCCTTCTCGTACCTCCCACACAAAGGGGTCAAAATTTTTAAATAATTATATCTCTCACAAAATGTGAAATAGGCATCTGATTCTTTTTAAATTTCACACATCTTAAAATTTCTCCTAATACAAAATCTGGTGTGAAGATGGGATATACCGGTCCACTCCTTCAGTTACCTCCCCCACAAAGGGGTCAACATTTTTAAAAACCAAAACGATCATAATATGCTAAATATTCTTTCGATTCTCTTCACATTTCACACATCGCAATATTTCTACCAACACAAGATCTGGCGGGAAGTTGATAGATATCGGTCCACCCCTTCGGGTACCTCCCCCGCAAATGGAGCACACATTTTTATATATTATATCTTTCATAACTTGCGAAACAGTTTAGGAATTCTTTTCAAACTCTGCACATCTCAATATTTCTCACAACCAGATATCTGCTGTGAATATGGAATTCATCGGACCACTCTTTCTGGTGCCTCCCCCACTTTCCGTGACTTTTAAAATTCAATTTTGGTCATTTGCTAGAATATTCTTAAATGCGAATATACTGTATATCCTCCTACTTATATCCTCCTTAAAAAGGCTTAAATTTTCCCCTCTCAAACGAGGTTCATTAACCCTTCTACCTTCATAATGGAGATTTATAACATTTCCCTTCAACTCCTCCATTAAAGTGCCATTTAAACACTCTACGCCTAAAAGTATGCTCCACATTCATGACAATTTATCCAACAAACCAAACAAACCTTCTAATTGATTTCCCTGTTTTAATTATTATCTTCCGAGCAATCAATCAATCAATCAATCACATTAATTATTTACTTCGAAGTCGGAAAATGTCTTTCCGAATTTTTAAAATATTAACAAATTAACAGTATTTGCCGGTGAAGTTTCAAGGACCACACTTCAGTGGTCCCCCCTTCTGCTGCCGCCTCTTAGATATTTATCTAACATTGTCATCATCATCGTCATCCTGAGCAGTGACAGCCGGAATATTAGAGAGCTCATAATGCCATTCAGGATATTAGGGGGGAGGGGAAACCTGGTCTCATGTTTGCTAGTTGACTCACGATGTGGCGTGAAGAGCACTTATAACTCATACTTCCCTCCATAAGGCATACCCCCTACCACTACTCCTCCCTCCCCCCTCTCCATGTTATTTCTTAATTGCCGAACACAAGGCACGTACATTGACAACAAATTACGAGAACGAGGACGACGACGCAACAAAATATTTTTCAACACCCCAATTTAAATATTCCACTGGTTTCAAGAGGCTGAAGGATCGGCAGGGGAGGGAGGGAGTGAGAATTATGAACAGCCAGGCAGCTAGGCAAGCCAGCCAGTCAGGCAGTCGTTTCTAAAGACCAAGAAACCGGCTTGTAAATTATTCCTCATTACGGAGTTGATGAGGCTGATGACGATGATTTGGTTGCTGATCCTCAAGTTGTTGTTGGCGTAGTTGTTGTTGCTGCTGACATAATGTCAAAAATTTGTTTGAGAGATTACAAAACTACCAGGCAAACAATGTTTAGAAGTTAAGCACCACCGGCAGCAGCAACAACAACAATGGCCACAGCCAACAACAAGGACATCACTCTGAGCATTTTAAGTGGCCCGATTCCTTGGCAGTTGATGATGAGTGGTGTATGTTGTTGTTATCCTTTCGGGTTAATGGCATACAAAATTAAGTTATTATATGGAGAGCAGCAGGACTTGCTCACACACACACAGGCACACATGGAGGAATGAACGTATGACCAGCCGGGAGAAGGTCCTTTGACGACCTACTACCCTTAAAATGGAAATTGAATTAAAAAAAAAACCAAGCCATCATGGCAGGGTGGGGGGGGGGGGGGGAGAATATGAGTGAGTGTCCGTGTGTGTGTGTGTCTAGCTCTCCGTGACATTTGCCTTGTCATTTTGGCTTGTAAAGCATAATTCCCGGGAATTAGTGACGTTTTTGTTTCACTTAATTCGTTGATGAATCACTTAAACGTTTTGAAGGATTTCAAAAAAACAAAGAGGGTCAGCTAGTGATTTATTTCTTGTTTTTGGGGATATACTTCTTCCAAGGAAGGCAAATGATGTCATGTGTGGCACAAGGTCCTTGGCTATTAGTTTTGAGGCAAAAAATATGGCCTCTTTTAAATTGAAATGGGAGAGCAAGGGATAGGGTATCTCAGGCACATAGGCAGGCTCTGAATAGTAGCAAAGAATGTAATAATTATCCTTGGCGTCCCCGTTTTGTGCAATAAAAAAAATTTTGTGGAAAAGAGTCCTTCAATTGTTGAAATGTTTCTGCAGAATTGCTACTCCTCTCCCACCACCACCACCAGCCTCAAAACAAGGATGGTGATGATATCAACAGCCAAGCGAAAGTATGGTCCATAATAAACAAAACCCGGCAGCCAGGCAAACAGTGGCAGCAGCATCAGCCACATCCTCCGTAGCCTCAGCTTCAGCCTGCTTAAAGGATGGCGTAATGATATTGTCGAGGGAGTCATAGATTTAATGTTTCTGCTTTGCTCATAAAATTTTATGTGTTTTTTGTTTTGTTCTCCAGTAGCAGCAGGAACAACAACAACAACAACACGAGAAAAAACATGAAATTGTTTTGCCAAAAAGGAGGGGTTGGGAGAATGAGAAAGTTCCTGGGGGTCTTCAGGATATGACGATGTTGCTAAGCACTGGCATAAAACAAAACTTGTTATGACCATAAAACGACTACAACAACAACAACATCAGCTAACTGACTAAGTCTCAGCCAAATGTTGTTGTTGTTGCTGCTGCTGCTGTTGTTTAGTTTATTTTAAATGTTTGTTGGGTATTCAATTCAATTCATCCTTTGCCGGAGTCAAAATTGGAAGGGAAGGCAACACCACCAACAGCAGCCGGTAAGCCAGACAGCTCAGCTCACCCAGCCAGCCAAGCAACTGTAAACAGTCAGGGAGCCAAAAAAATCTCACACACACACACTCATATATACACATTTATATCACATACATTCATTCATTCATTCCGGCATGAATGAGAAGATTTGAAGTTAGACCAAAACATATAGGAGGGGTGGTATGCGAATTTTGGGGAATTAGGAAAAAATATATAAAAGAAAACATAAAAAAAAAAATAAAAATAAAAAAGCGCCCGCTACTTCGTCGGCGAAAAGTTCACCTTAACATTTTAGATTCGTTACAAGAGTTCGTGTTAGGCCTCTTTTCCTCCCCAAAGGGTCAAAATTTTGAATAAATATAAGTCCTATAAAATGTAATGTAAGAGTGCGATTGTCTTCAAATTACACACATCACAATATTTTTATAAACCCAAGGTCTGGTGTGAAGATGGGATGTATTGGTCCACTACTTCTAGTACCTCCCCCACAAAGGGTCAAAATTTTGAATAACCATGAAGCTCATAAAACACGAAATTAACATCCGATTCCATTCAGACTTGGCATATCTCAATATTTCCATCAACATAAGATCTGTTATAAAAATGGTAGATATCGGACCACTCCTTCAGGAACCTCCCCCACAAAGGTTGAAAGTTTTGAATAACTAAAACGAGTATAAAATCCGAAATAAGCATGCGGTTCTCTTCAAATTACACTCATCACAATATTTTTGTAAACCCAAGGTCTGGTGTGAAGATGGAATATATTGGTCCACTCCTTCTGGTACCTCCCCCACAAAGGGGGTCAACATTTTGATCACCCATGAAGCTCATAAAACGAAAAATTCACATCCGATTCCATTCAGACTTGGCACATCCCAATAGTTCCATAAGCGTACGATCTGTTATAAAATTGGCAGAAATCGGACCACTCATTCTGGTACCTCCCCCACAAAGGGTCAAAGTTTTGAATAACCAAAACGATTATAAAATCCGAAATAAGCATCCGGTTCTCTTTAAATTACGCAAAACACAATATCTTTATTAACCCAAGGTCTGGTGTGAAGATGGGATGTATCGGTCCACGTCTTGTGGTACTTCTCCCACATAGGGTCAAAATTTTGAGCAGCCATGTAGCTTATAAAACTCGAAAATAACATCCGATTCCATACAGACTTGGCATATCTCAATATTTCTATCAACACAAGATCTATTGTAACAATGGTAGAGATCGGGCCACACCTACTGACACCTCTCCCACAGCGGGTCAAAATTTTGATCACCCATGAAGCTCATAAAACGCGAAAAAAACATCAGATTTCATTCAGACTTGGCAAATGTCAATATTTTTATCAACACAAGATCTGTTATAAATATGGTAGAGATCGGACCACACCTACTGATACCTCCCCCACAACGGGTCAAAATTTTGAAAAATTATATCCCTCATAAAAGGTGAAATAAGCATCCGACTCTCTTAAAATTTCACATGTCCCAATATCGGAAATAGCATCCGATTTTAGAATAAGTTTAGATTTATTCGAAATGGTCACCTTTGGCATGAATTATGGCCTTCAAACGCCGAATGTAACCGTCACATGCTGCACGAATGTTGCTCTGCGGTATTTTGGCGTATTCTCGGCGAAGCGCTTGCTCCATTCATTTTTCATTCATTTTTCAATATTTGCCGAACGGAGTACTCCAGCATGTTCAGCTCACGAGCCATTTTTGGGCCACTGCGACTATTAAGATGGTGGAGATCGGGCCATTCCATCTGGTACCGAGACATATATCAGAGAGGAGTTGGATAATATTGGCCAACTCCTTTGGATGCCAACATATGTTTAAATAAACGGACAATACCTAAGGGTATAAGTCCGTCGGGAAGAACCGATTAATACTTTTTAACTTATTTTTAATTTTAAACGTTTTTCCCTTTGTCATGGAATAAGAATTTAGTCCCAGAATAGACCAGATTTCAATGTTTTTACATGAAAATCGATTGTTCATTCAATTGACCCCTAAAAGTATGCACCATTCATGGACGATTTTTATCTCCATTCCACATTTTCTAAGGCTAGATTTTTAACAGAACTCCTTATACTTCAAGATCTTTTTCTATAGCAAAATTTCCAAAATTCCCATACTACCCCTCGTTATTTGTTTGTGCACAACGACTAAATTTCATTTCTATACAAAAACATAGCCAGAATAGACACTGTATTATTTTTATGGAGCTAGCCGGGTTTCGTCTTCGTCTCTCTTCTTCTTTTTTTTAATAATATTAAAAACAAAATCTAAAAACCAGAATAGGGAGATGCTGTTGTTGTTGTTGCCGGGATTTGTGTGTTTTTGCTGCATTATGTGGCATGGCCAGGACAGCAGTGCGACCACTGCATTCAACATTCCTCTTGATGTGGTGTGGTGAAGAGAGTGAGAGCGAGAGAGAAAAAAATGCAGGAAAAATAACCGACTCGACAAACTTCGTAACATACTCGCACTTGTTTCCGCCACAATGGCCACAGTCAATGGCTGAAGAGTCACTTGAAAAAAGTTATATTTTTGTAAATATTGAAATATGCCAAATTGAACAAAACATTTTAATTGTTTTGAAAGTTGGGGTTTTTTATTTTTTTATTATTTTTTTTTTAATTTTGCAATTGAAGGGAAATAATAAAAAATTGAAGAGGGAGGCAGCATTTTTGAAATGTTGACATGGGTCTAGGGTTAGATATGAATTTATTATTGTTTGCAAGGATGTGGCGTATGCAAACAATAATCTCATGTAGTCAGCTGTTTTGCAAATAGAAAGATACTTGTTTTGTTTCCAAAAAATGCTGCATACTTTAAGGCTTTAATAAAATATTCCAATTTTTACTAATATTTCTAATCATTTTTTCTTCTTTGTTTTTTTTTTTTAAATAAATATTTCATTACCATTTTTTCACAACTTCATGTGTGCTGCATATTTTCAGGCGCCAATTGCATTTTGACTTCATTTTGGACTCAGAGTCTTTGTTCTTTGACAAAAATGCCTTCAACACACCAGCAAACTTTTCTAATTTCTTTAAGTTCTTACTTCTTCTCCCCCAAAACCTTAAATTTCAATTTAATTTTTCTTTTAATTTTCTTTCTATTCCCCCCATTTCGCAATAAATTTCCCATGTCTGCATTTCTGCTGTTTTTCCATCTCTGAACTATTTTTAGTGTTTGCGTTACATTTATTTTATATTCCTGTTCAGGAGAAATATTTCACAGAGCCAGAAGTGAAATACCATATCCTCCATGTCCGTACAGAACACAGCAATGGGTTTGGGTGTGTGTTTGTTCGAATATAGCCATAGTTAGAAGAAGCAGAAGAATAAGTATTATAACTTGGTCCTTTCCAGTCAGACAGTATAATAATATCGACATATATACTGGGTATGTTATGTGTGTGTGTGATTTGTGTGTCTATGTGTTTGGTTTGGAATGTCTGGTTGGCTGTCTGCCCGATTCCTTGAATAAAAAAAGTGTTTGCCTTTTCGACAGGGTGTTCCAAAATGATGTTGAGGAATTTTGAAAATCCAAAAAAAGGATAAAAACGTGGAAAGCTTATCCAAGGGGGCAAAATCAAGCCCTTTTTTGAAATCAACTGGATAAGCCCTAAATATTATCCAAACATCTTGGATAAAGTTTAAACCTTATCCAAGTTCCGCTGATAAATCTCACCCCATATTTACGACACTTGCATAAAATCTACACCCAATTCAAGTGTCCTGGGTCAGTTTTATATTTATACACCTGACTTGGATAAAGCTAAACCTCATCCAAGCACCTTGGATAAAGCTAAGCCTTTTCCAAGCACCTTGGATAAAGCCAAAATCTTATCCAAGCACTTTGGATAAACCTAAACCTTACCCGAACACATCGGATAAAGTTGAAAACCACTTTCTACAAATCGAATGAGTACCCAGCCATCGCGGATAAATTTTCAACTTTATCCAAGTACTTTGGATAAAATCTAAACCTCTTCCTAGCACCTAAGACCAAGTCTATACCTTATCCACTTGACTAGGATGAGGTTCAAGTCGTATCTAAACATATTGGATAAAGTCTAAAGGTTATCCAATCATCTGGGATAAACTCTAACCCTTATTCAAGCACTGTAGACAAAGTCTAATTTTTATCCGTGATATGTGGATAACCTCATAAACCTCATTTAAGGAACTTGGATAAGCGTAAACGTTATCTACGTCACTTGGAAAAGATTTTGACATTATCCATGAGACTTGGATAAAGTTGTGACTTTATCCACGTGAAGTGGAAAATGTTATGATTTATCCAACAACCTTTAATAAAATTTAGCATCTCGGATAACGTCTCAACTTTATCCAAATACTTAGGATGGTGTCTAAACTTATTTCTAGAACCTAACATCAAGTCCAAATTATATTCAAGCACCCCGGATAAAGTCTAGGGCTTATCCACGGCATATGGATAAAAGTTTAACTCGGTCAAGGACTTTGGATAACCCTTAATCTTATCCATGCGGCCTCGATTAGTCTAAACCTAATCCAAGAACCTTGGATAAATTGTAAAGTTTATCCAATCATCTTGGATAACGTTGAGACTTTATCCAAGTATTTTAAATAGAGTCTTAACCTCTCCCTTATACCTTACATTAAGTCTAAATCTTATTCAAGCACCTGGGGTAAGGTCTAAACCTTATCCACCGCATGTGGATAAAATTAAACCTCATTCAAGGAACTTGGATAAACCTTAACCTTATCCACGTGACTTCAATTAGTCTAGACCTTATCCTAAAAGAAAAAAAACTTTATCCAAGCCACGTGGATGAAGTCTAAATTTTATCCACGTCGTGTGGATAACGCCTAAACCTTGTGGATAAAGATTAAACCTTACCCATGGCATGCGGATGAAATCTTAATCTTATCCACGTCACACAGATAAAGTCAAAACTTTATGCAAGTCACATGGATAGAGTCTACAGTTTATCCACGTCATGCGGATAACGTGTTTGTCCTGTGGATGAAGTCTAAAACTAATACACATCACGCGGATAACGTCGAGACCTTATCCACGTCACGCGGATAACATCTAAACCTTATTCATGTTACTCGGATAAAGTATAAACCTTATCCAGGTCACGTGGGTAAAGTAAAAACGTCATCAACATCATTTGGATAAAGTCTAAACATTGTCCACGACAAGCGGATAACGTCTATCCTTTATCCATGTCACTCTGAGAAATGTAAAACTTATCTGCGTCACACGGATAAAGTCAAAGTTTTATCCAAGTCACATGGATAGAGTCTACAGTTTATCCACGTCATGCGGATAACATCTATGTCATGTGGATGAAGTCTAAAACCTTATCCACGTCACGCGGATAACATCTAAACCTTATCCATGTTACTTGGATAAAGTCTAAATATTATCCAAGTCCAGTGGATAAAGGTTAGACTTTATCCACGACACTCGGATAAAGTATAAACCTTATCCAGGTCACGTAGATGAAGTGAGAACCTCATCAACATATTTTGGATAAAGTCTAAACCTTGTCCACGACAAGCGGATAATGTCTAATCCTTATCCACGTCACGCGGATAAATGTAAAACTTATCGACGTCACACGGATGAAGTCAAAGTTTAATCCAAGTCACTTGGATAGAGTCTACAGCTTATCCACATCATGCGAACAACATCTATGTCATGTGGACGAAGTATAAAACTAATCTAGGTCACTCGGATAAGGTCTAAACCTTATTCACGTCACTCGGATAAAGTTTAAACTTTATCCACGTCAAGTGAATGAAGGTTAGACCTTATCCACGTCACTCGGATAAAGAATAAACCTTATCCCGGTCGCGTGGATGAAGTGTAAACCTCATCGACATCATTTGGATAATTTCCAAACCCTTATCCACGTCCAGCTGATGAAGTCTAAACCTTATTGACGTCTTGGATAGAGTCTACAATGTATCCACTTCATGCAGATAATATCTATGCCATGTGGATGAAGTCTAAAACTAATCAACGTCACGCGGATAACGTCTAGACCTTATCCATGTCATGCGGATAACGTCTAAACTTTATTCAGGTCACGTGAATAAAGTGTAAACCTCATCAACAGCATTGGGATAAAGTCTAGACCTTATCCACGACAGGCGGATAAAATATAAATCGTATCCAGGTCACGCGGATTAAGTAAAAACCTTATCAACATCATTTGGATAATGTCTAAACATTATTCACGTAATGCGGATAACGTCTAAACTTTATTCAGGTCACGTGAATAAAGTGTAAACCTCATCAACAGCATTTGGATAAAGTCTAGACCTTATCCACGACAGGCGGATAATGTCTAATTCATGTGTCGCGGATCAAGTCTAAAACTTATCCAACTCATGTGGATTAACACTTATATTTTTCCCTCTCATGTGGACAAGTTCTAAACAACATCCTATGCCTCTGGATACAATTTAAACTTAATCCGCTTACCTTAAAAAAGTCTCTACTTTATCCAAGCCAGGTGGATAAGGAAAAAACGCTCAAATTATAACTTTATGTGGATAATTATTATCCTCTCCATCCAAACCCTCATTTTCCCTCTTCGATTTGAAAAAAATCATTAATTTTTTTTGAAATTCATCTCCATTTTTTCGCCACACCCTGTACGCCGTCGAGGAGGAATGTTGAAATTCCTATATTTTCCTGTTGTTTCCTTGTTTTTATTTCGTTCATATCCACTGCATATTTTGCTCTCATAATGGTGTTGTTGTTGTTGCTGCTGTTTTTTTTTTGTTTTCATTTTTGTTGTTTTCATGGATTTTTATTATTTTTGTTTTGTTGGTGTTTGTTGTTGTTGTTGCTGTTTTTATTCTATGACTGACTGTAACTCAGCTGAGCTTTTTGGCTGATGACTAGGTCTGGTGTTTCTGTTGTTTGTTGCTGTTGTTGTTGTTCACAATTCCATTTGAAATGAATGAAGCTGCGGTGGCTGACTGACTGACTGCCGGGATAGCAGTCTGCCACATATCCTTGTATGTTATGAGTGTGTGTGTGTGTGTCGGTCCGTCTGTCTGACTGTTTGTTTCTAAATGAGTCGAGAGTTCAGTTCAGTTGAATTGAACAGAACTGAGCTGGAGTTTTGTACGGTTCGTTAGGTTTTGGTTATGTCAGGATATGATGATGTTTGTTTGTTTGTCGGTTGGTTGCTTGGTTGGATGGATGGTTGTGTCGATGACGATGTTGTTGTTGTTGCTGTGGCTGTTGTCTGGAGAGTGTTGTGTGTGAGTTGCAGCACAATGCCACGAATGATGATGATGATGTGATGGGGTTGATGGAGTGGGTGGTGGGTTGCTTGCAGTTATCCACCCAGCTAGTCAGCCAGCCAGCCAGCCAGCCAAGCAAAGTGGTTGATAATGTTTAACCAGTCTGTGTGTAACAAACACCAACAACAACAACAACAATGAGAAGCTCGGTAACTACCCTTATACAAATGATAGACTGTAACTTTAACATTGACTTGTGTCTTCCTCTTCGTCTCCATCCTGTCCAACTATGGCACATAGGTGACTGTATCTTTGTGTGTATTTTGCAAACTCAATGCTGGTGTTGTTGTTGTCTTCATATATTTTGTTGTTGTTGCTGTTGTCTCATCATACATATTTTTCGGTGGCGTTGATTGTCTATCCAGCTCAAGGGGCTTTTGTGTCATGGCTTGGCTCTCTTTTCTTTATTTTGACTCTGAGTGAGGCTGGCTGCTCTCCTCTCCGAGTGTGTCTCCCCATGTGTGTGCGTGTGTGTGTATAAGTGCGTTGTTGCATTGCCAGCTGAGCGAAGCAACGGCAGTCAGCCAAGGGAGAGAGATAGAGAGGAAGGGAGAGAGGGAGAGTAAACATTTAATTCCTTGCAAAGATTTTAATGATAATTTGTGTTGAAAATTGTCATTGAAATCAAATATGAAGTTGAACGAAAAAAAAAACAAAACGAAAACGAAAAAAAAAAACAAAACAAAAATTAAAATGGGATCCAAAGAGACAAAAAGGCAAGGGATTACATTAGCGTATTAATAGATTGCAATCGCAATGAATGAATGAATGCCAAGTTGATGAGAGAAGGGGAGAGAGAGGGAGGGAAGAGAAGGAATTAGAGAAGAGCCGTTTTTCGGTATCAATTTGAATGAATTGAAATGAAGTCTTTAAATGTAATGTTTATCCGTCTAATCTTCGGGAAGAAAGGATTTTGTGTCTATTTTTTGGGGGTAATTGTTTTGAAATTGGGATTAGTTCTTACAATGTGTGTTGCATACTTTTAGGCGTTGATATTTAAATTTAGTAACGAAAGGTAGCGAAGAAAATAAGTTTATATTACAGAATATTGGATGTCATGAATAAAATAAGGCAGAATGACAAAAAAAAAATACATTGGAACCTAAAGATACTAAATGATGCGTCATGGTGTTGAACGATATATTCGACCGAAATATTCCATTTTCATACTTCATCTTATACAGAGAAAAAATATTGGTATGGGCAAAAAAAAAAAGAAAATCGAACATTTATATAAAATTTTATGCGAAATCATAAATTCCATATTCATCGCAGGTTTCTGGTTGAGCGAAATATTTAGATACAGCAGGTTATAAAGAATCGCTGATTTGTTTCGTAAATTATAATCGATAAAAATATTGAAACTTGTGATCCTATGTGGGTGAGGTGTCAGAAGGGGGTTCGCAGGTATATATCATCTTCATAACAGGTCTTGTTTACTTATTTCGCTTTCTTTGAGCATTTTGTTTTTCAAAATCTTGAACCCTATGTGGTTAGGTACCAGAAGAAATGGCCCGACCTCTACCATCATTATAACAGATCTTGTGTTTATGGTAATATTGACCTGTACCAAGTCTGAGTGGAGTCGGATGTTAATTTTGGGTTTTATGAGCTTCAGGGATATTCAAAATTTTGACCCTTGGTGGGAAGTTACCAGAAGGAGTGGCGCGATATATTCCATCTGCACACCAGATCTTGCCCTGAAGGAAATATTGAGATGTGTGAAGTTTAAAATGAATCGCATGCATATTTCGCGTTTTATGAGTTTCAGGGTTATTCAAAAATTTGTTCACTTTGTGGGGGAGGTACCAGAAGAAGGGGACCAATACACTCCATCTTCACAGCAGATCTTGTGTTAGTAGAAATAATGGGATGTGTGAAATATGAAGAGAACCGGTTGCTTATTTCGGATTTTATGATTGTTTTGGTTATTCAAAATTTTGACCCTTTGTGGGGGAGGTAACAAAAGGAATGGTTCGATCTTTACCATCTTTATAACATATCTTGTGTTCATAGAAATATTGAGATGTACCAAGTCTGAATGGAATTAGATGTTACTAACGCGTTTTATGAGCTTCATGGATATTCACAATTTTGACCCTTTGTGGGTGAGGTACCAGAAGGTGTGGTCCAAAATGTTTCCATCTTCGCAGCAGATCTTGTGCCAGTAGAAATTATGGGATTTGTGAAATATGAAGAGAACCGGACGCATGTTTGGGATTTTATAATCATTTTGATTATTCAAAATGTTAACCCTTTGTGGGGGAGGTACCGGAAGGAGTTGTCTGATCTCTATCATCTTAACAACAGATCTTGTGCTGATAGAATTATGGAGATGTGCCAAATCTGAATAGAATCGGATGTTAATTTCGCGTTTTATGAGCTTCATGAATATTCAAAATTTTGACCCTTTGTGGGGGAGGTACCAGAAAGAGTGGACCGATTAATTCCATCTTCACACCAGACCTTGCGTTAATAAAAATATTGCGATATGTGTAATTTGAAGACAATCGCACACTTACATCATAATTTGTAAGACTTATAATTATTTAAAATGTTGACCCCTTGTGGGGAAGGTACTTGACGGAGTCCACAGATATTGTCCATTTTCGCATATGGCCTGGCACTAATGCACATATAAGGATTTGCAAAGTTGGAGCAAAATAGGAGCATCCTTTCTCTTTCTGTGCAACAAAATGTTTTTTTTTTGGAAAATTTCGACCTTCTGTGGGGGAGGTACCAGAAAGAGTGCACCGATATTGCCCATCTCCGAACTCGATCTAAGTTTGAAAATTTTATTACGATGTACCAAGTTTGGATGAAATCGGATAATTCCTTCCAAAGTTATAGATCGACACCAAATGTTCTGAAACGGATTTGGTTCAAAGAGACCTAGGGTCTAAAACTGATATTTCGATAAGGCATAACCATATGGCTGTGGGTATCAAAATATTTTTTTTTCTGTAATTACATTTATTTCGTTAATTTTTATTCAAATATGTTGGTGCAACAAGTACCTGAAATTTGTAATAACCCCTTAATTTTTATGATTTTTTCCCCTCTTTCCCAAAATTACAAAAACCAGCAGTTTGTTATCAACCTCTTGAACAAATCAAAGTTAAGCAGTTTTTCCGCTCTTCAGGTTTTTTTTTTTTTGTTTTTACACCGGCTATGGTGTTGCTGACGACGACGACGCTGATGATGATGGTTATCACTCTCTCAACACAAAGCAAATAGAAAATTTCAAATAAATTAATTAATTTTCTGGCAGAACGAAAAAAATAAAAACAGGGAAAACTCAAGCACTGGAATTGGGCAAAAGTAAATAATAAACATTTCATGGGTTAAAGAAGAGAGGGGGAGGGGTGGAACGAATGAAAATTATCTAATCAAGTGACTGCATTACACAAATGCATATGTGTGTGTGGGGGTTTGGGCGTTTTTCAACTCCTCATCCTGAGTTTGGTATGATGGACTGACTGACAAGAGGGTTTTATGAACAACAACAACTAAATGCAAAACATGTTATAATTTTTTTATGTTTTTTTTTTGTTGTTGGTGTTCCTGTAATATGGTTACGGGAAAATGTAGTCTAGGTAAACAACGGCAACAACAACATCGTGATATCAAATGAAATGGGGATTTTATGTTCTTGTTGTTTTATTACATCCAGCCTATCGTAAATTTTCACACAAACAACGTAGAGAGGGGGGAGGGGAGGAGGATATTCGTTGGATGCCTCCAATGAGAATGTCTAAACAATGTTACTTCTCTTGTTGTTGTTGTTCGTGTTCTTTCAACACCAAATCAATTTCAGTTTTGTTTTATTATTTTTTGGTTTTGCTGGTCCTGTTTTTGTTGTTGTTGGTATTTTTGTTGGTTTTGTTCCACTTGGCGTTAACAAGCCAAACGTGCGTTGCGTTTACTTAGGCTCAACAGCGTTTGAGTTTGATCAATGTTCGTCAGCAAACAGCAGCGAGAGTGATATCCCAATAGAAAAGGGGGAAAGGTAGAAGGGAGGGGGAGAGCACGCAAAATGATGAGAAAATCCATAGCCATGTGCGTGAGCGTCAGCAAATTCCAAACACGTATTTGCTTTTCCTTTTTATAACTGTTTACAATATTAAAACGGCACTCCTCACCTCTCTCTCCCCGTCTCTCTCTCACTCTCTACATATTTCATACCTTACAACTTTATGTTTTTTTCATTGGGGGGAACCTCCCCCCAATTTTTGGTGTGGGTATTAAAGGATGAAAAAAAGTAAAAAGCCCCTCCAAAGACATTGCCTTCGACACCCACTTCATCACCTAACACTTCCTCCCTTGCAATCACTCAACACCCAAATGCCTTCCCCCCCTTCCCACGTCATTCCATTCCAACACCTTCCTGCCTTGTTTGTTCGTTCGTTGGGCGCGCATTGATTGATGTTCATATTAATATCGATGTTGTTGTGTTTTCTGTTTAATGTTGATTTTATGGCCTTCGTTGTTGTTGTTGCTGCCTTTGCCCGCTGCCCAACATTTTTCCATTGAAATGCACATGTCTTTTTCTGTTTTTGTTGCATTCGATCAATGCCTGTGCAAGTTCGAGGCGTTTTTTTTTCTCGTCCGTGTGTTTGAAGAACAAAAGCTTTTTGCCGACACGTTCACTTTTTTAATGTCTGTTATCTTTGGAATTGATAAGGCAAAACTTCAAAAGAAGAAACAGCAACAACACCAGCAACTGCAACTGCAACAACAAAAAAACACTTCATTTCATTTACCCCTTTTTTATGGTTCGAAAAAAAAAAAAAACAACGAAACAGCATGGTCGTCACGCTGCACGCATATCCAGGTCTATGTCTGTCTGACTTCCCTGCAAAAAAGTGTTGGGGGGAAATAGGGACGTGAGATGGAAGTGATAATTTATGGGCTTTTATGCCAACCATAATCCATATCTTTAAAATGTAATCAATAATTTGCTGGGGCTTTAAAGCCAATTCCTTTGGAGACAAGGGGGGAAAATGGGAACAGATTCGGGGTTTTGCAATAGAAACATTTGTAAAAAGGCTTTAGTTCCACTGGGTGTAAAAATAGAATTCAGGAGCATGCTGCGAAAAAATTGTAAAAATTTTGAAAAATTAGGGAATAATAAGTTCCAGAGTTCCCCAAACTTTGAATATTTCAATATTTCCACAAAATTGGATAGAGTTTTATACTTCCAGAAATAGACCTCAGATTTAGTCCACAGGTGCTTAGATATTTTAGAATATTTGTTTGCCAAAATTCGTGCCATTTTTTCAAAATTTTCTGGCAAAAAATAGTTTAAGATTTTCCTAGCCAAGAACTGTGGATTTTTTTCTAAAAAAATTTGATTTTTTTGGAATTCCTTTTCACAAATTATTTCAGGACAACCTCCGAGTGTTTTCTTTCAAGAAACTCTTGAGCAAAAACTTGTATTAAAAAAGCATTAAGGACCTCTTTGAGGAATCTCTTGGACGGTTTAGTGATATTTTTTAATTTTTTTTACCAGAAATCAAGTATTTCTTTTTAGGCATTTTTAGATTTTTTGAAAATATTTTTTATTTTCTTTTTACAAATTATATCAGGACAACCTCTTGAGAAAAAATGTGGATTTTTTTTTTAAAGAAAAACATTTAAAGACCTCTTTGAGGAATATCTTGGATTGTTTGGTGATATTTTTGAATTTTTTTGACTAAAAATTAAGTATTTAATTTTCTCTTTTACAAATTATGCCAGGGCAACTTCCGAGTGTTTTTTTTTCAGGGTTCTCTTGAGCAAAAATTTGGATTTTTTTAAGAAGATTTAAGATTAAGTTTTAAGGACCTCCTTGAGGATACTTTTGGATTGATTAGTTATATTTTTGAGATTTTTTAACCAAAAATTTCCAAGTATTTCTTCGTAACGTCAAACGGTGAATGAAACCGTCACAGAGTGCCCGAATGTTGCTCTGCGGTATTTTGGCCCATTCCCGGCGAAGCGCTTGCTTGAGGTGATCGACAGTTTGGTATTTTTTAGTGCCAATCTTGCTTTCTAAGATTCTCCAGACAGAATAGTCCAACGGATTGGTATCTGGAGATTTTGGTGGTCATTGTGAGCTGGAAATGAAGCGAGGAACCTCATTTTGTAACCATTATTGTGTGGCGCGAGCTGAGTGCGACGGTGCTGAGTCCTGTTAGATGGCCCAAGGCTTTAATACACCCTCCAGAATATTTTCGAGATAACATTTGGCATTTATTCCGATGCCACGGTCGATTAATACGAGCGAAGAGCGACCATCGGCTGTTATGGCGGCCCACACCATCACCATGACCGGCGCTTAATTTCTGGTGGCCAACCAAAGGTGCACATTTTCAGTTGACCTCTTTGGCAAGTAAACACGAGCGGGTCATTTTTTTTGTTTACAAACTACTGTTGGACAACGAATTTTTCCTCGTCGGAGAAATTGGAGAAAGCCAAATTCGGCAGTTCACCACTTTCGGCCAAGCGAAGCAACTCTTTAGCTCTTTTGAGTCTATTTTCTTTCTGTTGCGGTGTAAGTTCTTGCACTTTTTGGAATCTCAAGGGTTTTACCCCGAGCTTATTTTTCAACATTTGCCGAATGGATTATTGGGATATGTTTAGCTCACGAGCTATTTTTCGGCCACTGCGACGCGTATTTCGATCAAGTCGCTTCTTTACTTTTCGAACCATTTCTGCTGATGTTTTTGTTTCTTCCGTCCACTTCCTTGACGTCGGGCTACGCTACCAGTATCAGTATCACGGTAGCGAGCGATGCTACGAGACACAAAAGATTTATTCACATTTAAATGCTGGAGTGCTCTAACGATAGCCACTCGTGGAATTCCAGCCAAATACAAAGAAATCTTACTATCACGCTGGAAAATTCTCACCAAAATGCTTTTGTACGCTTGTAAACAATATAATGAGCTGTCACTGGTATAATTTTAACAGCTGTCGGACGAGTGGCTTAGAAATGACAGCAGTCTGAAGGTGGTTGCAGTTTTTCATCTCACCCTGTAAGTGTCCGATTGTCTTCCAATTTCACACAGCAGAATATTTTTATTATCCCAAGGTCTACTGTGAAATCGGTCAACTCTTTCTGGTACCTCGCCCACAAAATTTCAAAAATTTGAGTATCTATGAATCTCATAGAACGGGAAATTAACATCCGATTCCATTCAGACTTAGTACATCTCAATATTTCCTTCTACCCGAGATCTGTTATAAAGATGGTAGAGATCGGATCATTTCTTCTGATACCTCCCCCACATAGGATCAAAATTTTGAACATCCATGAAACTCAAAAAAAGCGAAATAAGCATCCAACTCTCTTCAAATGTCACACATACAAACATATTTGCTAATACAAGATCTGTTGTGAGGAAGATAAATATCTGCGAACCCCTTCTGGTATCAACCCACAAAGGTCACATTTTTTTCGATTTCGAATGTTCGATTTCCTTAAAATTTTGCACATACCAATGCCGGTATAGTCCAAATCTGACACTTTGTAATATTGGCCAACTGCTTCGTAACCTCACCCATTAAGAATTGAATAATCATAACTTAAGGCTAAGGGTATACATCTGTCGTCAAAACGGACTGATACTATTTAACTTGTTTTAAATGTATTTTATCAATAGCATGGCGGCAGGAGGTTCGTTATCTGGAAGAGTAGTTCGATTCTGGGAAGAAAAATGTGGATCATTTAAACATGATAGGAATTGTTAGGAATTTTTATGAGGACTTTCTGGATGATTATTTTTTAATGAAAAAAATAGTGATTTATCAAGAACGGATCATGGATTTTTAATTTTTTTAGGTAAACATTTTCCAAACGTCGGAATTGAAATTCTCAGGTATTTCTCAGTCGTTTACTGTTGGTTTTTTTTGTCATCATCCATTTGTGTATTCAAATTTATTATGGAATATTTTGAGGGATTTAAAGGATTTCTTCTGAGATTTTTTAATAATTCCATCAAAGTTTCGAAAAATAAAAATGTAAAACATTTATTTATATTTTATTCCCCATATACCTCACAATCTCCCCAATTGTCCCCCATAGTTCTGAAAAATTTCTCTGCCCACCCAGCTCATTATAAATAAATGATAATGCATATTTATATATTATATATACTTATATCGTATTAATTTATATTTCACACATTGTATATAAAAATAATCCCATAATATAGACCAAAAACAACAACATCAACAACAACATCCCAACGAACAACATCGTATGGCCACAAGACAAACAAACAAACAGAGGGACGGACTGACTGTCAGCCGAACGAACGAACCACAGATGGTGTTTTGTTAATAACCACAATGACAGGAGGAGAATACATAATTTAGCCTTAATCTCTCTCTGGTCTATCCGTGAGTGTGTGTCAGCGTATGTGTGTGTGCTCGATTTAAATAGTTTAATTTTAGTTATTATTATACCCCCCTTCCCCCGGGGACATTTTCATATTTAATGGAGTTTTAATGGATTTAAAAAGGGATTTGAATGGAATTTCAATTAAAATTAAATTTTATCTGAGTTGCTGCCGTTGTTGTTGTTGGTGTTCTTGTTAATGAAAGGAGCCTAAATGCAATATTTTGAATAAAAATAAAATTAAATTAAAACTCTCTCAATCCCCCCATCTCCCCCTGGATCAGGACTTTCCACAATGAAGCAGGAATTCTGTTATTATACTCTCCACCTTGGAAAGGAGGGTATAGTAAATTTGTCATTCCGTTTGTAACATCCGTAAATATTCGTCGTAGACCCCATAAAGTATATATTCATAATCAGCATAAAATTCTAAGTCGATTTAACGATGTCCGTCTGTCTGCCCGTCTGTCTATCTGTCTGTCCGTCTGTTGAAATCACGATACAGCCCACATTATTTGACGTAGAGCGCCAAAATTTAGCAGAGCAATTGTTATTGTGTCTAGGATGGTTGGTATTGAAAATGAGATATATCGGTCCACGTTCTGGTATAGTCCCCATATAAAGGTACCTCCCGATATTCGGTATTTTGATGATTTATGCCACATTTTTTCACGGATTTGTCTGCAAATTGGTATTTGTAGGTCATAACGAGTCCCTGTGCGTGTGGCAAAATATTGCATGTATAGGTCCACGTTTTGGTATAGTCCCCATATAAAGGTACCTCCCGATATTCGGTATTTTGATGATTTATGCAACATTTTTTTCACGGATTTGTCTGAAAATTGGTATTTGTAGGTCATAACGAGTCCCTGTGCGTGTGACAAAACATTGCACGTATGGGTCCACGATTTGGTATAGCCCCCATATAACGCTACCTCCCGATATTCGGTATTTTGATTATTTTCGCCACATTTTTTCACGGATTTGTCTGAAAATTGGTATTGTAGGTCATAATGGGATCCAGCTCCGGTGGCGAAACATTGAATGTGTAGGTTCACGATTTGGTATAGGCCCCATATAAAAGTACCTCCCGATATTCGGTATTTTGATGATTTATGCCACATTTTTTCACGGATTTGTCTGAAAATTGGTTTTTGTAGGTCATAACGAGTCCTTGTGCGTGTGGCAAAACATTGCATGTATAGGTCCACGTTTTGGTATAGCCCCCATATAATGGTACCTCCCGATGTTCGGTATTTTGATGGTTTTTACCACATTTTTGCACGGATTTGTCTAGAAATTGGTATTTGTTGGTCATAATGGGTTCCAGCTCCGGTGGCGAAACATTGCATGTATAGATCCACGTTTTGGTATAGCCCCCATATAAAGGTACCTCCCGATATTCGGTATTTTGATGATTTATGCCACATTTTTTCACGGATTTGTCTGAAAATTGGTATTTGTAGGTCATAACGAGTCCCTGTGCGTGTGGCAAAACATTGCATGTATAGGTCCACGTTTTGGTATAGCCCCCATATAAAGGTACCTCCCGATATTCGGTATTTTGATGATTTATGCCACATTTGTTCACGGATTTGTCTAAAAATTGGTATTTGTAGGTCATAATGGGTTCCAGCTCCGGTGACGAAACATTGCATGTATGGGACCAGCCTCCATATAACGGTACCTCCCGATATTCGGCATTTTAATGGTTTTTGCCACATTTCTTCTTATGTTTCCTTTACCCTAAGGTGGAGGGTATTAAAAGTTTGGCCCGGCCGAACTTAATGTTTTTTTACTTGCTTTTTTTTTCCTCCTCCCCCCCCCCTCCCTCCAAAAAAGAAAAACCACATTTCAACATTTTATTTTCTAAATTACTTTTTTTCTCCATTTGTTCTTGTTCCACATAAACAATGGTAGCTGGCACATGTCATTTTAAGGTACCAAAAACCAAACAAATCCGAGGAGCATTGCAGTGCAATGCAGTGCTCTGCAGCCTGCCAGCCTGCCTTGGTGCATCATCACCATCATTAAAATACAACAACAACACCAACAAATGCCTGCATGTTACATTCATGTTTGTTAGTTTGCAGATTACTTTCGTAACAAAACTGCCTAGCTACTCCTAGATTCATTTTTCCATGCTCCATCATCGTTGCCATCACCATCGCCATTACCATCAGCAGCCTCATCAACCTCATCATAATCTTTGCTGAATGGATTTTGTTTGCAATGTGGTGCAACTTTTTTTGTTTGCCTTCTGCACTCCAAACCCTCCAAAGCCCCTCCCCTTCCTCTCCCCACCACCTCTTGGGTAGCCCTGCCTGCCTTAACACATTCTTGAGTTTTGTGTTTTCCAATAAATGAAATTTTCGCCTGCAGCAAGTCACAACAACTCTGGCTGGGCACACGGTATGGAGCGTTATTTGTTTGCTGCTGCATGGCAAGCGACCAGGCTGCCTGGCTGCCTGACTATTTTCAATGGCTGGCATTCATGACATTTGCGATTGTTATGGAAATGCATTAAGTGCAATTTATTGTACGCTTAAATAATTTTGTTTTTGTTGTTGTTGTGCATTCACACGAATGTGTTAGCGTTGTTGTTGTTGCTGTAATTGCTGGCAAGCAACTCCTCTTCTCTTCTCCTTAAAAAAATTGCAAGAAAAAAATTCAAGCTGAATTCTAAAGCTTTAAAATCTACTCAAGAGGGCTAAAAATGTTCCTGGTCGTTGTTGTTGTTGTTGCTCAGGCAGGAGCAATAACACCAGCAACAACAACAGAACAATATAAGCCGGATAACTGCCAGTAAATATGGGGAGGGGGGATATGGATTACTTCAGGCAAACATAAATATTCATAAGGAGAGTTCATTCAAACCTTAATACAGGTAGAAAAGACTCAGAAAAGCTTCCCTCAATGGAAGAGCTTTGGGAGCAATGTGTTCTAAGAAGGGTTTTCGAATATTGAAGAAGAACTTCAAGATACCTTCTTCTCTAGGGAAACATTCAAAGATAATTTATTCACAGAAGAGTTCATGGATTTCTTCTTTTTCCTAGAAAAGCTTTAAGTAGGCATAAATAATCATAGGGAGGGGTTTTTTGTATGGAGTAGGATCTATATGGGAAAAAAGGAAATATTTCTCTACCACAGAAAAGTTTCAGGAGCTGTTCGATCCAAAAAAGTCTTACAGGAGATTCTCGAAGTTTTTTTTAAGCCAAATAAGTCTTACGGGAGATTCTCGTAGTGTTTTTTATATAAATCAGAGAGCTTATTTTAAATAAAACAGCTATTTATAAATAAGAGAGTTTATAATAAATAAGAGAGCCTGTCACCTCGATGCCTTCTCTTCATAGATAAGATTAAATAGGTCTTGGATATATAGAAAATCTACCAGAAATATTATTCCTATGGAAGTTCTTCTATCTCTAATAGGTCATGAATAATTCTTCTATCTAAAGAAACTCTTTAGAAGACATTTTTATCTTCATGAAAGTTTCGGGAGGTCTTCCATCTCTGAAAAGCTTCGACATACCTCCCTGTTGATAGCTTCAGAAGTTTATTTTCCTTCAACCGCTTTAGAACAATTTTATCGATAGAAAAAGACAAAATTAATTTTATCTACCAAAGTTTTCAAGAAGGCCTTCTACCGCCAAATAAGTTCTTAAAGCTCTAAAGGTTAAAAGCTTCTGTAGGTCTTACTTTTTAGAAGATTTTTGGAAAGTTTTTCATCTAAGGAAAAGCTTTAGAAGTTCTTTTATATATGGAAAAGCTTCGGAGGGTCTTCTATGTGTAATAGATCCTTGGAAGGTCCTTTATCGATGAAAGAGCTTCTTAAGCTCTAAAGATCAAAAGCTTCTGTAGGTCTTATACTCATAGAAGATTTTGCAAGGGCTTTCGGTTAAGGAAGAGCTTTAGAAGTCCTTTTATACATAAAAGAGCTTCAGAGGGGTTTCTATCTGTAATAGAGCTTCGGGAGGCCCTATATCGATGAAACAGCTTATAAAGCTCTAAAGGACAAAAGCTTATGTAGGTCTTATATTTATAGAAGATTTTGGAAGGTCCTTCGGCTAAGGAAAACCTTTAGAAAAGTTTCAGAGGATCTTCTATCCACAATAGAGCTTCGGGAGGTTATATATAGATGGAAAAGCTTTTGGCGGTATGTTATCTATTGAAGAGCTTTCGGAAGCTATTTTTTTACCAAAGAAAAGCTTCAGGAGTTCTTTAGGCTATAAAAGAGCTACAGAAGACCTACCTCACAAAGAAGAGCTTCAGAAGGCTTCAGAGGGTATTACATCTGCAAAAAATCTTCAGTAGGTCTCTTACCAATGGAAGAGCTTTTGAGCTTTTATTTGTCGAAGAGTTTTTAAGAATATTTTTACTATATAAGAGCTTCAGAAGGCCTTCTATACACATGTAAGATTCAGGAGGCCTTGATTCTATGAAAAAGATTCAGAGTATTTGGAAGTATTGTTACCATAGAAGAGCTTCAAAAGTCCTTCTATACACAGGTAAGCTATAGGAGGCTTTGAGTCTTTGAACAAGATTCAGAAGACCTCCAGAAGGCTTTCTACCTATTGAATAACTTTTGGAAGCCTTGTCTCTTTAGAAAAGCTTTTAAAGACCTTATATGTATAGAAAAGGTCTCTTATACACAAAAGAGCTTAAGGAGACCTAATATCTAAGGGAGAGCTGCAGAAACTCAAAAATAGCTTTAAAAGCTCAACTGTCTAAGAAAAAGCTTTTAGAGGAGTCCTTTTTAGAGAACAGTTTTCTGGAAGCTTTGTATCTATAGAAGAACTTCGAAAAGCGTTCTACCTATAGAAAAGCGTTTATAGGGTTTCTATTTATAAAAGAGCTTTAGAAGACCTCCTGTCTTCAAAAGGTCTTCCGTTTATGAAAAAGCTTTATACGACGTTCCAAAAGAACTTTAAGAAGCGTCCTATCTATGTGAGAGCTTTTGTGAGCCTTCTGTCAATAGTAGATCTTTGGGAAGTCGTTTATAAATAAAAAGCTTTTAGGAACATAGAACCTACAAGAGGGCTTCAGGGGACTGTTATCTATAGAAGAGGTTTGAAGGTCTTAAAAAACTTCAATGAACCTTGTTTTTATAGGAGAGCATCAGAAACTGGTCTCCATATCCATACAAGGCCATCAAGAGCTCTTCTATCTGTGGCATATTTTATGGCAAATCTTCTTATTATA
Organism: Musca domestica; assembly: GCF_030504385.1. Taxonomy (NCBI): domain Eukaryota; kingdom Metazoa; phylum Arthropoda; class Insecta; order Diptera; family Muscidae; genus Musca; species Musca domestica. Next base: position 8,888,519 of record NW_026712277.1, read on the forward strand.
AATTTCTGCAAGGGTTCAGAATATACTATATAATACTATATAATATCTATGTGTGTGGTATATATGTCACCTCTCATTTAGACTTATTAATAATTTCCATTTTATCCATTTCTTTTCTTCCAGGGATTCAAACTGCCAATGTCCAACTACTGGCCAACTATCAACACGAAGTCATCCTGAAATGCCATGTAGAAGCCTCATCCGGTGATGGCCTGCTGGAAATCGAATGGTTCCGCAACAGTGAAAAGCTGAGTAGCATCAAAAATATTGAACTGATTGAGAATCGTTTGGTCATACGCAATCCACCGGTCAAGATACTGGCCTATATCGCTGCATTGCCTCAAATGCCGCCGGACGGGTGATGAGTCGCAAGGGTTACATTCTCAAATGGTCCAGTGTCAAGGAGTCGACAAATTGTTTGCCGCGTCTTAAAAAGAACTACATAATACCGGATGGTATGAAGGACATGTTCTTGTGTCGCGGCAAAAGAGGTGCGATTCCGCACATGGTGCGGAAGATAAATTACCCTTTCCTGTGGATGTGCAAATAACCCAACAGCCCCAGAAACGTGTCACTGTCAAGGAGAACGAAGCGACGGAGTTGTACTGTCAATATTCGATACCGGAGAAATATTTGAAGATTGCAGATGCAGTGAATGAAGTGTTGCTGCGTTGGCGTAAGGATGGCAAAATTATCCGGCAAATAGAAGTGAATGGGGCAACGTCATCGATGTCACAGCGTTCTCTGGATGCCAACAAGGACCCGATGTTAAGGGGCGAGGATACACGCGTATCCATTGCCAAAGACAATGGTTCATTGGTCTTCTCAAGTGTTGTAGCCAGCGATGCTGGCCAATATGTCTGCCAGGTGGTGGTGGAAGGTTATCGCTCTGTCACCTCGGAACCGGGCGAACTGCAAGTCATCGAACAATTGAAATTCATGCCACAGCCTACTTCGAAGAATTTGGAATTAGGTTCGGTGGGCAAGGTACATTGCAAGGCCCAGGGCACGCCAACACCCCAAGTGAAATGGCTTAAGGTAAGTTGAGAGTTTCTATGTTTCCCCCCTCTCCTTCTCTCTTCCTCTTCTCCTCTTGTGTTCGATTGGCATTCCATTGATGGCCATTGCTAGGTTTATGTTTCCTTGTTTGGTGTTGCTATTTATTTTTATTTTTTTTTTGTTTGGGGTGAAGATTAAAGGCGACTTAGTTGGCAATAGCCAAGTTGTCAGGCAGCAGGTGCAGTGTTAAGACACAGTGGCTTAGGGGTAATTATGTGAAAAACAAGGTGAGAAGAGAGATGGATAAAGGAAGAGATAATAAAGATGGGAAAAGTTGGGCAGTTAGTTTTTGGTGAAAAAAGAGAAATGTTGAAGTTACTTTGGAACAGTGGGGGAAGTGGAAGAGGAGAAAAAGGAAAGCTTTAAGAGATCTTACATATGTAGTAGAGCTACAGAAGCTCGTCTACCTATAGTATATGTTATAAAGAGCTTCTTTCTACAGAAAAGCTTTTGGAGGCATTACCATCTCTTCTCTATCTATTTTTGCGATTTATTTTGAGGGAACTTCATCAATGGAACATTTTCAGAAGTTTCATTATTTGTAGGTAGCTTCAATCCCCAAACTTAAAAGCTTAAATATTTGATGGGTTTACTGCTGAGGACTTCTCCGGATATAAGACCTCCCCGAAAGGTCTCCTAAAGATAAAATAATTCAATTCGATGGTAGAATACCGCCTAAAGCTTTTCTAATGGTCGATGAGTTTTGAAGCTCTTCTGTAAACAGATGACCTTCTAAAGCTCTTCTATTATATATAGAAGGCTTGCAAAGGCTCTTCTAAGGAGATAAAGACTTCTAAACCTTCATCACCATACATACAGGTCTTTCAAAGCTTTTTTACATTTAGAAGGTCTTCTTAGGCTCTTCTATAGATAGAATACTCCTAAATGTCTGTTATAGCTAGTTGACATCATAAAGCTCTTCTGGTGATCAAAAAGCTTTTCCATGACTTTTTGCGGATCTTGTATAAATATAACGCCCTTCAAAGCTCTTTATAGAGAGAAGGCTTATGAGGTTCTTCTATAGATTAACGGCCCTTCCAAGGTACTTTGTTGATAGAATTTCTTCTGGAGCCCTTCTATAAGAGTGAAGACTTCCAAACGTTCTTTACTAGACATAAAACGTATTTAATCTCTCCTATAGATTAAAAGCCTCCTGAAGCTCTCCTGTAGAAAGAATACCTCCAAAAGCTCTTTTATTAAAAGATGATTGCCAAAAGCTCATCTATATTTTAAATAGAGTCCAAAGCTCTTTCATTGATAAACGACCCTCTGAAGCTCATTTACAGAATAAAAGACTTCAGAAGATCTTCTATGAATGGGGTCTTTTAGAAGTTCTTATATCTATAGAAGCTTCGTATTCTATAGATAAAAACCTTCTAAAATACCTCATATTTTTTTTTTTCAGATAGAGTACCTTTCGAGGTTTTCTATGGGTGTAAGTCTTTCTTTTAAAGAAAGATAAACCTGTTGATACCTCTTTTTGATATAAGATCTCTTGGAGTCTAGAAAAGCTTTTGAGGGTCTTCTGGAACTATAACACCTCATTTGGAGAGTCCCATTAGATCGAACGTGTCCTTGGGGAATACTTTGCTCGAAAGACCTTAAAAAGGCCTCCGATTGGGCTTCTATCGATAGAAAACCTCCAAATGGCCCTCATCAGTTATAAAAGTCCCAAGGAGCTTTCATAGATATTAAAGCTTCTAAAATATCGGTGGAAATTTGATTTAGATAGGGTACCCTCCCGCTGGTTTTCTGTGGATGTTTGACCTTTTGAGGGCCTTCCGCAGAAGTTCTCCAGATATTCGTACTCTAAGGAGTCTAGAAAGGCTTTCGAGGACCCTTTAAAAGGTCTTGCATATAAAGATGTCTCTAAGAAAGTCATTGAGTCATTGAGAAAGACTTGTAACTACCTCCTTATTGACTTTTTTACGGAGGACCTCCTTAGAGACATCTTTATATGGAAGACTCTTTAAAGGCCTTTGGAGGTGCTTATATGGATAAAATACCTCCTGAAGGCCATAGTTGGGGCACGAGACTTAAGTTCTTTTACAGTTAAACCTCTAATGAGCTTTTATATAAGACCTTCTAAAAGACCTCCTTATCGGATTTAATTGATAGAATATCTCCTGATGACATTTTTTTAGATAGAAGATTTTCTGAAGCTTTCCATGGATGTAGCACCTCTTGAGTGGTCTTCTCTTGATGAAACACTTTCAGAGATCTTTTCATGTTATAAGATCTTCCTTAGAAAGCTCTAGGTGACCCCAGGAGGCTAACGTCCTTCTACATTTTGTAAGTAGAAGACTTTCTGAGAGTTTCTATAGATGTAAGACCTTTTCAAGGCCTTTTTTTGAACGAAACGACCTCCTAATACTACTTCTAGGACGTCTAAGAAGTCTCGATAAGCTTTGAGGTCTTTATAGAATTTGAATACCTTTTTAAAGGATTCTAAGGCTTTTCTTTAAATGGAAGAATTCATAAAAGCCTTCCAAGGAGCTGCTTGGGGTAGAAGACCTCGAAGAGGCCATAATTAGAAACAACAAACGTCCTCCTAAGACTACATTTAGAACGTCTTAGGAGTCTCGAAAAGCTTGAGTTCTTTATAGAATTTAAATACCTCTTTAAGGGGTTCTAAGGCTCTTCTTATGAAGGAAGACTTCATAAAAGCCATCCAAGGAGCTGCTATGGATAGAAGACCTCCAGAGGCCATACTAGGAAGAATTTCCTTGAGTTCTTACACCACCGCCTAAGGAGCTTCTTTGGATGTAAGACATTTATGTGATGAAAACCATCGGCAAATCTTATCCTAACATAGATCCTTTAGGATACTTTAAAAGCTCTCGAGGACCTCATGGAAATAGAAGTCCTGCTTAGGAGCTCTTATAGATGAAGACCTGATTAGATAATTCGTTTCTAAGAATGTAAGACATTTTTGTAATGAAAGCCTTCGGGAGATCTTATCCTGAATAGGATCTTTTGGGGTACTTGAAAAGCTCTCGTGGACCTCATGGAAATATAAGTCCTGCTTAGGAGCTCTTATAGATGAAAGACCTGATTAGATAATTCGTTTCCAAAGAGGGTTCTAGGGGTTAAAGTAATTCCTAAAGGCTATCATTGATGCCAGGATGACCCTTTAATTTCCTCTTCTGGGACCTCCCCCAATTGCAAGACCTCCTTAGGGTCTAGAAGAGATTTCAATGACATTCTAATGATATAAGACCTTCTCAAGATAGAAGACGTATTGTTTGCTTAAAAGGTAAGGGGGCATCAGTAAATGGATGCGAGCTTCTTCAATTTTTAAGGTTTGCTTCATGAGAAGACCTCCTAAGGGGCTTTCTATGTATAATACCATCTTTTGGTAGAAGACCTCTCAAGGGTCTATAGATGAAAGATTTCTTCAGATTTAGATGAAAGATTTCTTCAGGTGCTGCTATATTAAGAAGGCCTCCAAGGAGCTTCTTTAGAAGCTGAAGGTTTCAAGAGAATAATTGCAGGTTTTTAAAAATTCTCTCCTTCTCCCTTTTTTCCTCCTTTGAGCCACTGTGCAATTGACCAACTATCCAGAAATAACTCGAGGGGAACAGTAACTAAACAAAAACAAAAAAAGAAAGGAAAAAAATAGTTGGAGTCCGGAGAAAGAAAACGATGCATAAAATAGCCCAACTACAACAAACAAAGTTTGCGTAGCGAGAGGATGGGACAAGAAATGGCCCAGAATTAGTTTTTTTATTTGAACACTACTACAATTTTCAAGATAAATACTTTAAAGAGCTTAGACTGGGAAAAAGTCAACGTTGCATTGGCAAATATCGGTGGGTTGGAGAGCTAGCTGGCTGACTGGCTGCTGAAGTGTGCTTCTAAACTTATGGAGAGGAAATTTGTTTTTTTTGGTGTTCGTGTTGCTGTTGGTGTTATTGTTCGTAACAACAAATAAAACAAGTCAATGACCAACCAGCAACACCAACAACGACGACAATGGCTGGGAAGTGTTTGATGTCCCGCAGGCAGAAACACTCGCAGCAGCATTACAATGGGAAACCATAGAACCATGACGGTTGGCTGGGTAGACGAGTGGTCGGATGGTAGGTTGGCTGGCTGGGTGCAGAATGGGTCAGTTTATTAACTAGGAGTTTGTTTCCGGCTCGTTGTTGGCCATTGTCTGTGGCATTGTTGGGTAGGAAGGAGAGGCAATTGGGGTGGGGGTCTCATAAAAAAACTTTCCCAAGTAGTTTTATTATTATAAATTTGCTCACTTGCTAACCATCTCAATTTCTCTCGCCCCCTCTTCTCACACAGGATCTCAAGGATGACTTGCCAGATACATTGGAGGACATTAATGGCACTTTGACTTTTAAAAATGTTACTGCCGAACATCGTGGCAACTACACTTGTGTCGCCCTCAACTCCCAAGGACAAATAAATGCCACTGTCAGCATTAATGTTGTGGTCGCCCCCCGTTTCCTGGTGGCCCCCGAGGGTCCCATTGAAAGTTCGGAGTCCGATGTGGCATTGATGCATTGCCAGGCCACGGGTGATCCCAAACCTACCATACAATGGGACAAGGATTTGCAGTATCTGAGTGAGAACAACACTGACCGCACACGTTTCCACTTTCTGGAAAATGGCACCCTGCAAATCACAAATGTCCAGCCGGAGGATGAGGGTAGCTATGGCTGTACCATTGGCAACAGTGCGGGGCTGAAGCGTGAAGAAGTGAGATTTATTGTCAAAGGTGAGTGGCCACAAAATATTCCAAAAAAAATCCTCATCAAATCCTTTGCTTTTTTTCTTTACAGTCAATGGCGACGGTGAGGCCGAGCCCCAGGAAGGTTTCCTCATTACCCGGGCCGTCTTGATAACCATGTCGGTGGCCTTTGCCTACATAATTTTGGTGGTGGGTCTAATGATCTGGTGCCGTTATAGGCGCCAGGCCCGCAAGGCTAGACTAAATGAGGGCCGTGACAATCCCGAGGCCGGTGAAGGTGAAAAGAATGCCGAAAATGAACCCTGCCTATCCGAATCGAAAACCGCAAAGGTACGCAAGGCCAATGGCAACAACAATCCAAAGGCAAATGGTGGCAATGATGCCCAGAAATCCGATGACACAGCCTGCAGCAATCATTCCAAGACTTCCAAAAAATCCAATGTCTATGATCAGTTAAGCTTCCCTCGATCCGGTATCACCGAACTGCTCCAGGTGGGTCGCGGTGAATTTGGTGATGTCTTTGTGGGCAAAATAAAGACGTCACTCATTAAAACATCCGTTGATGACAAGGACACCGACACGGAGAAGAATAGCAATAGTGACAATGGCAATGGTTCGGCAGCCACCACCTCGACCACAGTGGAAAAACGGCGTTCGAAAACATCCATGGATGACATTGAGGAAATCAAGGAGGAACAGGAAACCTGTAGCAGTGATAATGAGCCGAACGCCAATGGCAATTCGGATGAATATAAATTGGTTATGGTCAAGGCTTTGAATAAAATCAAGGATGAGACGGCATGCCAGGAGTTCCGACGACAAATTGAAATGTTCCGCACGCTGACGCATAAGGGTGTTGTGCGGTTGTTTGGCTTGTGCCGGGAGAAGGATCCACATTACATGGTCTTGGAGTACACGGATTGGGTAAGTAAAAGAGGAACATTCTCTCTGGAGAAAATTTAGAAAGTTTTATCAGGAGCTTCTGTGGATATTAGACCTTCTAAGGAGCTTTTACATCTTTTGTAGAAAAATATCTTTACAGGGGCTTCTACGGACAGAATAGGTTCTAAAAGTCTTCTATATTGGAAGATCTCTCCTGGGGCTTCTAAACATAAAATTGCTTCTGAGAAGCTCTGATGGGCTGTTATGGATGCAAATTATTTTGACGATTAGAAGACCTCTCTTAAGGAGCTTTTATGATTGAATGCTGTCTTAGGAGGTTCAAAAGATAGAACACCTCCTACGGAGCTTTTATGAAAAGAAGATCCTTTACTGGATTATATGATAAAATATCTCCTAAAAGGTTTCTATAGAAAGAATACCTATCAGAGGACTTCTATGAATAAAAGTCCACCTAAGGAGCGTGTATGGTAGAAGACTTTTAAAGATTTTTTTCCAGATATCGTACTGAGCTTTTACGACTAAATATCCGCTAAGGGACTTCTAAACAAAGAAGATCTTTTAAGGGAGATATATGGATAGAAGACCACTTAAGAAAGAAGAAGGCCTCCAGAGAGCTTTCAGTAATCAGAAGACCCCCATAGAGCTTTCTATCAATGGAAGTCTTCCAATAAGTTTTCTGTAATTAGAAGACACCCAAAGTCCCTTCTAACAAAGCGAAGACATTTAGATAGCTTTCTGTAATCATAAGACCTTCAGAGACCTCTCTAATAAAAGGAAGACCTTCCGAGACCTATCTATAATGGAAGAACTCTTAAGGAGCTTTATATAAAAAGAAGACGACAGAGAGCTTTCTAAAAGTAGAAGTCGCCAGATAGCATTTGTGAATCAATTGCCTTCTTGTAGCTCGTGTATCGAACCTTTAATGAACTTTGAAAAAATCTGATTTTTTCAGAAAGCTTTCCGTAATGAGAAGTCCTTCAGGGAGCTTTTTATTAATTAGAAGACCTCCAGAGAGCTTTCTACAATAGAAGACCGTACGGAAGTTCAAAAAATCGGAATACCTCCAGAGGATTTATCAATTATGAGACTTCCAGAGTCCTTTCTACTAAAAGGAAGACTTTCAGAGACCTTTCTATAAATGGCAGACCTCCTAAGGAGCTTAATATAAAAAAGGCCCCAGAGTGTTTTCTATAAGTAGAAGTGGTTCCGACTGCATTTTGTAGATATAGGAGTCTTCTATCAAAAGAACCTCCTAATGCTTTTACGTTTTTACGGAAAGAAGTCCAACCCATGGGTTTTTAAAGACCCTCAAAGAGGTTTCTAAAGATGGAAGAGGTCTGCACCTAATATAGACCTACTGTAGACTAGTTCTTTGCCTTCTTGCCTTATTTTTGCTTGTGTTTTCGGTCTTGTAATAGACTTTGAAAAAATCTGATAATTTCTCTAGGCCCTTCATTAAATGGGGTCTTATTTCTTTGATATCTTGTCTTCAGGTAGCTTATGTTCTCGCTTCTAAAAGGGCTTTGAAAAAATCTGAAAAAAAGAATAGGCTCTCCATTTAAATAGGGTCTTTAGGACTTTTTCCTTGCATATTAGCTCTCGAGGACTTTTTTATTGTAACCGTATTTCATTTTTCTTAAAGTCTGGTTTATTGACATCCAAGATTGTTTTTTAGATCTTACAGTCCTTGTAGCCTCATAGTTTGTTTTTAGATTGTCTAGGCTTCTGCAAAGGTCTCAAGCCCCTTTGTGGGTCACTAGGTACCAATAGCTTCACTCTTTTTGTTCCACCAGTCTTCTTGTAGACCTCAATGTTTTATTCTTATCCCCAGGAACTCTGCGTCCTTTTATTTCATCCTTTAAAATCGTCATTGATCCTGTCTAAACTCGATAGGCCCTATTTCTCAACAGCCATCTTTTTATGGCCCATGAGGTCTTTTACGGACTTTTATGTTTTACCCCATTTTTTTTTTTGATTTCCAGAACCTCTATATGAAGTTGACCCCTTTTTCTTTCATTTTCATATTTTTTTATCCTTATTTTCTCTATTTTTCAGGGCGATCTCAAGCAATTCCTTTTGGCCACTGCTGGTAAAGTGAATACTTCGACAAATTCCTCCTCACCACCACCTCTGCTGACGGAACAGTTTTGGCTGTGGCATATCAAATTGCTCGCGGCATGGATGCCATATATCGTGCAAGATTTATACACAAGTAAGTTCGAAACTTAATCTCCTTCGACTAACTCAATATATTAATGAAAAATATTTGTACCTCTCTTCACAGAGATTTGGCCACCCGCAACTGCATTATTTCCAGTGATTTCATTGTCAAGGTTTCATATCCGGCCCTGTGCAAAGACAAATACAGTCGTGAATATTTCAAGCATCGCAATACCCTATTGCCCATTAGATGGCTGGCGCCCGAATGCATTCAGGAGGATGAGTACACCACCAAGAGTGATATCTATGCCTTTGGTGTAGTGGTATGGGAGCTGTTTACACAGGCCACCAAATGCCGTTCGAGGAATTAAGCAACGAAGAAGTGATACAGAGGAGTCAGGCCCAAAAATTGGAGTGGCAGTGTGCCGAGGGTACACCGGAGTGTCTCAAAGAGATTGGTATTTTTGCAATGAAAAGAGATTGGGGGAGCATAATTTTTTAATTTTTCTTTTTCTTTTTATTTTAGACCTCCTGCTGGAACCACAATCCCAAGGAGAGGCCTCATTTAGCCAACTGGGCTCGGCCCTGAGCAAGGCATACAAAGTCTGGACAAGTAATTCCCCTCCCCCCAAAAGGATTCACAATAAAGCAACATTTTTTTTGTCATTCATGCCAGCATTCATTCAAACAAATTCATTGAAAAGCCAAAAATTACTTAAGTCTTTTTTTATACTGCCTCATGAGAACAGAAACGAACGAATAGATTGATAAATTAAATTAGTAATTTTTAAGCATTAAAAAGCTAGTAATTAAAACGATAATTATTTATTAAAATTAAAACAATAAGAAAATATAACATATCTTAGTTTCTAAGTTAGTTTGTGTAAAAAAAAATCAATGAAACCTCTTTATTTTGTAAAACCCCCCCCATTATTTTTACTTAAGATTAAGTGTACAACATTGTGACTTTCTGTAAGTTGTGTTTTTTTTTCTAATAATGAAAAAGAAAAGCAAATCGATATGAAAATTTTAATTAAAGCAATTTTTATATTTATAAGATAAACAACAACAATTTTTAAATCACAGCCATAAATTTATTTAATTTTTAAACAAAACGAAAATCTGTAAATCTTAACGAAAACCACAAACGAGTAGTCTTTTAGCAGTATTCAAATCTCTTCCCGCCCTCCCTCAACTATCTTTCCACTGTACATATTTAATTTTAGTAATTGATTTCCCCCCTCTCATCACACCCACACAGACACTCATCCGCATGTCCTTGGATTTTTTAAAAAATAGAAAAACTCGAATAAGTAGGAACAAGGCGTATTTTTTCTGTAAAACCAAACGCTGACCATAAACATGCAGTTACCAGATAAGCATTTATAGTTTGTAAAATATACAAGAAACAAAAAAATCGAAAGAGAAGAGAAGCCATCATCACCATTATGAATAAAATTAAAAAAAAATGAATAAAAAAAATAATAATGATATAAGATAAATAAATATGAAATATATATAATTAATAACAAAAACGGAAATTATTTTTTATCCAAAGAGTTTTGTAGATGCCTCATAGATAGCAAAACTTTAGGGTCGATATATGCATGGTACAATAAAAGGATAAGGTAGATCTACCAGCTGATTACAATTTTTTTCTAAGTGTGCCCGACTCCTGCCAATTTTGTGTATGTATTTATTGTTTTGAAAAATGAAACAAATATTTTCATAATCAGTTATTGAAAGATACATACATTGCTGGACGTGCTTACAAATATTAACCAGTTGCGTCAAGGAATTCAAAATTGAACAATTTGGATGGTTCTTTTTGAAAATAGACACATTTCATTAATTTTTCGCAAATTTTAACTCATTTTAAAAATGAGGAAAAATATCAAATAAATGAAAACACTTGTTGCATATAATTTTGAATGAGTCTGACAGGAAGCGGGCATAGCCTCAGGGCTGTATTTCTGTAGTTTTACGAAGCTGTTCTTCCTCCTTATTACACTATGGATATATGTCTTTCTGTAGACTTAAATTACCAAAGAAATCCCTCAAAAGATATTCTATGGATTCAAAAATAAAATTAGAAGGCACTTAAGTTAGAGGTATTCTGACGATTTATTTATGTTTATATATTTATTAAAAGAAGTCATTCGAGATGTATTTTCTTTTTTTGCATATAAGACCTGTTTTTTTGGTCTTTGCAGAGATACTTCTATAGACGACAAACCTTCTATAGCTATTCTATGAGAATAAACTGTAATTTTTTTATGACTTTGAATCCTTTTAATGAAGGCTTTCTAAAGACATTTTGAAGAATTTTTCAAACAAGGCTATAAAGCCTAACCTTTCTATATGTCTTTTTGTAGATGACGATGTTCTATAGTTCTCCATACATGGAGACCCATTAATATTTTTTTGGATAGTATTTCAAGGTAAATTTCTATGAATAAAGCCTTTTGGTAGAATATTAAAGTCTCTTTAGGAATGAAGCATTAAAGGTGTTATTTTTGAATAGAAAACTTTCGTGAGGCATTTTTTGAGGATCGAACGCTTTTAAGAATTTTTCAATATAAATCTATTTTAAAGAATATATGTAGGGCAGTTCTGGAGATACCCTTTGAAAATCTTCTAAGTGTCTTTTATAAGTGAGAGCATTTCAAAAAGGTCCTTTATTAAAAGAAGACCCCAAAGAATTCTTCCTTAGAGGTATTTTAAAGACAGAATCCCTCCAGAGATCTTATATTGGTAGATATAAAACTCTTGTAGACTCTCAATCAATGAAAGACACCATTGACACCCTGCAAAGGTGAATTATGAACCCTTAAAGTTCATTGGATGAATTAGGACTTTTCAAACGGTTTCCTGGAGATGCAAGAGCTATGAGAGGTAGTGTAAATTCAGAAACCCGTTCAAGGTCTAATTTTGGTAGATGGTCATAAAGCTCCATTAAGAGAAAACCTTCAAAATTTGTTCTGTTCTTAAAATTTAGGACCTTCAAGAAATCATCCGCCCATTTCGACAGTCTTTTCATTGAAAGTCCTTTCAGACGACTTCTATGGACGCAAGACTTTAAAATACTCTCCA